>NW_006792531.1:77510-114107 GCF_000442215.2 Lipotes vexillifer
CGCAAGCTCAGCGCCCATGGCTCACGGGCCCAGCCGCCCCGCGGCACGTGGGATCCTCCCGGACCGGGGCCCGAACCCGTATCCCCCGCATCGGCAGGCGGACTCTCAACCACTGCGCCACCAGGGAGGCCCTTACTATTTAAATTTTAAGTCAATAGAATAGCAGCACACATCACTACACAACAGAATTAAGAACACTTTGCTAATTTAGGGAAATGAAGAACAGGTTGTTTCTCTTTGGTTAAAAATAAAGTTTAATTTTTGTTTATCTTCCCGATGATCTACATTTCATTGAGAATTTCATCTACAGTTCAGGTTAGTGTTTCAAGCTGAGCATATGTTTCAGGTACTTGTTAACACATTACCTTCAGTTCTGGGATTCCTGTCATTTTGAACTTTATTCTCCAAGAGGAAACAAAATACAAAAATATATTTCAAATTGATTTGTACAAAATTTGATTTGTACAATTAATTCATACAAAATTATCTTGATTCTGAAATGTAATATGTAAAACAACTCTGGTATTAAGATATTTATCTTCTGCTCTCCTTTATTCTTTTAAAAAATGTTTGGACAATCTAGTCCTTCTCTCTATGTCTAACATAGGATCCTTACGTTATTTATACTAAAACCCAGTTTTAATAATGTTATTTTCTAAAGAGAAAAGTCCTAGTAAACAACCTGGATTAGAATCTTGGCTCTACCATTTCCTAGCTAAATTATTTAGCCTCTCTGGGATTCAGTTTTAGCCTCTGTAAAATAGGGATAATAGTAAAACCCACTTTATAGGGTTATTATAAGAATAAATAAGCTTTGTATTTTAAAAAAGAATAAAAATTAAGTTCATTACCCTGATTTTCAAGGCCTATTACTAATTTAAAGACACTTTCTGAAATGTATCTTCTGCCTTAAAAATGTATGCTCCAGTTAACCTGGAAGATGCCTAATTTTCTGAATGTTGGTTATTAGCTCCAACTTTCACACCTTTGCAGATGCTACTCTCTTTAATACCTCTATCTACTTTTGCCTTATCAGAATCTATTAATATTTGATGTAACATAGCCTATTCTAAGGATAATATCCACAAATTTTCAAAATATAGGAACGTCCAGCACCATACAGACTTTATTGTCACTACACAGGCTTAGTCTGAGGCTATGGATTTAGAGCGGTGATCCTTGGACTAACTGGCCAAAAGGCAACAAGCGTAACTGGATCTGGTTCTGAATTTGCCTACCGAAAGGTACCTTAAAACTGATAATAGTTTTCCCTTATCCATATGATAATAATTATGTCCTCTTTCTCTACTCAGAAGCATGTCTGTGATTCATAGTTGATTTATTTGATTTCTTATCTAGGATCATCAGCTAGTTCTTTTGTAAACACTTTATTGAAATATGATTGACATGTACATATTTAATGTATACAACTTGATGATTTTGGAGATATGTGTATATTTGTGAAACTGTCACCACAATTAATGCCATAAACATATCCATCACCTCCAAAAGTTTCCTCCTGCCCTTTTTATTTATTATTATTTTTTGTGTGATTACAATACTTAATATCTACCCTTTCAGCCCATTTTTAAGAGATACCTTTACTCTCATGTTCATTTCAGCTAGTGTTTTTGTTCCATATCTAAGACACGATTTTCAGAAAACACTTGACTATAAGAATGTTTTCCTCTCAATAGAATATAAACAAATGATGTCTCAATATCAAATATTCTATTACCTTAACAAGGCCTTGTTTCCCAACCTCTCCCCAGCTGTATCCTTTGAGAGCCAGCACAGGTTCTTGATTCCTCCCCTTCACATTCTTCTCTTGCCTCTAAATGCCCATGGCAGTTTGTGCCTGTGTTACTGTACTCAACTGGTCTTTTTTGTGTCCTGAACCTATTCATACACTTGACTTGTCTCACTAAGAAATAATGAGTAGCTAGAGAAGGGTTTGCCTCATCTTCCTGTTTATCACAAGTATCTTGTCAGTAGGAGTTTTTAAATAAATATTTTATTTTATACTTATTCTGAAATTATTGATAATACTTTTATGTTCATTCTATAGTGACTGATTCAGTATTCAAGTTTTAGAAAGTTTTACTTTTTTCAGAAAACTTCAGACTTTCGAGAGGTAGCCAATATACCTAGAATTCTTAGCAGTTAAAATTGATGCTTGAACTGTTTTGGGGTGAGTTTGAAGTCAGACACATCTGTTTTCATATCAGTATGTAGCTGCTTCTAGATCTCTGACCCCCCCAAGTTCCAGTTTATGTAATTGTAAAATGGGGAAGAATGTAATTGTAAAATGGAAAAATTGTGAAATGGTTTGGTGAAGGCAGAACAAGACCTTAACTATAAATTCAAGTTACTGGCTCATAATGAACATTCAATAAAGATTAGGTAGGGATTTCCCTGGTGGTCCAGTGGTTAAGACTTCACCTTCCAATGCAGGGGGTGAGGGTTTGATCCCTGGTCGAGGAGATATGGCCTCCATGCCTCGAGGCCAAAAAACCAAAACATAAAACAGAAGCAATATTGTAACAAATTCAATAAAGACTTTAAAAATGGTCCACATCAAAAACAAATCTAAAAAAAAATTAGGTATTATTACTATGAATAAAAATGAGTGTATATATATGTATGTCCATAATTATTCATCACAGTTCTGGTATATAGTAGTGTACCATGAAGAAAGCTTCTCTGATCCCCATCTGTTGTATATATTTTGTATTCTTTAGATTTAATCTAATAGTATTCCAAACTATTCTAATACCAATCTAATAATAGTATTGTATGTTTCCTTTTTATAGTAAGTCCTCGATTAGCAGAGAATATATATGTGTATACATATATTTCTCTTCCTTCACCTGTTACATTCATTGTATTAAAGACTGTATAAATATTTTTATAAATGGATATAACCCTAGATCTGTTTTTAACAAATGGATAATATATCTCTGTTTCACAGTGTTTTCAGAACTCTCTATGCATTGTAAATTATCTACACATTATAAAGTGAAGTGTAAATTGATTTTTATTTAGTTAATTTAACAAATGCAGTAATTGGTTTATGGGGGATTTGGGGTAAAATCAAATAGTTTCTTTGTTCATTTTTTGTTTGTTTTCTGAATTATGTGTATAATTACTTCCTTTTGTACCATAATCACATGCATAGTCTAAGTGTCTTGGGTATATAACTAATGTTGGTTGCTTCTAACTTTCATGATTATAGAAATTGCTATATAATATTAGAGTAAGAGTAATTTTAAAATAGTAAACTCTTAGAGATTAATAATGCTGCAAATAAAATTGCATAAAAAGGGTTTAAATTAATTATCTGGATTCTTTAAAAGAACAAAATAAAGTAAAAGTTTTAGAATGGTGTTTTCTTCAAGAGACATGTTAAAACATCTTTGCAAGAGTAGCTTATGTTTTCATTTGATGTGTTTAAGAGAAAAATCCTAGGGTTGCTGTCATAATCTTATTTCTTATGCAGTACAACAGCTTGAATCTTTATATGGTATTCTGGACATCTATCACTTTCATCATCAAAATGTCTGAGAAGATAAACTAGCATAACCATAACCATAAAACTGTGTTATAGTTTTAGCATACATAATGATGAATATGTCATATTACTCTTCTATAAATTTTGGTAAACTTACCTCGGTTGACATCTGTATGCTGCTTCCAAAACACTCTCTTTCAAACGTAAATTTCAGATCAAAATACTCTACTTATTAACATGAAAAATATGCTTGTATGCCTGGGGAATGAAATGCAGAATAACTCTTGGAGCACAGTGGTTGCTTAGTAAATGTTCTTGACTAAATTGATGGTTGATACGACCAAACTGTAAAATGCTGTATTCAGGACCGGCCAGTTTGTTTTTGTTTTGTTTTGTTTTGACATATATTGCATCAACCAATATATTATGTTTATATGAAGTGTTGAAGTGCTGAAGTGTTGAATCATAGTAAATAATAATTTTTTTATATCGTGACTTTAGGAAGACAGGCTTTTGGTAAATGATGGGACCATAATCTTTTGCACGGGTTTATTTCAAAAGTAATTTGATATACTACTGGTCTACACATTATGTATCCTTTTTTTTTCTTTGCTGCCCACTCTCTCAGTAATTCACTCTTAGGAGGACCATAATTTATTGTTTAAATGAGACAATATATCTCTACATCTTAGTTAATATTTAACTTTGGATTTTCATGATAATGGTTATTATTTTATAGGGCATGTGGATATATTTTGTTATGTTATTAATATTTTATTAATATGTTTCCCACGTAATATTCCACAATCTCAATAAAAAATGCTAACTTCTAAAGATATATTACTCTGTTTTCTGGAATAGCATGAGATAATTAAAGGTAACCTCTTGAACAGTTACAAAAACCTAAGATATCTACTTTATGATTTCCTTTTAAAATTACTAACTTGAGAAATCATTTTATTCTCAAAGAGTCTTAATGTGAATACGAGATTTCCCTTTAAGAATCTTATTCTTTCACCAGTTAGTGTTTATCTTCCATATAAATACTTTAAAGAGTTCTAGGTCTCTAATATTGCTTTATCTTGGCAGCAGTCCTAATTCAAAGAATTTAGCTTTGCAACTTAAGTTAACTCTTAATGTTTCCATTATTAAAAAAGTATTTCCTGTCAAAATGTAGTATTTTTAAGTACTTTTTTTAAGTGGAAATACTTATAGTAAGGTCAAAGATTGGCAGCTATTGTGAAAATTTAAGAGGTTTCTCATCAATGTTAAGGATGGCTTTGTTCTCAAGTGTCAGCAATTACTTGGCTTTGCTGAACTGGCCATTGAAATATAGAAAAGTCTCGTGACTTGTACTTTTATCTGTCTATCTGTCTATTTACCTGTCACATAATAGGCATAACAGATATCTCACTTTTTGATCTCTTGTCTTTGTTTTTAATCCATTGGCCACTGTGACTGTTTAAAGCTATAGTCTTGATCTATGCTCATGAGATGTGAGAAGGAACCTGCTGGAGCTTTTAGGAAAGTTTCTTCTCTCTTCCTACATATGGTACCTGAACTTTATCTGGACACTGTAGTACAAGAGTGTGAGCTCTGTATACCTGCCTGAGGGTGAAGTTAAAGCACTTGAAGTGAAGATGCATGATTTTCATTAAACTAGAACCTGATTATGCTGAAAAGCCTAGATATTTAGCCAAATTTGATTTAAAATTTTATAAAAGTTTTATAAATAAAATATAACAAATACCATTTATATCCCCTGGATAAACCTTCTTAATCCCACTTTCCTTTTTCTTGTTCTCTGTACCTAGATATAAATGAAATCCTGAATTTGGCATTTATTATTATAATGTAAATATTTTCTATATTTTCTCCATATGTACAAATTTATACATAATATGCATAATTTTTTGAATTCTGTCTGATTTGCATCATATGCACTTATTGTGCAAATAATTTTTCATATAATGTTCATTTCTTGAAACTTCTGGTTATAGTTTATATATTTTACTGCTTGAAATTATTCCATTATAGAATATAAAGGGCATTCCATTATAAAGATATACCACAGTTTATTTATATACTCACGCATTTTCAAGTTTTGTTACTAAGGATATGAAAATGTATTTAATTAATATTTTAATCACTATTTCCTCAATTACAAATATTCATTTGCCATTTGGGTTTTCTCATTTATTAAAATTTCTGTTTACATAATTTACATTTTTCTACTGGATTATTCATCTTTTTCATATTGATTTATAGAAGTTTTTTTTACTATATTTGAGTACTAGTACTTTATAAGATACATGTTTTGAAAATATCTATTTCTATTCTTTTGGTTGTTGTGAACATTGTTTATAGTATCTCTTGTAATTTTTAGTCAAATTTATTACCATTTTACTTTACACTTTGTGCTTTTCGAGTCTTGTGTAAGAAATCCATTTATATTTCAAGGTCATAATTTTACTATATTTTTTCTAAAGTTGCTGAAGTTTTGCCTTTCATGTTTGAGAAATCAACATAGATAAATAGGTAGATAGATTAGATATAGATTAGATATAGATATAGATATAGTAAGGCCCAAAGCAATGTATATCTTATCAAATTATTCCCCTCTTCTCTCTAAGTGAAATCTGAATTACTCAAAATTTTTAAAAAATGTTTTATTTGGAATTAGATATGGGTAACAGATGTGTATATACTACATTACTCATATGATTAAAAGACAGAGTAGTACAAATATTCATTTTTATTATCTGAAAATCTTTACTCCATTTTCTTTCCTGTTTCCCTGGGCTATTTCTAGAATAATGGTTTAAACTGGAGGAAGCTTCCACAGTTTCAATTCTGTTACTGTGGTCTCAGTTACATTTTTGCACTGTACTTAGCTTTCCAAATCTCAGGCCCCATGAAGAGCTAGTCACTTTGATATTGAGGCCTGTCCTCTGCTTTGCCCAAATTCCATAAATAAGGATGTTTAGCCTCAGATAATACTTCTACAGTCTAATCCCAGATGTGCATGGCATGTATCACAAGCCCATTTTAGTACCTTGAACGGCTATGCTGCAAAGATAGGTGGAAAAGCAATTCCTTCCCATTTAATGTATAGATTTGTAGGGGAGTAGGTTTCCTCCATTGCTGTCCATCTGTTTGCTAGTGCCAGTTGAATAAACTCCCTTGCGCTACAAAGATAACTGGTTCGAAATTCAACTGCCTTGAAATATTCTGTCAAAGCTGTACTCTCCCTTTATTTAAACCCTGAATGTTTGATGTGGCAACATGAGTTTTTAGTTTCATGTTGATGTTAACTACAGTTTATACATACCTTAAAGTGAACAAAAAAGTTTCAATACATGCATATTATTTGATTTGATTCTTCTAAAAACTATGCTATTTTGTGTTCTAAAATGCTTACAGTAAATGAAATTCTTCTATTGCATTATTCAGTGAAATATGCATGTACCATTACTTCCACACAATCTTAAATTCTTTTTAGTATGAGTATGAATGCATGTATTTTTTTAATTGAACACTGAGGTGACATGATCATAGTTTGAACCTGAAAGCTCACATTTTCATTTTATCGAAGTGATAGATTAGTTAAAAGATCCCTCTGTACTGTTTTCTGAAACTAAATTCTTATTGAAGAAAGATATATAAGCATTGTGTATACTTTGTGAAGATTATGGGAAAAGCATCTAGTTAGCATGTCAGCAGAGATTGAAGGGCATATAATGCTGTTATTTACCCATGAATTTACACATAGGGCATGGATATAATACATCTTGCCCATGTCTAAATACAGCGAAGGAAATTAGTAATTAAGCATGAATTTTAAAACAAGGATCATATTTTGTTGTTTAATTGCTGGTTTTCTGAATAATCATAAAATGCACAATTAAAGTTAGTATTGGTATTTTCTAAATGAGAAATATTAGATCATATGGTTGGATTTTATCATTGTCTTTTTGGTAGCACTTAAGCTGAAATTGGTTTAAACTTGAAAGTTTATAAATTTATTTTTTTTCTATTTTCTTCTTTCTCTTAAATATTAGAATATCAATCTTAAATTGTCTTTTGAAAATTCATGCTTTTTTTTTTCAATTATTCTGTAAGCATACTACTAAACTTCATGATTTAAATCCCCCAGATATTTCCAAATTATTTACGTGAAAGCTATTTAGACCATGCATTTTACCTTCCATTTAGGACAAAATAAACAAACATAATCCAAAATTTGAATATTTTATTCAATTCATATGATCTCTTTATATGTATGATCTATTATTTAATTAAATTCAGCTTTTAAAGTATATTTGTATCGTAGGATTTTCTGTGCAATTCCATTAAGTTCTTTGCACAATTCCAACAGCATAGTGATGTGCTGTACTTGATAAATAGTTTTTCTTTTAGGCAGTAATACATCATTTAGGTGATGGCTATTAAAAATGAGACTGAACCCTGCATTTTAAGTCTTTATATCCAGACACATGATTCATTTGAGAAATCTGGACTGAGAGTCAGTAGCCCTCTGCCACTTAGCCTCAGAGGTGAGATTTAATTTTGTTCAGCAAATAAACAAATCTCCTTTGATTCTTAGATTCTGGTGCTAGGAAGATGAGTAAGAGTTTATCACTTCCCTGGAGGAACTTGTAGTGCAGCCAGTTGCATACTGATTAGAATTTGAATGGAACTTTCCTTAGCAAAGTACTCTCACACAGGGATTCAACTGATGGATATTTGTAGATAGTGGATTATGGGTGTATGTTTGATTCCTAGATAAATCTGATGGTTTCATACAGAGACATCTTTTTCTTCTATAACCAGACTGTGACTCTCTACATGTGACACATTATACAAATTTATGATGTTGATCATAAGGGAGACAAGATAATGTGACAAGCTCAGTGTAAAACCCATAATGATTCGTGAAAAACTTATTCAACCTACAGTTCTTATACTGTGGGCATTTTTGCATCTTGCTGGAAGGATAAGCAAATACTCCAGGCAGAGTTATCAAAACAGATTGTGGATATTGATTAATTCTGTGAAGGCCAAAAATGTAAATGCACATTTGTCCAAAATTCAGATTTGGTACTCTTTGCTCTAACAAATTCAGATCATCTTCTGTTATTTCCCAATAGCTGGATCCAAGTATAAAGTTTAGACATTTTCCTTCTAGAATGGGTAATGATACTCTGGATAATTGAAATACAACTTGATGATTTACTCCAATATTTACCAGATAATTTTCAAACCTTTTCCATTTTGCTCTTAGCCTAGTCTGAGACTGTGTCTGAAATACATGAGGGGAATGAAGGAAGGACTTATTCAGTTTGTATTTGGCAGAAGAGTTTTGTTGATGAATAAGGCCACAAGTTATGGCTGGAATGGTTTGGTAATAGTTTTTTCCAGTGTGCAAAGCCAGACAGTCTCTGCCAAACAGCAAAACAGAATCTATACTGTCAAAATGGAAAAATGGAAAAAGTGGTAGCAATTATGATGCTGAGGAATTCTGGCAGCACACTTAGAATTTGGCACTTGTACTTCTCTGTGAGGAAGAGCATATGGGCACCAACTATTGCAGCTTGGTCTGCTGCTGTATTGCCTGGAGAATATTTAACCCCGATTAATGACAAAGCTTAGGTGCTTGGTTCAGAATTCTTCTTCTTTTTTTTTTAAATTTTTATTGGGGTAAAGTTGATTTACAATGATGTATTAGTTTCAGGTGTACAGCAAAGTGAATCAATTATACATATACATATATCCACTCGTTCTTTAGATTCTTTTCCCATATAGGCCAGTATAGAGTATTGAGTAGAGTTCCCTGTGCTATACAGCAGGTTTTTAGTAGTTATCTATTTTATATATAGTAGTGTGTATATGTCAATCCCAATCTACCAATTTATCCCTCCCTCCCCTTATCCCCTGGTAACCATAAGTTTGTTTTCAACATCCATTACTCCTGTTTTGTAAATAAGTTCATTTTTACCCCTTTTTTTCTTCATTCAAAGTGTTCTGAGAACCTCTATCAAAAAAGATTTTGACATGCATTGTTGCTGCAATGCTCTTCCAATTTAATAATGGAAATGATAGCAAATACTTATTATGTGCTTTAAAAAGTCTTAAATCCTTTTCAGGTGTTAGCTCATTTAATTTTCACATTGACCCTATGAATCAAGTTGGTCCATGAACAACATGAGTTTGAACTGTGTGGATCCACTTATATGCAGATTTCTTTTCAATAAAAATGTACTACGGTACTACATGATCTGTGGTTGGCTGAATCCACAGATTCAGAACTGAGCAGAGTGAAGACTGTAAGGTTATATGAATTTCTGACTACAAGGGGATGGATGCCCCGAACCTCCCAGTTGTTCCAGGATCAACTGTACTTTTTTTACCTCCCTTTCAGGGATGAGAAAAAAGAGAAAGTAGGGGAGTTAAGTACCTTGCCTGGGACCACCATACTTCTACCACCATCCTCCAGTGTCCTGGTGTGAAGAATGAAACAGTAGTGTTTAACGGAAAAACCTCTATTCCTTTCTGTAGGTCCTTAAGGCTCTTTTTTTTTAGTGTTTCTTTGGGGTAAATATTTCGGGACGAGGAGTTCAGAACAGAGATGCATAATTTCCATCAGAAGTGTTAATATAGAGAGGCTAATTTTTAGCACTTCTTTGCTTTTCCTCTGCAGCATTATAACTTTATGAATCTGATTTTTGACAACATCATTAGGAGTACTCATGTAGATTTAACGTGAAATGTGGTTGGAACATTTGATTGTTCTCCTTATTTTTGACTGTTAACTTTGTTAAATGTTTGACCTGTAAAATTTTTCAATATTAAGTAACAAAAACTGCTTGCATAATACTATTCATTAGGTTTTTTAAATTAGTGTTTTGCTTCCAAACTTTATAATTCATTATTAACCAAAATGTTTCCTGTAATCCATGTGTATGTAATAAAAATGTGGGTAGGGATTCTGGGTGTTTTTTTTCCCCAGCAACTAGAAGTACTCCTGGCATATAATTGGTGCTCAGTGAGTATTTCATAAATTGGCATTCATTATGAATGGATGAATGATGATGTTAAACGCCTTGAGCTTATTCATATGTATAATTTTGCTTTTTCTCTACTACATTATCAAGGTTCTTATTGATGAAGTAAATCAGTAGTAGCACAGGAAGAAGGAGGAAGCTGATAAATGTGTGCCCTCATCTCAGCATTCCTCGTACTGACCAAGCATAGGGCTCTATAAGTAGTGAGAGAATGAGTGAATGATTGTGCAAACTGAATGACTGAAACTCCTGTCCTTTTAATTATACCTAGTTTGAACATGTCTCAAGTACAGCAACTGCAGTGTTTGGGGAACATATTACCAAAGGCTTAAGGCAGGAATGAGGGACTGCACACTTGGAGACTGAGTGTGACTCATGGACATGGGCTCAGTACTTAGACCTCACAGGCCTGGGGCTCTGTACTCACTGTTCTCTAGAGTCCTGACAGTGTCACTGCCAAGAGATCACTTTGCCTCTGCTGAAACCAACTCTGTGACTCAGATTTAGTGTAGTCTTTGGTTCCCATTACCTACTGTAGTTTCTCTGAGGTTGGTTCAGCCCACTGACACCTCATACAACAAGCCTATGTTTCCTGAGACAAGGCATCCCTTCACATATTTGAGGATAGCTCTCTCATTTCCAGAGGCTACTGTATACCACCACACTACTGGGGGGTATTTGTATCAGTTCTTGTGACATGGTTGACTGCCCCCCTTCTCTTCCTGATTACTGTTCCCAGAGGTGGTCCTTATTTGTCTATGTTAATGATACACTGGGCAGCAATACTAAAGCAGTATTTATTAATGAATAAGTGTTAATCTCAGGAAAGTTCCCACTGACTTGCTCTAGTATTCTGTACTCAGGAAGAATAGATGCTCAGGGACAGTTCTTGAAGACTTGATTGATTGACTTATCTATCCTGCAATTCTTATGTTTTCATTCACATTATGTAGTCCTTCACGTGCATTTCTTCCATATACATGCTTTACATGTTAACTCCTCCCCTCTTCCATTCATGTGTACATCTCCCTCAGTACAGCCTATTCCTTCATACTAATGCCCCACCCCCCTCTTCATCATATCCTGCACCTGTTCAGTTCAGTGTGTTTTAGAAAGTCTAAAGTAAATATACTATTTTTAAAAGTTCTCTAATTTTTTTAACAGAAGCTCCATAACCTACTCCCACCTCCCCACATGATGAAACAGGGAAACAGTGCTGCAGGCAGACAGTGACAACAGGACACCAGGAAATGCCCGAGAAGGTCAGCTCTACTTTGACATGATGTTTATAGGAATTTAGACAACACGTAATTGCATTTCTAAGACACATGCAAGTCCATTATATAATTTGTTATTTGGAATATACACAAAAGTTACAACTGATAATTAGATCTCTTTGAACATTAAAATTTTAAAATAATGACCATAAATAAGCTGATTAACAATGACATACTAGTTATCACCATATAAATTGTCATATTTCAGTCTGTGTTGTATGTTTAAATTCCATAAAGGGAAATACGTATAATAATATGAAATTCAGCAATGTTTTCTTTCTTTGTAAGGCTTTAAGTATATTCTAAGGAACACTTATGGTGTTTTTAAATTGCAAAATTTAACTTCCAAGGTGTCAGAATTAACGAGTTTGTGTTAAAATATCCATGTTTTCTATGAACAAAACTAGTTGACATTTTGATAATTTATATTTATTAACTATAGGGAAGTAATGTTTCAGCACTGAAAAAAACAACAAAATTATATAAATGATATGATTATTAAGAATCACATATTGAGTTAATGCTCATTTTTTTCTGAAAAGTTGATTTGTGGTACATAAAACTCATTCATAATTTAGGGGTAGTTTTGCCTACACCATATGTGACCATAAGAAGGACCATTACTTTTGATAGATGTGTATTCCTAAAGTAAAAACATGTAAAATCAAGGCATTCTTTTGTTGCAGTTGTCTGTTTTCCCACCATAAAAGGCTTCCAATAAAGGTTTCATTGGTCTCAGTGTTTCTCTATGTATGAAAGAGTATGGGTTTATTGCTCTTTAGCCCCCTGATGCTTCTGAAGCAATAATTTAATTTCATTGATTCTATCTACATAGGACTCTATCATTTGTGTTAATATGAAACTAAATTTTTCCACATCTAGATAAATCTGAGAGATGCTGTGATCAGTCAACTATTTAATTCGAAGAGTGAATTTATTCTATCTAAAACTAAAAATAAAAGGTATCTGGACACTCAAATATTGGGGATATATTGACATGTTTACAATCACCGTTTTTCTTTAAACAGTTACATACTTTTCTCATTCATTTGGGAATACTCCATTTGAAGTGAATTCCTCTGAGTAATACTGATTTTGTACTTGAGAGCTTATTAAATAAACTTGCTATATTAGTGTACAGTGAATTCAATAATGTACTTAGTAAACTATTTTCATTTGTGGAATTGTAGCAATCATACTGTTTTTAACAGTTAGGAGCTGTGCCGTGAATTAAGTCTTTATCTTTACATGCCCTAATTGGAAAATAAGAGGAAATGTTATTTGGAATTAAGCTACACTTGTCTTCTTAATCAAATTCTACTTTAGACGTAAGTAAATTAGAAAGTATAGAGCATGATGTAAATGTAAAAATATACTGAAAGGAAAGTAAGGATAAGTTGTTGACTAAATCAGGATAAAGAGATTAAAAAAATCTGTCTATGTCTATATTGATAGGCCTGAGCCATGGAGAAATACTTATAATTTCTTTTTCATTTTCCTTTCCTTCTTTATAAGTAATATGAATTCACCATTTAGCTATATGACTTAACTAGGATCAGATTATGTGGTGAAAATAATGTAAGACCAGAAATGAATATTTCTCAAATTCAACTTCTATCTCTAATATTAATTTTCTCATTAATATCTTGCAAGTCATTTATTTAATCTGAGTACCCAAGACCTTCAGCTGACTAAATGGACCATAGAATTAAGGATTTAGTTTCATGTATTCTGTTGACATGAGTTTTGCAGAAAAAACAGGGCACTATAGGCTCAGCATTTTTTCATTGAAATAAAATCTCGATTACCTACATCCAAACAATATCTGTCTCTTTCCAGTGAAGCATTTGCAGCCTTTTTACTTCTGGTGTACTTGTCAGACTGTGATAGAACCTCTCAAACTCATAATGTTTCTAGAAAAAATATTCAGTTCTAATATTTAACTTCTTCAGCGGAGTTTAGTTGATTAAAAATGGTAAATTCACTGTTGAAGTAATTACAGAGTTGACAGTTGACTAGTAAAAATAGTAGTATAAGATTTGCCGTGTCTTTCCGTAATAACTGTAGGTGCTTCAGATTTTAAAATATAAGAATTTTTCCTACGTTGAGCAAAAGAGAAAATCCAACATTTAATGTTGCTGTTGAGTTTAACCACACTCGTAGTTCCTGAGAATTAAAAAAATATATATACATCATAGGTCAATTGAATAGCAGTTGTCACTCAAAATAACTTGTTATTATGTTAGCCTACTAATGAAAATTACATATCCAAATAAAAGGGAGGTAGGAAAATTTGGGGGACTGGTGAATCTCAGCAATAGGAAAATTTCTCCTAAGGGTCTAATTTAAAATATAACAAAGTGGTCTTTTTATATCTTTATCATTTTTGTCAAACTAAAAAAGAAAAATTTGAACTAATCTAGTAGATTATTTAATTAATTAATTCATTCAGCACTTATTGCTCATGAATTTTGTTCTGGGCACCATGCTAGAAATAAGAGATATGAACATTAGTAAGACACAGTTCTGCCCTTGATATGTTCAGAATGTAGCAGAAAAGTTAAAAAAATAAACAAGATAAGACAAGTGAGTTGGAGGTAAATCAGAGAGAGCATACAAAGTAATAAACTGAGTTTATGAAATAAGGATGAATAGTGACAGTAGAAAGAAGCTAAACTTAATGTGACTCAAAAACTGAAATAAGTATTAATAGTCATTGGAATTTCTGTAGAAGGAATGAACAGTGAATTGGCAAGCCATGGCAAAGTCTACTGATTTAGTTGGTGAAATGAAAAGTATAGGAGAAATACGTATGAGAACTTTTGCAAGATTGTGCAAATCCAGAAGAAAACACAGAATGAAATTTATCTTAAATTTATTTGTCCCAAAAATGACCTTGAATATGATAACCGCGAAGAATTACGGAGCACAGTGACAGCAAGGCCAGCGGGCGCAGTGGTGAAACAGGAAGGTCAGGTTCATGGTTCTGTTGCAGTTCTCCCCCAGATAAGTGCAGTGATTGATAACCTGGGGGGAAGTGTGCTTGTGAGATGGGGTTGCTTGATTTCATTGTTAAATCAAAACACTGTGGAAATTATTCTAGGGAAGTATTGTTTACATCCAACCTTAACCGTCAAACAAGTAGTCCTATGATGTAGGTCAGCGAACTTGCTACAATAGCAATGCTGTAGGTGAAAACTGCCAGAGAGCACATTTTGGTTATGGTTGTTAGAATGTTATCTGTGAAGGTTCTGTTCATGCAACAGGTGAATTTACATTTCCCCTCTACCTCACTGACTACCTCTTCTTAGTGTTTTTTGCTGAATCCTTCTTGCTTCCTCAGCATCTAAAAGTAGCCCAGATATTTAGTCTGAGTACCTGTGCATACACCCATGCTCACTTTCTCTCTCTGTCTCCCTCTCACCCTCCCTTCCTTGTCCTCTCCCTCCCCACCCCCGACTCCCATGCTGATTTCATCTAGTCCCATAGCTTTAAACACCAAGTATATGTGAGTGACTCCAAAGTTTTTATCTCCTGCCCTAAACTTTTCCCTGAACCCACTCATCATCTTCATTGGATGTTTAATTGCCATTTCAGATATCGAAAGCAAAACTTAAGAATCAATACTCAGACCAAGAAATTTCTTGTTTAGTTTCTTTTATGTCATAACTTCCTCCATCATCTAACCAGTTGCCTACGCCAAAACTCTTGGCATCATTTTTGTTTCCTCCCTTTCATTCACCCCTCACGTCCAGTCTTTCAGAAAGTTTTGTCAAAGATGCCTCCAAAATACATTTTAAATCCTTCTTTTCACCATCTCCACTGTGCCCATCTAAGCTACCCTCATCTTTTACTCTTTTAATTAATTTTTATTGGAGTAGAGTTGATTTACAGTGTTGTGTTCATTTCTGCTGTACAGCGCAGTGAATCACTTATACATATACATATATCTGCTCTTTTTTTGGATTCTGTTCCCATATAGGCCATTACAGAGTATTGAGTAGAGTTCCCCACTTGTAGGTCCTTATTAGTTATCTATTTTATATATAGTAGTGTGTATATATCATCCCAATCTCCTAATTTACCCCTCCTCCCCGCCCCCTTGGTAACCATGTTTGTTTTCTACATCTGTGATTCTATTTCTGTTTTGTAAATAAGTTCATTTGTACCATTTTTTAGATTCCACACATAAGTGATATCATATGATATTTGTCTTTGTCTGACTTAACTTCACTCAGTATGACAATCTCTAGGTCCATCCATGTTGCTGCAAATGGTATTATTATTTTTTATGGCTGAGTAATATTCCATTGTGTATATCTACATCTTGTTTATCCATTCATCCATCGATGGATATTTAGGTTAATCAGACTGCCTTTACACAAATTTCTAACCAGATTCTGCTTTTTCCCTTGCCCTCCTATAATCCATTTTCCTCAGAGCAGCAAAAGTCAGATTTTTGAAATGTGAAAGGTTCAGTGTCATCTCACATGGAAAACTTTAGCAGCTCCTCATTGCTACTAGAGCTCCTTCAGTCTCTTTACCTTGTGATCCATCCACTGTAATCTCTTCTAACCCCAAAACTCATCTCCTACTGGTCTCCAGTGCCCCTGCCTGGCACTCTTCCATGCAAGCTATTCTTTGGGTTCCTTGGGCTTCCCAAACTCATTTCTTCTTCTGGGCCTTTGCAATTAGCATGCACATAGCTGGCTCTTTCTCTTCTTTTTAGTGTCAGTTCCTGTGTTACCTTTATCAGAAGTACTTTTGCTGACCACCCAGCCTGGGCTCTGGCTGTCCCTGTGTGTGCGTCTAAATCCCTCTCATGCACTTACCCTCCTGACATACCACTATCTTTCATAGTGCTGTCTGTAGTTTTCTTCACAGCACTCACCACTCTGTGATATCTTGTTATGTATTTGCTTTCTTACTTGTTCACTGTTCCTGCCTGTCAAATGTAACTTCCTTAAGGGCAGTGGCCTCATCTGCCCTTTTCATTACTGGGTCCTCAACATCTAGAAAAGTCATGGCACAATAAGTATTGATATGTAGTGAAAGAAAAAAAATTTTCTCTGCAGATCCATTCATTCTTCTTTTTACATCCTCAGATGCTTTAAAGAGGTTACCAAGAAATAAAGAAGCTACAGTGAGCTGAAGAAATGTCTTACTCACTACTTTGATACTGTGTTCTGAGAACAAAGTATGAAAAATGTGCATTTCTTAGAAGTTGGCATTCCATATTTTAGCAACTTTTTGCAGTCTTTAAATCTAGTGCTTTTTTCATGATTTCCTTTTTGCCATTTAAAAGGCCATATGTCAAAATAGAATTTGATTTATAGAAACTTAATGTTAGCACTTTGAAAAGTATGCAGTAGGGAGAAAACAACCAAAAAAACCCACATACTGTTCACTCACAAGCACAACACATTTTATATCTTGGAATTAGTATTAATGTATGAATGATCCTTCCAAAGAAAAATGAAAGGTAATATAAAAGAGAGCTTTGACTGCAGAGACATTTTATTATTTTCAACTATTTACAGAATATATCACTATTTGAAAATATGCTGTCACTGCAGTTGTTTTACGACAGGGAAGAAGGAAAAAAGTTCTAATCATCAGACTCCTTACTAAAGAGAAGAGACATACAAATGTGGAAAGGTTTTATAATAACAGAAGTATCAAGAGTCAACATAAACACATTGTAATGAATAAACCATACCTGCTGTTTCCTAGATTTTCCTTGGTAGTTTTATGTAATGTTTATTTCCTAGTTTATTCCTAGTAATAGGGATTCTACACGCCTAAGTGAAATGATTGCCTGGGACACAGTGGAAGGCAGTTAAGTGTAATTGTTGAAATATGAATTCTGAGTTTGGAATGCCTGAATTTGAAGCCCAGCTTCACCTCTTAATAAGTGTGTGCTCTGGCATGTTACTAAGTTCTTCTTTTGTAAAATGAGAATTAATGAATAAATACTCACCTTTTGGAATTGTTTTGAGCATTAGGTGAGATGAAACATGTAGAACACAATGTTTGCAGTGTTATAAGCCCATAATAATGTTAATGAATATTACTCTATTTTTTATCATCTTTACACTTACTCATGCTATCATATATTATTGTCATCTTTCTCATGACTCAGACCTCAAAGACTGTATTGGAATAAGCTTTCATCAGAAGAATAAGAAATAATTACATTAATAGGTTATGGATGGCTTAGAGGTCTAGAGAACTTTTTAGTGCTATTTTCCAGTATAGGTTAAATGGTGTTATATAGGGGAAAAGTAGACTTCATTATTTTAATAGTTTGACTGCTGCATTAAACAAATTTAGTCAGGTTTATATACACCAGAACTTTTCAAAGCCTTTAAAATATTAATGTAGAGCTGCATGTCACTTATATGAAGCTTTTATCTTTTACAAGTACGTACCTAATGTTTGAATAATTAAAAAGTTGAAAATATTGATATGGACTACGATCTTCCAAGAACAATATAAATTACACAAGATTTTTTAAAAATTGAGAATGTTTTCCACAGAGGGTCTATTACTCTATCAATTCACAGATAGAGTGATTGATTACAGAGTACGTTCATGTGGTTAGCTTAGGGATCCTTTCAGGCATTTAAAGAACCTCATGTATGAACTTGAAAAGCTTGACTTTTTAGTATTTTACATTTACATAAAATGGGCAAGGGAGTTTAAAATGAAACTGAAGGTGAGTTTTAATTTATACCTTCCTTGTTTTACACATCTTTGAAAGAAGCATTTCCCTGTGATTTAAAGTAAGTCAAATAATATGATTAAAGGAAATGGGTCTGTGTGCAGAACAAAACTGATTGTGCTTCTAGTTGTCTTTTCTGGGAATCTGTCCACTTTAGCCAGATGTTCTGTCTTCTACTAAGAGAGGTAACAAAGCATAGTGGCATGAACTAAACGCTGGAGCTAGGTTGCCTGGTTTGAAGCTCAGCTTTGTACTTTCTAGCTGTGTGATCTTGGTCAAATTACTCAACCTCTCTGTGCCTTGTTATCTCAACTGAAATTGAGGATAATTAATAGATTATTTCATAGGGTTGTTATGAAGATTAAATTCATTACTATTTTTAAATAATTCAGAGCTCTTCCTGGCCCATAATATGTACTATATATTGTTAAATAATTAAATTAAGCTATAGAAGCCATTTCATTGCTTTTCTATTTATTTTTTATTCCCTTTCTTCTCATGTGTCTATCATGTGTCACATTCAAGAGGATGTGATAGCATGAAGAATGGTTTTTCTATGGTAAAAATCTAATTCTGCTACTTTGAATCCAGTGATGTTCTCTATCTAGAAGCAAGAGGTTATTAGAGACTATTCCCCAGTCAATGACTATGTGGTAATGGCCAGACAGAAAAAGAGGTATTTTGTTACCCTCCATATAAAAACTCATGGTGTTTGTGCTTGATAATTAAACTATATTAAGCAAGAATAAGACTTGTATCTCTTAGTTGGAAAATAGATTCAGAAATCTTCTAAATATTTTATTTTAATAGCATTACTAATCTCTTAAAAATTATTTAATGGTGATTTGGTGCATAGTTAACATCTAGTAAGCACTTTGCTAAGTGTGTTTTGCATCATCTTACCCTCACTTTAAACTTATAAAGGAGCCATTGTCATTATCCCCATTCTACAGTTACTAAAGGAAACCAAGGTTACTAAAGGAAACCAAGGTTACTAAAGGAAACCAAGGAAGTTAGTGAATGACTTGTCTTACTTAGAATGTACGATTTCATATTGGTTTGCAAACGCAAGGAACCCAACTCCAGAACTCCAGAATCTGTGCTCTTAAACACTTTACAATTCTGTTCTCTCTTCATGTGGAAACTTTAGAACAATGGAGCACCTGGAAAGTCTAAATTTAAGGTTTGTGTATCTGTGTACCAATTTCCCCAAGGCTGAGTAAGCACTACATACTGAAACCGGACTATGATGTCCACAGCAGTGCTACTCATAATAGCCAAAAACTGGAAACAATTCAAATGTTCATCGACCAACTATTAGATAAAACATAAACTATTCGTGTAATAGAATATTATTCAGCAACAAAAAGTAACCAACTACTGATACATACTACAACAAGCATGAACCTCAAAAACAGTATGCTAAATAAAAGAAGACAGATCAAAAAGACCACATAGTGTATGATTTTATTTATATGAAATGTCCATAAAAAGCAAATTGACAAACTAACACAACACTGTAAATCAACTATACTCCAATAAAAATTAATTGAAAAAAGAAAAAGCAACTTGACAGAGCTGGAAAGTAGGGTGTTGGGGTCCTGTGACTAAAGGTTATAATAAGGGTTGACTGCAAAGGAGCATGAGAGGTCTTTTTGGGGTGATGGAAATGTTAAAGCTGGATTATGGTGATGATTGTACATATCTGTGAATGTACTAAAAATCATTTACTAAAAAAGGAATTCTACACTTAATGGGTGAATTTTATCTTATGCAAATTATTCCTTAATAAAGCTGTTAATAAGAGACAAACTGGATCATGGCCCAGGGATTTAGTGTTTTGGACTGTAGTTTAGTGATGAAGGTACAGCAGACTGAAAAGCAAGTTCAAAAGTTTATAATCCATTGTAATTTTTACATTTATCTGCTCTCCCTCCATAATTTAATGAATAAAAGATAAAAAGTCAATTTTTACCTTTAGCATAAAAATAAATTGGCAATAAAATAGGAAGTATTTAGAATTCTGTACAGACATAATTTCCCTTTGCTGTAGTAAACCGAGTGTCTGACTTTGGAAATAAATTAGGTTTCTGTACTTCGTTTAAAGCTTGTCTCTTCAAATGAAAATGCTTAAATGCAAGTTGCATCATGGTATTAGATTCACGTGTAGAGGAATGTCAGCACAGGTAGAGGAAACTGGCTACCTGCATCCTGGACAGGTAATTAATATACTGCTTTATAGTCAACAGCCCAATTTCATTATTTTCTATCCTTAGATTTTTACTTATTTCTACTTTATGAGGTATACAAGTCATTCACTTATTATTTCCCCCATTTTGCAAATAAGGCAACAGAGACATAAAGGGATTAAGCCCAAGTCAGGTAACTTTTATGTGTCTGATATGGGCCTAGTACTCAGTTTTCCTGAGCACATGATCCATATGTGATTCTAATACTCTGCACTCCTTGTTTGCAATAGATATTTAATAAGTACTGATTGATGAATTTTGTAGATCCATAGTAGATATCATAGCTGTGTTCCTAAGCAGTTTCATTACTGTCATCTTGTAAGATTCTCTTAACATCATGTAGTAAGTTGGGACTGCAAGTAATAACAGGTTTAAAATATGACTTGTAACTAATACATTATAATAGTCTTTGGTGTGCATTATCAGGCATCTTGTAATGAGCAGTTGGAGAAAGTATGATCACCCATCACAATACCCATTTAAAAATAATGTTCCTGAGAGCATCATTTTTCATTCCCAGACTTCAAGCTTTGTGGAAAAATTAGGGAAGTGTTAAAGATTATTTAACTGTTGTGCTGGCTTGTCATACATCGAAACAAAAGAAGAAAGACACACTGTTGCTTTTCCAAAAGGTAGAATTGGGCTCTGATGTACCTCCAAGTTATTTCTCCCCAGAAATATTCTGACTGGCACATTTACTGTTGCTTAAAAGCCTTAGATCTCAGTCCATTTCTTATGGACTCAACAACTTATTGTTAAACACAGATTTGTCAGAAGCTCACAAATCTATTCTCTTCCTTTTTAGTCCCTCTCTTAAAAGAAAAAAAAAAAAACTGTTAGTGGATTTTTTTGTTATTTGAAACAATATCTCTTGATCTATTCTTAGTAAAATTATATTTCTTAATTATATCACCTTTCGTTGTCCTGATGCTGCTGGGTATATGTCCTCTTTTAACAGCAATGTGACTTATAATCATTTCTTCAGTTGTTCTGTTATCTTCTTGTGAAATTTATGTTCCTTACACATGAAGATGGGTTGTTCCCTGGAAGGCTGAACGTCAAGCCTGGATGATTTGTTTTTTGTTTGCAGTCCTCCTGTTTTCACTTCATGTTTTTTCGCCTTCAGAAACTGATGTGCTGACACCAAGGGAACAAAGATGGTTATCTTTTTCAGAAAACACTATGCATGGGAACCATGTAAACATTTCTCTGGTTACCTTTATTTTGCTTTTAAGATGGTTGTTTTTTAGATATAAGTGAGACTGAGTGTGGTGGACTTAATGTAAAGCACATGTATTGGCAAGTTTGCAGACACTTGTTAAAACTCTCTGCACATACGTTGAATAATGGATTCTGTTTCTGTTATGTGTTTTTGGCAAAGCCCAGCACTTATGCCTTTTAAAGTCTAGGAAACATGTAAGTTTATTGGAACTCTTTACCCGCCTAAGGCTGTAAAGGGGAAAGGACTTAAAATATAGGCAAAAGAGATTGTTTTTCTCTAGAATAAAACAGATTTTTATCCTTTCTTGTGTGAAATGGTATCTGTGTCTTTCCAACCAACAGTAAGCATCTTAAAGGAAGGAATGTCTGATTTTCATTGTTGAATTCCCTCAACTTGTTTGAAATACACACTATTTTTCTTGCTCTTTAGAGACTGCATTTACTTTTTTAACATGCATGCTTGATTTCTGCAAGTACGCATTTCTAAAATGCAAATTTAACATACCTAGAAGGGTTTCTACAACCTTCTTAACCAACAAAAGGGTCTTAGAATGTTTTAATTCTGCTCACTACTCTACTGTTCAATATTTTACATTCATCTTGGTTTATATGCCCTAAAGAGGTCATTAGTATAGTTATTCTGTTATACTGGCAATGCTTACTTAGATTTTCTGATGCTTCCCAATATCTTTGCTTACCATTTCTTCTCAATCCTTTCTGGGTCAATTTCCATAGTCCTAAAACATGTCCTTTAGTTCTTTAGTTAAGAACAACTAGTAGAAGACGCTGATTATTTTCATTTTGAAAAATATTTGTTTTTTCCTTCATGTTAGATCATTTACTGGGCATAGGATTCTAGGAAAATAGTTATTTCCACTCAGTCTTTTAATAATATTAATCCACTATCTTCTTGTTTCTACTGTTGCATTTGAAAAGTCTGAAATCAGCTGTCAGCATAACTTAGATTCTTTAACAGTTAATCTATTTTTTCTCTCTGTTTGCTTTCAAGATCTTCTATGTTATTTGGTCATTGGCCATTTCATTATGATGACCGCAGATTTGCATTTTATTTTCAAATCACACTCACATCTCATTTTCCCCTTCTATCAGAGGATTCATGTTTTTCATCAGTTCTGGAAAATTCTCAGCCATTCTTTTTTTAAATACTAACTTATTCTCATTTTCCTTATTTTCATTCTTCCTGTCTCCTTCCCTCCCTCCCTCTCTGTCTCAGAACTTTTATTAAATGTTCCTTCTTATTCTGTCATCTACATCTCTTAACATTTTAATATTTTAACAATCTTTACATTTCTCTGTTTTATTTCCTCATGTATTTTCTCTGGTTTTCCTCATTAACTGTTTAATTTGCTTATAAACTTATTTGCATTTATATACAGTATCTTATTCTATGTTTATTTTTTATGCTTTTAGTCACTTTAGACGTGCTTATTTCACAGCTTATCTTTTGTTATTATATTAAGTGCTTGGGTTTCTAATCCTGCTGTCTGTTCTCTGTGTAACACTCAGTTATAGTGGTTTGTTTCCTTACACATTTTGTCATATTTGATAATAAGGTCATCTAAATCTTTAAAATCTCCTAAGATCTTCTGGCTTTTATTTTTTCCAGATGCTTCTGTGCTATGACTAGCTCACTGCTAGATAGGCATTTATAATTCCCTGGATTGGGATGGTCATTTTGTGCAGATTCTATAAATTTGAATCCCAAACCCAGGTAAAGTTTTTTAAAAAGTTATCAAAGAAAACCACTTTGTTTCCCTTCACCAGTGGTTTGGAAAAATGTCCTTGTCTTCTAGTTTCAGTAGGTATGTTTGTTTTTTCTTGCCTGCCCCTTCACAGAGATACAGCTCTTCTAGCATCCTGCTTTGATGCAGGTGTTGCTACCCCATTATCTGTGGTCCATGAGAGTGCCAAGCCCCAAACCTCTTGGTTACGCAGACAGTCACCTTGCACAAGGTTTGTTGCTGTACCAGCTCATTGGCTTACATTTCTGTTTCTGGCACCTGGTTGGTTCCTTTTCTTTTTGAGCAAGTCTAAATATGCGTTTTAGAGAAGTTTCAGGTTTTCTTTCTTTTTTTTTTTTTAAATTTAATTTTATTTTTTTATACAGCAGGTCTTTATTAGTCATCCATTTTATACATATTAGTATATACATGTCAATCCCAATCTCCCAATTCATCCCACCACCACCCCCGCCCCCCCCAACTTCCCCCGTTGGTGTCCATATGTCTGTTCTCTACATCTGTGTCTCTATTTCTGCCTTGCAAACCGGTTCATCTGCACCATTTTTCTAGATTCCATATGCATGCGTTAATATATGATATTTGTTTTTGTTTTTCTGACTTACTTCACTCTGTATGACAGTCTCTAGGTCCATCCATGTCTCTGTAAATGACCCAATTTTGTTCCTTTTTATGGCTGAGTAATATTCCATTATATATATGTACCACATGAGAAGTTTCAGGTTTTCTAATCCATCTAGTCTGGTATATTGTGAGAAAGAGAAGTCTCCCATATCCCTCAGTTGTTTAACTATGTTTTCAGTAATGTTAAGTGTTCACCCACAAATAAACAGCTTTTTAATTTTGGGACTTGACTCATCATAAAGGAGCAAACGATAATAGAATAAGGGATGATGAAGATTTATTTAAAATATAAACTTTCAGAGGGAATTTACTGGACTCCAAATAGACACAGCCTCATCTTTATATATCACCATAGTAAAATAAGAGCTGATATTTTAAAATGGATGATTCTGGGGCAAATTTAAGAGCCCTAATTTTATATGTACATACATAATAGAAGTCTGGAATACTCCTTTCCTACAGAGCATGAAAAGAAATAGATTGAAAGGAAAGTAATTTACCATTTGAGTATTGCTTTTTTCTGGCTTTTTTTTTTCTTATTAGATGAATCTATTTCCTCTGTCTTTATGTCATCTTATATTTTTTACTGCTTTCAACTCTCTCCCACACACTTTTTAAAAAGATCTCTCTCAAAAGGAACCCTGATTTAGCAGTTTTGTTGTTGGTTTGCTTTGAAATGCATGTAAAAGTAACACATAAAGGCAAAAAAAATAAAAAAAAAAACCCTGAGATTCCATAATATGTCATCCTCTTTGTCATCAATATTATGTCATCCTCTTTGTTAGAAATTTTAGCCTTATTCATTAATTCTTCTTGAACTCCTCCTCCAATGTTGGCAGGCATCACAGTAACCCTTTTTAAAATATAGGAATGACATCACAGACAGGTTATTTTACCAAAGTCATTCATGAAGTTATTAGCAATGTGATATTTTCAAACATATGTGTATGCAAAAGCTGTCTAAACAATGTATTTGACCCAATATATTTTAGGAAAATTCGTGACACATAGAGGTTAGAAGAATTTCAATAATGGTAATCAATAAGTAATAACACTGTGAACCAGGCACTGTTCCAAGACTTCCCATTTATTTACTCATTTAATTCTAACAAGTCCATGAAATTCTCTTAAAATCCCATTTAGAGACAAGGCTTGCTGAGAGGTTAAGCTCCTTCTCAAAGTTATGCACCTAGGAGGTAGTGAAGCTGGGATTAGCAACCAGGTCATTTGCAGTCTGACTCCACAATCTAGCTGTGAACTACTACTCTGAACTGTCTCTTGCTTCCCATACACACACACACACACACACACACACACACACACAGACACATGCAACCTAGTATACATACACACCAACAGACACACACATTCTAATACATGTATCCCAACACATAAACCCCAAAATATACAGAGCCTATGGTGTAATAGTTATCTTAGAAATATCTCCACCTCTATCTGTCTATCTTTCTATCTCTCTATCTGATTAGGAAGAAATGGGGCAAACTCTCTTGCTATTCAGTGTATAATAAAGACCCCCATATAGTGGACTATTTGATCAGTGGCAAATGCTTCAATCCTAATGAAAGATGTTATTTCAGAGGAGTGGAGGCATGTGTTTCATAGCATTGAAGCCAAGATCTTATTAATGCAGTTAAATTCAAGGAGTTCTGAAATCATTATACCTCTTACTTTGTTATTATTGGAAAATAACATTTCATTTCAAACTTCGGTATCTAGTGAGTTAATTCAGCATTTGTGCTTTCCACTAACTCAGAACAAGCAAACAAATGACATTTACCATGAGTAAGTAACTTATTTTTTGGTGCTTAGCCATTTTATACATAATGATTACCTATTAACCAATGTAAGATATTTAATTGATTTTGGATTCAATTAATTTATTTTTATTATTTTAATATTACTTAAATTTTTTCGTTACCATAGTTATAGTACTTTGTTTCAATCCTAGCATTGTTAGGAAAGAAACAAAGCTTAATTATAATCAATTTTATATTAAGAAGATTATAAAAATGGAAATAAACTTCTAATGAATAGGAAGAACATTTTGCTTCCTATTATAACATATCAATGTATATAATATTCTATTTTCTTCCATAGGTTAACTGACTAAACTAAGATGAGTGAAAAGTTATATAGAAATGCTTTCATATGCTCAAAATCCAAAGCCCCGAAATGATGGTAGCATTTCTTACCTTAAAATATTCTCATTATCATTTTAAATCAGTGACTGAATTAAACCTGTGACCTGTAAATACTCCAAGGATGTTTACATTGATGACATTAATGTATCTGATACCATATGGAAAGAAAAACATGAGACAGGCACACATAAAGTTTTCCTGAAGGTAGTCCTTCTAAGGACTGTGTAGTGACTTTGTAATTCACCATCAGTGCAGTAGCAGTTATGAAGGCAGTATGACCTTAGGAAAGATTGCATTTTATTTATGCACTAATCATTTATATGTGGATAGAGAAGAGGAATTACATCTAGAATGACAGCATGTGCCTATGAATGGAGTGCTAGGTGAGGCCAAAGGTAGAACATGAATTGTCCTGTTGTTTTCTTCACACGAAAACTTTTGGCCGACTCTCATCTTTATTAAAAAGTAGACAATGGGTATTGTCAAATGACCTCACTAATCTCAAAAAAAGCAAACAAGACAAAACAGAACAAAACACAACTCATCTCCTCTGCTCCTCTGCCTGAATCTTTCACCAGTAAAACCACTACTAGGCTTTAACCCTTTAGGTGGAGTGAGCTTACTAGATAAGCACTTTTCACTTTGCCGTTCTGGGAATTGGCTGTCTATGAATTGGCTTTCAGTGATTTGGCTGACTTCCTGCAGAACCTAGAGGCAACAAGTAAGAGAAATAGCCATTGCCTAAAATTTTTAAAAAGAGGCCATTGTAAGGCCAATGCCTTGGCAACCAGAGGAATAGAGTAGGGGTGGAGGTAGGAAGGGAGCAAGATGGTAGCAACAAACAAGCAAACAAAGACAGTCAGTGAGAGCGAGTAGCTAAACAAAACTTTCCTCTGGTTTAAAATTATGCTGAGGCTGAGCAGAATATGACCTGTCTTCTCTGTATGCAAAAAAAAAAAAAAAAAAAAAACTTCTAAATATTCATTCATAGCAAATGTTTATTGAGAACTGTGTGCCAGGTAGTGTGTAATGGCCAGAGACTCAACCATTAAAAAGTTACGGTGCCTGGTCTGGTGGAGCTAACAGATGAATGGCTGAGGCAAACAGAACGAATAACTATAATGCAGTTAGATAAGCAGCAACAGAAATATGTAAGTACTATGTAGCTCTTAAAAACTGTATGGGAAAGGGAAGGAAATGGTTTTTTCTCCTCCTTTAATTTCTTCAGCTTTTCTATGGTTGGAAGACGAGCACCCCACTTCCAGGTGGCATTGTCACAGTGTCACACCGTCCTGCATGATGTGAGGAACGCCCCTCATACAGTGTTTCTGCATGAGAACACTATGCATGCCTCTAGAGTGGAAAACAACATCCTTCCATCTGCCTCTGGCCATGTAGGAACACTTTAAGCTTACTTCTGTCTTAGTTGAGTTTCATCCCTTCAGATGAAAACAGCAAGTATAAGAAGGTGTCTCTGTTCTCTCTGGAAAACATGCCAGGGACAGATCATCCATATGCAGCTTCACTCTCCATCACGGAACTGAAGAGAGCATTAACGTGAACCTACAGGGTAGTTTTCAATCCTGACCTCAGGGATGACATCCTTTTGCATGTTGATCATATTTATAGGGTTGTGCCCAGAGCCTCAAAGACAGGATGTGAAATACTGAGTCCATATGGTTCTCCACGCTTCCTGCCCCCGGCCACCTCAATCCTTCCCTCTTAGGTAAGCCTCATATTGTCTACCCATTTCCCCAGACAGAAATGCTGGTGCCTTCCCTAACTTTCCTTTCCTCCTCACCCTCCATATCTCATAGTTCAGCAAGTCTTGTCTGTGCTACCTCCCAAGCTTCCCTACTATTTATCCCTTCCTTTGTTCTTTTGTCCCTTCAGGCTGTCGCCATTTCTTACCTGGACACTTGGGACAGCACCTGCACTTATCAGTCTTAGTCTTGTCAGCCACCAACTGGTCCTCTTGATCTTTTCACCTGCAAATCTGAACCTGTCATTTCCCTGTTAAAAATTCCTCAACAGCTGCCTAGTTCCCCTAACAGTGACTTTCATACCTGATTTTAATGGGCACTTTCAAATGATATTTTCCTCTTTCAAATGATATTTTGTGTAATCTCAATTACCTACAGTTGATTAGACGTGAGGTTCAATGTATGGGACGGGAATGTAAGAGAGCAGTGACCACAGAGAGGTTCTTCCCTTCATGCGTCGCTGGGTGACATAAGGTGCCGCGGTGTTATCTCCAGTGCAGGACAGAATGCAGCTTGAAAACCATTGATTATTGAAAAAATTATAAGCTCCCCTGGGTTATCCATAATCCCTTAATTATCCAACTGTCTAAGCTCATTTCCTGCAGTCTGCATCGTCACACGTCCTGCTGCAAAACCACATTGAACTGCTGCTACTTCCCAGACATGCTGAGTTCTGTCATGCCTCTCACTTTGAGCACTGGTCCATCTGTCCAGAATGTGACCCTCTGACAAGAACTCCAAGCAACTGGGTACTCATCATCTGATGCCCAGTGAGCATCACCTGTGCCTTGTCATTCTCCCACCTCTCACCTCTAGACACACTAAAAGTTTCCTTTTCTATATATACGTTCCCACTACCTTTTACCTTTACCTCTATAGCATATCACTTTGTGACTTTTGTCTTCACAACTGTTTCTCTAAGATAATTGAGGTCAGTAACTAGGTTGATTTTCCAGTACCTAGCATAAGACTATAGTGGCCTATAGTGGATCAATAATAAATATTTGAAACCTGAATGAACAAATAACTTATTTTTTGAATTATTATAATTAGAGTTAAATTAATTTCAAGGAGAAATATAATGTTAAATATTTGATATAGTGATATGTTCCTTCATTTTTAAAATAGAATAAGAATTCAAATGTAAGTTTGTTGATAGGAAAATGATTGAAAACAAGAAGAGACATTTAGTAAGAAAACAGAACAAGAAAAAACCTTAAATTGACATATATTGGATGTGAAACTTTCTCCTTCGGCTTCTTTAGTTTATTACCTGTAAGTTTAAGGCATTTGAAAGGAGCCTGTCCAGTCTCCAGCCCATTTAAACTTTCTCTTCTCTACGTGATTGTACTGTGAGCATGATTAGTCAAAACCACCACCTCTGATTGTGTTATGTTCAAGTTACATTCAGGTAACTGTTTAGACTTAGTAATGCTGGAAAATGGAATCATGGTTGGAAAAAAAAAAAGAGATTCACTCACTCTTTTGTTTTGGTCAAAGTATTACAAAGCTTTAGTAAATTGTAAAGTATACCGGTAGTGACTTTTTTTTTTAAGTATATTTTAAATATCTATACTAAGAACCTGATGAATATTACAGAATATGTCCCCAAAGTGTAAAATGGACCAATGAGCCTTCAATGTAATCTCAGCAGATGATCTCTTTTCCAGGTAAGGCTTCAGTAAATCTGGATGAAGTAGGGGGTAGGGGTGGCTTTGGAGCTAAAGCATCTTAGCTGAGGCTGTAAAACTCAGATACCTGGGTTCCAGACCTGTACATTCTCTTACTATCTGTGTGTGTTAACTATTAACTTCTCTAATCTCCAATTTCCACTTTTGGGGAATAGGGATGATAAATAACTGTCTCATAATAAGTATTCATTGAGATAATGTATATAAAGTGCTTGGCTTAATTCTGGGCACAGGGAAAGCATTTAATAAATGCTGACTATTATTTTTATTTGACTCCAATGTATGGAATATCGGTCCTGTGAAGAGCTCTGATTTTTTAGCAGGGCTGCTGTGGAAAAGAGGCAAAAGGGAATGTTCAAATATTCTAAGAAAAAGAAGCTTGGGAAATGTCAAATGCTGATATTATAACAAATGATGTTTAATTTTGTTTATGTTCTTAATAAAAGAGCCTGATGGGAGTTAAAGATGTATAAGGCAGATAGATAGTAGAGATTAACACGCCCAGGGAGTGCAAGCAGGGCTTTCCAGAATATCTGACAGCCAGCTGTTGCATTTACACCTGAGTCAACAGAAAAACTGAATCACATTTATATTTTCATTTAATGTTGTCACTCGGGTCAAATATTTCATAAACTTTTGAGCCGAGAACCAGGCCTACCTCATTTTTTATGATGCATAGTCATATTCTTCATTTGACCTGCCATTTGAAAAGTCACTCCTGTTCCTTTTTTTGTGTGTGTGTGTGTGTGTGTGTGTGTGTTACGCGGGCCTCTCACGGTTGTGGCCTCTCCCATTGCGGAGCACAGGCTCCGGACGCGCAGGCTCAGCAGCCATGGCTCACGGGCCCAGCCGCTCCGCGCATGTGGGATCTTCCCAGACCGGGGCACGAACCCGTGTCCCCTGCATCGGCAGGCGGACTCTCCACCACTGCGTCACCAGGGAAGCCCCCTGTTCCTTTTTTTGAGTAATGGATGATGGCTATCTATTTCTCAGATAGAACATTGCCATTGAGGATATTTCATATAGTAAAATAATGTTATTGGTTTGTGTACGTCTATTGGTTTATACTTTGAGTTTATAAACCTTATGGTAATTTAAATTACTTGAAACGAGACCTTTGATAGAAAGCCTTCTTCCCTGACTTTCATTTATCATAAAAATATTCATCTCAACAACCTATTCATCTAAAGCCAGCTGTTGACTAAAATCAAATATGTATCCCCATGGCTGTCTTCTTACTAAGGTGTCTTACCAACATTTGTATGTCTTGTCATCTCTGGAGAGTGTTCAATATTTTCAACTTCTCTAACACTTAGACCTTTTCTATTTTCTTTAAAAATTGCAGATAACCTGGCTGTGTTTATGGCCTGTTATGGAGACAAGACATGAATCCTTTATTTAGTGAAGGAAAGATGAACAAAATTGAGTACTTTTTCTCTTTGTCTTTTTTATAGCATCATAAGTGTTCAACCCGTGTGTTATAGCATCATAGGAAACACATTCTAATTGAGCTGACACTTTAAAGCTTGTACTGTGTAGTGCTTAACAACCTGGACACACACATACACAAACACACAGAAATGAGACACTATAAATGAAAAATATTTTAGTTGAAATCCAACTTTAATTTTCCCAGGTACTAATTTTGACCAGCTATTATGAGCAAAAGTTACACCAGATTCTAGAAATAACGGAGATGAAAAAGACATAGTCTCCATCCTCAGCATGTTTACAGTCTAGTAATGTAATATACCACTATTTGCTGCAAATTACTGGCTTAAACAGAAAGGGGAATTTGAAAGTCACTTAATAGCAGGTTCTGGGATAGGTATGTCCGTGGGTACCCCAGGATTGGTTCATTCAGCAGCCCAATGATATCGTCAAGAAGCAAGCTTCCTTTATTGCGCCATTGTGTCATCCTTGGTTTTGGTATCATGCTCACTCTGATGACTAATTATCTGTAGTACTTCCAGGCATTGCATCTTGAATATCAATGACCAGAAGAAGAAAAAACATACCATGTAATCTTGCGGTTATCTTTCTTAAGACAGAGGAAATTTGTTCCTGGAATCAGCCCAGCAGTCTCCCCTTTTATATCTTATTGTCCACTGTGGGGACCATGATTGATTTAGACTGATTATCTGAGAGGAATAGATGTTTCAGGAGTTGCTCACAATCCCCCAAAGAGGAAGATAAGTTCAGATTGCAAATAAGTGTAATACAGACCAGAGTGTGATAAATATAGAACGATTATTAAAATATTATTGAAATAAAAGAACGATGTGGGGTTTAGAGACAGGAGGAAAAAATGACCACAATATCTTTGTGGTTGCGAGGGATAAAGAGCCAAAAAAGTTTCAGTCATGTTGTTTATAGATTTTTAGAAAATACTACCTCTAACTTTTCCATCTTGGCACCTCTCACAATTGCAGCCATTTATTTTAAAATTATTCTTAAATTTTATTTTGTTACCTCCATACTGGAACTTCATAAGGATAGGAAAAATGGCCATCTTATTCATCAGTGTGTGTCTCTTTGCTAAATGAATCAAAGAATGAATGCATAGCCTCAGAGAATTTGTAGAATTTTTAGCTTGCAAGAGGGGGACGATCCAGGTAAAAGAGACATCATTAGCAAAAAAGTCAAGAAAGCTCAGACAACTGCCTGAAACTTTTGTATGAACCTCAAAATGAAGTTAAGATTAAAATTAGAATAAGGCCCTGACAGAAAAAAGCATAGGATGAGAAGTTTTAAGAAGGAAATATTGACTACATGGACAAGTTTTGCCCCTAGGTATTCAACTGCTGTCCCATGTGTCATGGCATCAGTTGTATATTTGTAGGATGCAAAAGAGCTTTGTGATGTCTTCCAATCTTCAAGTATGTGACAGTTAAAAGATTCCAGATATATGAAAATCTACTTAGTTTTCAAAGAGATTTTTTTAAAAATTCATAAACAGAGTCACTTTATATTTGGGTGATAAATATCAGCCTCTGCCAAGAAATTTTTCTGTGTATAATTACACTTTGGTATAATTAATCACTTACCAAAATGTAAGCTCATTTATTTTTGGTGTGTGGCTTGATAGACTGCATTTGACTGATTCCTTTGACTACTAGGCCTTAACTTATTGACGTCCGTTGTAATGTCACCCTTCAGGTTATTTCTTTAATAATTCAAGTCTCTAAAAGAGTTATCCATAGATAACTGTATAATCTGTAATTGCTTTTGGCTGACTTCTGAACTCTCTTTAAAAACTTATAATTCTTTTTAATTCTATACAGCCTAGAAGATGTTGCAGGCCTTTGTAAAAGTATCTGAGTGTCATGCTTCATCTTAATATCATTTCCTAAAATACTTTACAAACAACTGGTATATACGGGTACTATGAGGAAATTACCAGGTTACATAATTTTGTTTGTTTGTAGAGGAGAAGTATTGAGATCCTGACTTAGGTACTACCAGAGAAATGAAAGAGCACTAAATGCATATTTAGTCACATTACAGAGGTAGAACTGAGAGGTCTCATTACACTATTAGATATAGCACTTAGGAGAGGAATGGGTTAGCAATTTACTGAAATTGAATAATGCAGAAAAATATGAGAAGTTTTGAGGAACACTGCTAAATGTATATATGTATACATATATATATATATATGTATATATATATATATATATTCAGTACAAATATGCAAGCAGAATTTAGAAAAAGTTAATCTACATTGCACTCAGATATTTTTGAACCATAGCTTCTATTTTCACGATGGTGATACGTTGCCAAACCTAGGTGTGCACTATAAGAAAATAGGTGACGGCTTCCCTGGTGGCACAGTGGTTGAGAGTCCACCTGCCGATGCAGGGGACACGGGTTCGTGCCCCGGTGCAGGAGGATCCCACATGCCGCGGAGCGGCTGTGCCCGTGAGCCATGGCCGCTGAGCCTGCGCGTCCGGAGCCTGTGCTCCGCAACGGGAGAGGCCACAGCGGTGAGAGGCCCGCGTACCGAAAAAAAAGGTGATATTTACTGAGCATCTGTGGTAACTTTATGTTTATTATCTCATAGTAGTCATCACAAAAACTCTATAACATAGGGTATCGCCACATTTTTTTGTTTTGTTTTGTTTTTTTAGTAAACAAGGATTCAAGCCTTAGATTAAAAATGCTACCAGTGTAGTAGGTAGTAAAATGGATTAAACCCATTTCTGTCTACCATCAGTAAGCTCTCCTACCTTTCTTTACATTAGCAATTTGTTAAAATCACATAGAAGCTCTCTCCCTGAGAAATGATTTTTTGGAATGGCATTGCTTTTCTACTTCTCTCTCAAAAGAATAAAAATATCTATTATTTTTAAATGAATTAGTGTGATGTGCAAAGCTGAAAGTTTACCCAAAACAAATATCTCTAAAGAGAACCAACACTAAGAAATTTGAGGAGGTGGGTGCAGGTCGAGTCAGCAAGGGGGGAGGGTTAAATATGGGCTTGGTTGATGGCGTGCTGATAAATGTTGAACCACTAGTTCTCTTGAGATGGGGAGGCAAAAAACCCTGGTTTATAACATTTGCTTCTTTTCTTATTTTCTTGGTGTAAATGTTCCCATCATGACTTATATGACTTATTTCAAACTACTAACCTGATGTCACTGAATGTGGAATTGGGAAGAGATGCATAGTAGCACACCGTATGTAGAATTTCTACCACACACAATAGATATAAATGACCTCAAGGATATATATAATAGTACAGTTGGATTGAAGAGTTTTGAATATTTATTACCTTTGTTTTTAATATGATTAATTGTAATTTTACCTAATTTAATTTTTAATAATGTCTGTGTTTAACAATAGGCTCACAAATTCCAAAAAAATTAACAAATGGTTCTTGCAAGCCAGTATGAACTGGCTCCAGCACACCCCTGGATTAGGAGAAGATCTAATTTAAGTCATGTAGAAAATAAACTTGGGAACATTTTAGCTCTACCTCAATATAGTTTTCTCCTATTCTTTTGAAGTTCAGTATGAATATCAGTTTTAAGGTGATTGAACTTTAATGGCATAAGTTTTTCTAGGAAGGTTTCAATGTATTGCTTGCTGATTTAGATTGATCATTCAGATTTATGGTGTATGACAGTCAGGGCAGCCCACATAATTCAAAGCTAGCATGAAGATCAAGGGTCGTTTTACCTCAGGGATGGATGAAGGCAGCAGAATCTTTTTTGAAGATCACTGCCATTTCTGTTACTACTGAGTGTACAGGAGATATGAGTTATCCAGTGTCTTACTTTTACTTCAGTTCAAAAAGGAGCATGAAAACTGGGTTTAAGCATAAAAGGAAAAGATGTAACTTCAGCCACTGGCCATTTGGAAAATAATTTAAATTACCGAATGCCATTTAAGACTTGAGGTTATATTATATAATTTACTGTATAATATATAGAAAATATAGTATGTTGTTTTCTGGGTTGTTTGGATAATAGAATATTTTACACAGTAAACTAGAGAAAGAGTTAACACTACGTATTCTTCAGGCCTATGTCCCACTGGACTTAGAAATTTTGTCTTCTTATGAGATAAAATGATAGCAACAACTTATTTGTTAATTGTGTTCTCAATAAGGTACTCCTTAATACATTAAGTGATGTAATCTATTATAATCTTCTATGAATAAATTCCCTCAGCATTCTTCTGTGTTTATAATATCAACTCTTAATAGTATGTGGTATGTATTTTTGAAAATTTTGTTTAGAAACTCTGTAACTAGGTCTACACGTGCAAAAAGAATTAAAAAATTTTAAAAAATCATCCAAAATTTGACTAACCCAGATCTTCAGATGACTTTTATATGAATTATATGACTACTTTATAGTTCTTTCACTTGGCTTTGTGTAAATGCAGTCTAAGACTATTTCTATAGATGCACACTGATCTAAAGATCAAGTTAATTAACTATTTTGACAATCAATTTAGATGATTCTGTGAGAAAAACACATTTACAATGGTATCTGTGTTTTCTGGACTTATATTCTGCATAGATATCATACATTGGATCTGTGGTAAATGTCCTTGTCATGTAGGTTTCTATGTAGTACAGCAGTTAAGATGCTCTGCTTTGGAGTTATGTAAGCTTGTTATTTTCTTGTATATATTACTTTCTCTGTAATATGAAAAGGGAGAAAAAAAGAGTAACTTTATAGTGGGGAAACCTGAAAAACACTATCTGAAGCCAAGTGATTCAGATGAACATCAACAGTGATAAGTCATATTGATAGTAAATACCGTCTATATGACGTGATGACAATGGCACTTTACCTCTGCAGTCTTCTTTCCGAAAACACATTTCCTCAGTCTAACCATGAGAAAAACACCAGACAAATCCCAGTTGAGTAACATTCCATGAAATACTTGGCCAATAATCCTTAAAACTGTGAAAGTCATGAAAAACAAGAAAAGTCTGAGTAACTGTAACAACCAAGAAGCCTAAAGAGACCTCATGACTGTATGTGATGTGGTGTCTTAGATGGGACCCTGGAACAGAAAAAGGACATTAGGGAAAG
>NW_006792531.1:114117-128132 GCF_000442215.2 Lipotes vexillifer
AGGGAAAGACTGAGGAAATTTCAGTAAATATGAGCTTTAGTTAACAACAGTGTATCAATATTGGTTCACATATTATTTTTGATTCCTCTCTCTTCTCAAGCTTTCTTCTCTCTTTCTGATAATTCCTAAGAGTTGATTATAGAATGTCCCAGGTTGATCCTACAATGTTTTTATCTTTTCTTTCATATTTTCTATTTCAGTCATGTTATCCTACTTTCTGGAACTTTACCTTCTAATCTTTTTACTGGAGTTTTAAATGTGGTGATAAAATGTTTAATATATGGGAGCCCTTTCTTATTTTTCATTACATATTTTCATAGAATATACTGCACCACTAAAAAGGAAGATTGTTCTCTCTTTCTGTAAAGATATTCATAAAGATATTTGAGGTTTACTTTTTATCTCCATAGTATTTCTTCTAAACTCTTTCCGCCTGTTTCTCCCCTCCTAGACCAGTGAGAGTGGGCAATAGGTTAAGAAGATTTTCTTTAGCTCTAAGATTTTTCTGAACTTTTCGGAGGCAACTATTATCTGTCAAACATGTTATGTACTGTGGGTCCAGGGGAGAGACTATTTTTGTCTTCTGATGAGTACATTGTCTAGCTTCCCATGCAAAGGAGCAGAGGCTGAGTAGAGGTAGGATTAGAACATTTCAGAAATAGGGACCAACTTATACTAATATATAGAAATAAGAAGCAAGATGGGAAGTGGTAGTTAGATAGAGTTGCAACGTAGAGTGCAATTGTAGGAGTGATGAAAGATGAAGTTAGAAAGGTAGGTAGAGATTGGGTCACAGAGGATGTTTTGTATTCTTTCTGATCATACTTAACTCTGAGGGGCTAATTCTCAATCTAACTGGGGTTTAAATGAGTGGGAAATCAACTTTTCTCCCATATAAGGTAGGTAGTCCTGTTCATCTTCAGTGTTCATCTCCTACTTTGTGGTTCAGGATGGCCGCTTCAATCACTGTGTCAACATTTCAAGCAGCAGAAAGGAGGAAAGGGCAGTGGATCAAAAACTCCTCCCTTAAAGATATTTTCTGGAAGTTGAACACGCCACTTATCTTCCATTGGCTACGTGTCCACTGTGTGTCACTCTACTAGTCACACAAGAATCTGGGATATGTATACTTTTGGAAGAGGGTGGCTTTGTGCCCAGTTAACATTCAAGTATTCTTTCACTGGGAGGAAGGGGAGTTTGTTAGGGGACAATTCACAGGCTTGTTTAAAAGTTTGGAATTTACCTAGACAGTGAGAAGGGTACACTGAAGAGGTTTAGGCCAAGGAATCTTTCACTTTAGAAAAATGTCACATGGCTGTGACCTGAAGGATAAAGTGATGTGAGATTAGAGGTGGTCTGAGCAGTCAGACGACCATGAGAAGCACCTAAGTATGAGAAATATAACTTGTTATGGCTGTCAGTAAGGGGCAGGAGAGAGAGCATCAGTGCTAGTGACATTAACAGACTGCATTGATTTTTGGCTTTTTATCTGTAGGGTTGTACATTTGATTTATAATTATTTATAGAACTACATTCACCGTAAACCTAGGCCTAAGTCAAATAGATGTTGATCAGTGCTCTTGACTACAGATACTCCTTCCTAAATTTTTTTTTTGCCCCTATTTCTAGATACCTTTGTTTCTCTAAGGATGTGTCTTGTGATTTTTTTAAATGACACATACACATGGTGAAAACTTAAATACAAAGATATATCAAAAATATATCTTTCTTTACATTCCAAGTATATTTTTCTTTACATTCCAAAATTCCAGAACATTAGCAGTCCTAATGTCTCAACACATATGGTTTATCCTTGTATAAAACCTTCATATACACACACACCTTATTTATTTTTCAAAAGTGTATTATTTTCAGAGGATTTCCAACATAAGCCCTTTGGCTTATGGAGTTTAGCTAGGTATGCAAACTCAGCATAGCAAAGGTTATTGGGAAGTAGGTTTAAATATGTAATCTCTTCAATGTCCATATGCTCAAGAGTAAGCACATAAATATTCTGTGTCTAAATCTAGTCTCAGTGATCTCTACTCCCCTCCAGCATTCTATAATATTAGCACCACTTAAAATTGAATGTGATTCTATTATTTATATATGTGCATATTTACATTATTATTTTCACTATGCATACAACATGGACTTTCAAAGCAAGCTAATTACTTCATCTAGTGCTTAATCAAATAGTAAATCTTTTCCAAGGCTGGAGGAAAAATGTGTTTGAATTATAAAACTTACTGTGTTAGGATTATGGAAAAAGGATACATTAATCTCCAACTTAGAATCTTCCTAAGGGATTTTCACTGTAAGCTTGATCCCACCATATGCACTGTTGTATTTTTGGTGTTGTTTAAATATACAGCTTCTTAATCTTTCTTAGCCAGCCATAGCAGTACATGCAGACCTTTCTACATCAGTTTGTTCGGAGCTGCACTGTGTATACTTCAGTTCCCCATTGATGGACATTGCATTTTTTTTTTTGGTATTTTTGTTTTGCTTTGTTTCTTTTAGTTTGTGAGAATTTGTTTTTGTTCCTTTTCTTATTTCTTACAAGCAGTGCTTTAACAAATGATACTTAAATTAGCATGCTTATATACATGATGAGAGTATATCTATAGTTACACATATATATGTATATAACAAATAGTACTTTAGTGAACGTGTATGTATAAATACATGCATACACAGATAGAATGAATTCCTAGAGGTAGAACTGAGGGCCAAATGGTATGTTTATTTTTCATTTTAATTCTATTAAAGTTACCCACCAAAACTGTTATGGCACGTGCTTCCACACAAAGATTTCATAGTGCCCCAGGTTGGTAACATAAATGTAAGGTTCAGCTGCTTGTGCTGAGACCAAGCAACTTTTTTGTATTCTCTTTTCAAACACTGGCTACCAAACTATCTAAATAAAATACCCCCTTTGAGTTACATGCTTGCCAAGATAATTATTATAAACATTTTCACTTTTGCTATTCTGATTGGAAAATGGTATTTTAGTGATAAGGTTGAGTGGTATTTTTGTGTGTGTGTGTGGTACGCGGGCCTCTCACTGTTGTGGCCTCTCCCGTTGCGGAGCACAGGCTCCGGGCGCACAGGCTCAGCGGCCATGGCTCACGGGTCCAGCCGCTCTGCGGCATGTGGGATCTTCCCGGACCGGGGCACGAACCCGTGTCCCTTGCATTGGCAGGGGGACTCTCAACCACTGCGCCACCAGGGAAGCCCTATATTATTTCTTTTAAGATTTAATTTTATTTATTTTTGGCTGCGTTTGGCCCGTTGCTGCGTGTGGGCTTTCTCTAGTTGCAGCAAGTGGGGGCTACTCTTCATTGTGGTGCGCAAGCTTCTCGTTGCAGTGGCTTCTCTTGTTGCAGAGCACGGGCTCTAGGTGTGTGGGCTTCAGTAGTTGTAGCACGAAAGCTCAGTAGTTGTGGCTCCTGGGCTCTAAAGCACAGGCTCAGTAGTTGTGATGCATGGGCTTAGTTGCTCCGTGGCATGTGGGATCTTCCTGGACCAGGGCTCGAACTCGTGTGCCCTGCATTGGCAGGAGGATTCTCATCCACTGTGCCACCAGGGAAGTCCCTGTGTATTTGTTTTTAATGATATATTCAAGAGATCTTGTATTCTGTGTGTTCTTACATGCTTGAGAATTTCTGTCAGTTGTCTCTATATTAAAGGGCAATTGTTTAAATGTTCTGGTAATGTACTTTGCCCTTCAAAGTATGTGGACCTGGCCATGAAATATTGATCTAATCCTTTCATCACAGCCTTCCCTGCCATCTTGTGGAATGGTGAATTTTGGTGTTGGGTATCTTTCGCGGGTACTTGAGATTTGAGATTGTTAGATCTGTTGTCTTTATACTTGCATAGTAACTTGGCTGGGAATGACATTCTTGGCTCATACTTCCTTTTCCTCAGAACTTTGTACACATTGCTGTTCCCTCCTCTGTCATTTGATGTTGCACTGGGAAAGTCTGATACCAGCTTGATTTTTCTTCCTTGATTTTAACTTGCAACTTCTGCTTGGATATCTTTCCTTGAAGTGCTGGATATTTCTTAGTGGCAGTTGTTCACCAACAGATTTTACTGGAGCACATTGCACAGTTTAACAGCCAAATTCAGTAATTTCTTCCCTTCAGAGAAATTAAGCCTTTTGAGTGTGTTATTCTTTCTGTTCCATTATGATGAAGTTTATTTACTGGGGAAACCAATGTTCTCTATGCTGTATATCAACTTCGTATTTTCTCCACAACTATTATTTTCTCTCTCTGCAATCAACACTGCCTTTAGATCTAAGCAAGAGAGACCCTTGCCAGGAACACTGGGCGTTAGACTGACCCACCGCCACCCTCCTCTAGCTGCTGTGGGAGACCAGGCAGCCATGTCCAGTCAGAGTCTGTATTTTCTGTGTACACCATCCTCCAGTACCCTAGATACTGGAATTCCTCTACCATCGGCTCCAAACACATTTCAAGGATGTGTAGTAGCTTCCTGTCATGAGCTTTCTGAGTGTAGACCAAATCACTGGTATATTTATCTTTAGACTTATTTATCTTTAGATTTATTTTATTTTATTTATTTATTTTTGCGGTACGCGGGCCTCTCACTGTTGTGGCGTCTCCCGTTGCAGAGCACAGGCTCCGGACGCGCAGGCTCAGCGGCCATGGCTCACGGGCCCAGCCGCTCCACGGCATGTGGGATCTTCCCGGACCAGGGCACGAATCCGTGTCCCCTGCATCGGCAGGCGGACTCTCAACCACTGTGCTACCAGGGAAGCCCATCTTTAGATTTATTGATCAAATGTTGACTATTTGTAGAGGCTGTGAACAGAGCTTGGATGTATGAGCCGGAGTATCTACACATATGCATTTGAGGTGCCTCATGGTGTAAGGAAGACTAGGGTGGGAAAAGGAGGGTGATGGGCCAAGGGCAGGGCTCAGGGGCTGGAACTTGTCCATCTTCACTGCCACTCTCTGACGTGGAATGCTGAGGAGTTGTCCAAAAATTCTGTAAATGTTTTTAAATAGTTTATTAGCTTGAAATTACCATTATTTAATTTCAATGTATGGTATTTTCCTCTTACCTCAGACCCTGAAAATATTTCCAACAGGCCTGTCTGAAACCTCCATATTTTCCTTTCTGCAGTCACAGTGAATATGTCAAGCTTTCCCTTTCTGTCAATAATTGCATCGCAATGCATGTCAGCTTGCTGTCTGCATTTTGTGAGTTTGGTAATGGTCGTGTTTTAAAACTCAGGTGCTTCTTTGGGTCTTCAATTCCTCTTCTATTTTATTCTTTTGTTGTTGTTTATTTGTTTTATTTGACTGTTTCTATAGCACAAAAAGCACTCAAGGGCAGATTTTCTTCCATTTCTTCCAAAATGAGTCTGTCTTTGGCATAATGTGCTCCTTTGCTTCTTTTCTTTTCTTTTCTTGCCACAGTAGCATTTACAGAGTCACCATGCCCGTTCTTTTTGTCTTGCTTAACTTGAACAGCTCTGCTTCACACTTCCATTGGGTCTCAAGTAGTGTAGATGACTTTTCCTAACCATGTCCCTAGCATGTCTAAGTATGACTTATCCTCCCAGGCAAGCCCCAGTGTGATGGCAAACTTATTTCATGTTCTCCCTTTGTAGAATAGGTAAATGTTGTGTTCTAGTTCATTCTACTGCTGCATTCAGGAGTTTTCCATTGGCCCTTTTTGTGTCATATTATTCCTACAGTTCAGCCCCTTGCTCACTTTTAATTGTTTCACTGTCCTCTCTTCTGCAGGCCTGCCCAAAGTCCACAACATTTTTTCATATTTGACACTATTTGTAAAAACTGGAAGACTTTTATTATTTCATTGGTACCATCCTGAGGCACTAAGACCAGTTTAAAGATCTGTACGGAATCAAGTTAAAACTATATCTCTTTTTCTTTTGGTGATAGTATTTCAGACAGTGAGTTGTGACTCTTCAGGTTTTTGGTTTCTGCGATTAAATGTTTTTGCTATTTTTAAATTTTATTTGCTGCTGAGGGGGAGGTTCTACTTTACTAAACTTTTTACTATGACCTCACTTTCTATAAGTAAAAGTGATGCATGCATGCTGCTGAAAAGGTTGAAAACATTAGACAGAGCACAAAAAGTAAGAAAAGAAAATAAAAAGTCATTTCGTTTTCATTTTTATTCAGTGCACACCTCTTACCATTGTTTGCTCTTATAACCCAGGAACTTTTCCTTTGTCATTATTTCCTAGAGATTCTATTTCTCATCATGATGTCGCAAGGAAGTAGGTTTTGTTCTTTGACTAGTACATGCCAAAACACTTGAAGTTAAGGAAAATGAGCCTAGAAAGAAAAGCATTAATTAGAAAATCATTTATTATGACTTTTCAATGTTAAAACTTCACTTTTCTCCTACTTAAAAAACTCTTATCTCTCATATACACATTAATATCCCTGTAGAGTACTCCCCTTATATTTTGGAGAATTGGATTATTACTCTGTTGCTTTTGACAGTTGAATCTAAATGAACTATCTGCATATTGGCACTATTTGCCGAGCAATTCTTTGAAACCGCTTGTAATAAAAAGCCCTTCAGTAACATGCTATGATACCCTGATGTTGCAACCTATTCTGAGGTGGACTGAAATTAAATTTTGTTTACTAATATAAACATTGAAGTTGGGGACTTGATTTACTTTTTAAAAACTAACTCTAATCAGTGGTATATCTGTTAAAATAGCAAATGTATCAAGAACTAGGCAAATCCTCCTCTGCCATAAGATCCCCATGGCACAGGCCTGGGAAGAATGACCCTACATGCACATCCTTCTACACGTAATGGGGCAAAGAAAAGGTTGAGAGAAAATGTTTTAAGAGTTAAAATGACCCTGCAGCAAGTAAGATGCCCTAATTTATTGCTTAAGACTAATTCAAGTATTTTAATTTTGAGAATGGTTTGTCCAAATTTTTTTTCAAAGGTGCAAAAAGAGACTAATTCTATGTTGGGCTCATGTAATGGCATAGAGTCTGTTATGCCAGGGTTCTCAAGATGGTGAGATGTGAGCTGGATAACACCTGTGTACAGATTCGATTTGACCTGCGTGATTGTTTTTGTGTGTGAGTTTGAAAAATCTGTAAATTTCACATAAAAATCAGTCTTTCTCTCCTCTCTTGAAATCTTTCGAAAGGGGCAAGACGGTGCCCTCTTTGTGTTACCTTTTGGCAATCATGTCTTCTACTGTCCACCGTTAAGTCCCTTCTTTATTGCTGTGTATTCACATACCTTCCCCAGTTAGATCTGACGACTCTGTTTCTGTGGTAATCTGAAAATGCTGTATTACTTTATAAACATTCCTCATATAGTTATATGTAAATGGTTAACACTAGCCTTCTGGAAAAAAGTCTAAATGGCTAGATATTACAAATTACCCAGATTATTTAGTCATCATCCTCTAATTCTTGGATTATACATGTGAAAATCATGTGTTACAAATATATATGCATAATTCTTCACAAATTAAATTTTGAAATTTCAGCACATTTTGTTCACACTATCTCATAATTTTGTATTATATGGCATATATATATATATATATATATATATATATTTATATTTTTTGCTGTCCACTACATCCGTGACTTATTTTATTTTTTATTTTTATTTCTTTTTTGCGATACGTGGTCCTCTCACTGTTGTGGCCTCTCCTGTTGCGGAGCACAGGCTCCAGATGTGCAGGCTCAGCGGCCATGGCTCACGGGCCCAGTCGCTCTGCAGCATGTGGGATCTTCCCGGACCGGGGCACGAACCCGTGTCCCTTGCATCGGCAAGCGGACTCTCAACCACTGCGCCACCAGGGAAGCCCCTCTATGGCATATTTTTAAAAATTCTTTTCTTAATGATGTTAAATAGCACAATTTTTCCACCTTTTCATTAAATTAGACCTCAGTAAAAAAGAAAGTGTCATTTTGAAAGAAGAAACACTATTCCTGGGTTTTATATTAACAATGTAATATGCTAGTTATTTTAAAAATAACAATAGAGAATTTGGCCAAGTACAATACAATTAGATACAATTGTGGCCACTAGAGGGCTTTGATTTTTTTTTTTTTTTTACCAGTGCCAGCATAATTGTGAAGATAAACAGTGAAGTTTATATGTCAACCAAAGATTAACTGATTAGTGCCAAAGTTTTAAATGTGGTTATAATATATAAAGTATGCAAGAATCTTATCCAGACTATATATAAAATATATAATTTTTGACATTGTATATCCGTGAAGCACTGTTTCATAATTTAATAAGTGAAAAGTAGTCAATAGTACAAACTCACAGATGGGATAAGTTTTCATATGTTCATTGCCTTAACATTTTTAAAGTGTTAGAAAAATATTCTACATTTTGCTTCTTTTAATACCATATATAGAACATGTGTATCTATAGTACCTTTGCATATCTTTTTGTTAGAACTAAACAGTAGAACTACCTTTTGTTATGAATGCTTCATTCTTTAAAAAAAATCACGCTGAAGTCTTTCAGGGACTTTTCAACAAAATGACAGCTGTGAAAGATCAATTTTCAAGTACTAGCAGATTTAAATGACTGTTGGCTCTCTGTGGTGAAGATCTTCGTTGTTTTTCAAATTATGTGTAAATTATCTTTTATAAAATATCTCTGGAACCCTATGACAATGAAGACAGATGCTTGAGAAGCCTATTTTAAAAGAATTCCAAATTTTAAATCTCCCCTCTCTCTTTCATCTCATATATTCTGGCTCATTAAATCAGACATGAAGGTCTTATATTTTAAAATGCAACTCCCTTTACTCCATTAAAAATGGGGTAGAACTCAGGCACAGTGGGGAATATTATAATGCTTGCATACCTTTATTAAACCAAGAATAATGTCCCACATGCAGTTGCAATAAGCACACTTCCACCATAATTGAGTTAGACTAGGTATTTTCAAGTTAGGAAAGATATTCCAAAGATGAGCTTTAGAGATTTTCAAATGTTTCCACTAATGCAAAAATAATGTAATGTAACCTCATTTGCATCATTTTCCATAATTTTCCCTATGTTTGCTTATGACAATAATAATCTTTCTTAATGACGGTTTATGGCAATGTCTTTCCACTCCCTCAAGTCTCTATAAAATCATTGGTGCTCACGTCACTCTTCTGTTTGAACTTTGCCTATTACTTTCATGTAAAGGCCAAACTTTTGGTATTTAGCATGGTATTGAAGACCCTTCATTGTTATAGCACTTCCTCACATGCATCTCTTTTTCTTTCTGTCTCTATACACTTTCTTCTTTTCCTAGCTTGCCCCTTCATCTATTAAACATCCCCTCAGATGTGCATGCATACACACACACACACACACACACACACAGAGCACACATACACAAACCATACCCCTTTCAGTCTGCCACATTGGATGGCTTTCTGCTGGAAATCTCAATTGATCTTTCAAATCTCCTTTCCTTTCCTTTGCATTTTATTGTGCCTGGAATTATCTTCAAGCTTTTTCTACCTGATCCTTCTAAAGTCCATTAAATCCGTTCTATTTCTGATGTTATTCCTCCCTCCCTGGCAGAATTAATTGTTCTGGGCTTCCCTGGTGGCGCAGTGGTTGAGAGTCCGCCTGCTGATGCAGGGGACACGGGTTCGTGCCCCGGTCTGGGAGGATCCCGCATGCCGCGGAGTGGCTGGGCCTGTGAGCCGTGGCCGCTGGGCCTGCGCGTCCGGAGCCTGTGCTCCGCAACGGGAGAGGCCACAGCAGTGAGAGGCCCGCGTACCGCACCGCGACACAAAAAAAAAAAAAAAAAAAAAAAAAAAGAATTAATTGTTCTTTCCTCTCTCCTCTTAAAACATTTTATATATAGTCATACTCTAGCATGTATCACAGATACTACAGACAATTACTCTCTCTTTCCTCTTTTTTTTAAAATTAATTAACAATGTGGGGAACTAATACCAGGAAGGAAGACCCAGTTTCACTATCACACAACTAACGAGAGCCCAAATTATAATTACATCCAAACGCCATACCTTCATATTCAGTTGTGTTATCAATATCAGCATTTCTGATAATATTACTTTGAAGGTTTGATAAATGCTATTATTTCTATAATTATATGTTTGAGATATCAAGAAAGGAGTAATAGAGTTTTTCTGATGTTTCTGACAAGTAATTTAATGTTCACATAGATTTTAAGATAACTTAGACAAATAATAGTCTAATTTACTAAATTCCTCTTCCTTTACGTTATATAATAAACATTTAACTCACTATCTGAGAAAAAGTAAAAACATATGTCAAAATGTCATTTTAACGTTTAAATATTTAAATATTTCATTAGTGATATTGATAAATGAAATGCTTTACAATTGTATTTTAATATATCATTTCAATGTCTTCCCTCTAACAGAAAATATCTTGTATTTTTAAGATATGTGTGTATATATGTATATATATATTTATATATACACACACACAGAGATTATAAATCTCATGAACATAGTTTATTTACAACTGAAATTCATCACCTCAAAAGTTCACAAACAAGCATCAAACCATAAGCAATAGGGACCTAATGTAAAAATATTTTGTTATAGTATTTTTCCTTTTATTTATTTATGTTGATTTATTCATTTAATATATATTTCTGTTTCAGATGTAATGGAACAGGATACCCTGCCCTCTGGGCACTTACATTTTCACCGAGGAGTCTGACATTAAAGAGCTAATTACACGATCAGTCACTAGTGCGGTTCATGCTGTGAAGCACCGGTGTAGGAGCTCTAGGGCTGTGTTGCAGGACTTCAGGGCAATCTGGAAGCTTTCCTTGAAGAGGAGAAATGTGGGTTAATTTTTGAAGAATAGGTCAATGTGTGTGTGTGTGTGTGTGTGTGTGTGTGTGTGTGGTGTGTGTGGTGTGTGTGTGTGTGTGTGTTTTGTGGGAACAGTGAGGAGTAACCAGGACTAGGTAGAGGATGACTTATACAAAGACCCAGAGATGGGAGCTTAGCATCTTCTAAGCACAGGAAGAAATGAAAAGAGCAGAGTGAGGGGAAATGGCACAAGGGCAAGCTGATGTACAAAGCAGGACCCGGATCTTAGGAGGATTGTGATTTTATAAATATTTGGTCTTTATCTTAAGAGCAATAGGAAACCACTTAAGGTTTAATAATTTATGTTATACATACAGATCTAAGGAAAGCTCTGTCTGGCTGCAATGCAAAGACTGGATTAAATGGAAGAGAGAGTAGATTGAATAGAGAGGTTGTTCTTACAACCTTACTCATGATGCTTACAGAATATTTTTTATTGAGCTAGTTTACCATCAGTAGGGAAGGTAATACACAACCTGAGGTTTATTCATCTACACGTTTTTTGTTTTTTTTGTTTGTTTGTTTTTTTGCGGTATGTGGGCCTCTCACTGCTGTGGCCTCTCCCATTGCGGGGCACAGGCTCCGGACGCGCAGGCTCAGCCGCCATGGCTCACGGGCCCAGCCGCTTTGCAGCATGTGGGATCTTCCCGGACCGGGGCACGAACCCGTGTCCCCTGCATTGGCAGGCGGACTCTCAACCACTGCGCCACCAGGGAAGTCCTTCATCTACACTTTTTAAAATGCAGAAAGTTATTAGAGTTTGAGAGCTATAAGCTTGTGTTAAAGTTTACAGGTCCATTATTGTGAGTTACAGTCTCCTCCTGGACATTGTTAACATAATGGAATCATTTTGATGTGTATACTCACAAATTGCAAGTGAATGAGTCTTTTAAATCTGTTAAGCTGCTTATAGCAATTGTGATGAGGGAGGTTTCCTTTTCCACACTTTACAGGAAGCCTTAGTATAAGTATGTTTGTTACGAAGACAGAAATTAAAGTTAGCAATGGCATTTCAACCACTATAATGTGTGAATAATGTTTGTTACAGGGGAAAGAAAAGTCATAAGTTCTCACTTACTAGAACTGACATGCAAGTAAACGTGGGACTTACATGAAGTGATCATCACATGTAATATTGATACATTTTACCTCTGTGGAGCTGAGCTGTGCAATAGCACTTTATCCCTTAGTACCCAATTGTCTTATGTTTATTTTATACAGTAAGCATTTGGGCATGTGACATTAGAAACGGTGTGTGAAAATTTGGGGGATTTCTACTTCCTCCAAGAGTACCTCAAAAATGCTTACAGTTCGATGAGGAACTGATTTAAATGAAACCAGGTACTTTTGTTTTATAAGTTAAAAAAATTAAACACCTTGATTTTGCAAATTGTAGAGTTACAAATTTGGGATCATTTAGTGCTGTAAATAATACAAACTGTTGATACTTGTATAATTTTCCAAGGTTGCCAAGGCCCATGAACCTTTTTGGACAAATCATATCTAGAATTTTATATTTAGACCTGGTCTTTCTAAATACTATTCATTCCATGGCTATAAAACAATTTAACTTAAAAAGAAATTACCTACTAAAGCATGTATGTCCATGTTCATTCTCTATCAAAACACTAACTTTATGCATTTTTTTGGTTGGTGCCACAAATCCAAACCTTTTGGGAACCAATCTTCAAAAGTGCAACTGGTGTAGAAACTCCTAAACATGCCCTGCAGGGCTCCCCACAAGCTGGCCTCTGTCTGCCTTTTCAGCCTTGTCTCTTATTCATGTGCCTTATGCTACTTTATCCTTTACCAACATGTAAAAAATTATATTTCATACCTTTATGCCACTTCACATGCTATTCCTTCTGCCAAGAAATGCCTTTTCCTCCAGGTTTCATTTTATCATTCAAGACATCTCTCGTTTTCACCTGATTTGAAACTATCTCTGGCCAATGCTACCAACTGACCTGCTTGGAAAGAATAAATCACCCCTTTCTCTGCTCTCCTATGCTTGTCAATCCTTTTACCACTACACATGGTACACTGTGTGGTAATTATTAGTTTGCATGGGGAAGGACTGTATCTAGTTCATGTTTTTTTTCTTTGATTTTTTGGGAGAGTATAATTTCAACTATTATCAGGCAGGTATTTGCACATTCATCTCTATCTCCAAATCAAATTCTACATAAGGATGTATAAAATTCGCCTTCTATATCATCTCCATCCTATTTCTAGGCCTTTTCCCTGGCGATAACCTCTTTTAACATTTGCTTTTGTTTTTCAGGTAGTCAGCTGTCTAAACAATATGCTAAAACACTTTTTTTAAACTGCAAACCATGTCATTTGACTCATCTTTATGGAAGATGAAGAATTAGTCTTTTTTGCTCTGCCATATGTTGAGAAAATCAGTAACCAGCATCTTAATAGTAAAAGTAGAATGAAACACTGTTAATGAACTCATAAAGAAATAAATTTAAACCTATATTTCTAAATTTGAACCTTTCAAAAGAGAATTCAAGATTCAAATGGTTTCTCTTTTTACACACATTATACTCATCACCCACAGTTCAATAGTTCACTTCTTTTCCCTATCCCTAATGTGTGACAACTTTCCAGTTGTATGATCTATTAAATGTAATTCATTATTTTTTCTTGGAGAATTCTGATTTCCTGTTTTAGCTTAGAATAATTGCTTTGGGGAATCAAGTAAGTTGTCATTCTTAAAGTCTTTTGTTTTTATACTTCTGTGTTAATTACAATGGTTTTTGCTTTGTGTGCCTTCCTCCTTTCTTGGATTCCATTTTACTGAGCTACAGAATATCCTTAACTTTTAAAGAACAGATACAGGATAAGTAAATTATCTTTGTCCTTAATATCTACAAATATTTTAATTTTTCATTACAATAAATTGTTAAATTAGTCAGGTATAGAATTGGGGTTAAAATTATTTTGCCAAAGAACTTTTGAAGTTACTGGTAAAATGACTTTCATCATCCATTCATACATAAGATGCTGTGATGATTATTTAATTTTCACTTCTTTGAGTTTTCTGTGTTTGTTTGGTAAATGATTGACTTTGTTTTCATTTTCATTCATCCTGATTAGCACTCAGTTGACTCTT
>NW_006792531.1:128142-159608 GCF_000442215.2 Lipotes vexillifer
TCCCTCTGAAGCTCCATTTGTATTGTCAACTGTGGAATTTTCTCTTTATTTTTTTTTTTTTGATTATTGGAATCCCACATTTTTATCTTTTTCCCCATATTTTTCTGGAACCTCTCAGTCAGTCATTAAAGCTCCAGGATTGATTTTCTTGCTTTCCCTGCCTTTAAATTTTTTCTTGTATTTTCCTTTTTATTTTATTATTTTTTAATTATTTTATTTATTTAATTTTGGCTGTGTTGGGTCTTCGTTGCTGCACACGGGCTTCCTCTAGTTGTGGCAAGCGCAGGCTACTCTTTGTTGTGGTACGTGGGCTACTCATTGTGGTGGCTTCTCTTGTTGTGGAACACGGGCTCTAGGCGGGTGGGCTTCAGTAGTTGTGGCATGTGGACTCAGTAGTTGTGGCTCACAGGCTCAGTAGTTGTGGTGCACAGGCTTAGTTGCTCCACGGCATGTGGGATCTTCCTGGACCAGGACTTGAACCCATGTCCCCTGCATTGGCAGGAGGATTCTTAACCACTGAGCCACCACGGAAGTCCCTATTTTCCTTCTTAAAATAATTTTGCTTTGTGATTAGGAATATTTCTTAGATTTTTTTTTTCTTTTAGCTTTTCTTTAAAAATAATCTTTTTAAATTTAGTATTTATGTTTTATACTTCAAATATTTTTCTTTCTTGATGTCTGTTCTTTTATAACAGTGCATTATTTTATAGCTGCAATACATTCTGAAACTTCTCCAAGTACATTAATTAGAATTACTACAAAGTTCTCTTACTTTACCAATAATGACAGCTTTGCCTTCAATACTGATCTTTTCATTCATCTTGGTCCTTCTATTTTGTGATGCTGTTTACCCTCAAATATCTCTTGATCTTCAGACATATTCGTATTATAAAGATGTTTTTAACAGCCTCTCCTACATATAGGGAAAAGGATGCTGATTGAAAATTCTGAATGTGTCAGATGGGCATGAAGTACTTTAGAAGACAAGCTAGCTGCTCTTGCCCCATTTCTACCACCTTCCCAATGGAAAAAAGTAACAATAATGAGGGAGGAGAGCTTTGTTTTGAGATCCTACCAACCACACTCAGTGCCTTCTTCTTATCCAGAGACATGTTCAGATTCTTTACAGCAAGAATTTCAGTTTACCTTAAGGGTGTGAGCTCTTAGCATGTTGCCAGTCTTGTTGCACCATTTGACACAATTTTTTTCCATTGTGAAACATAGTCACTCAACAACTTCACACCCTAATTTTGCATTACTTCTCACTTCCACTTTCTCTCTATTCCACTTTCAAGTTTGGAATCCTTCTGGGACTCCATCAGTACTTTGACCACCTTTTCATTAATTCACCCATGTATTTATACAAATCTCTGGTCAGCATATACCACACTTTGAGAAGATATTCTGAATTTATTACTGTATTTATTTCTTTACTCTCATTTAGATATGATTTGGGGAGGAAGACACTAAATACACATGATCAGTCTCTATTAAACTGGAAGCCTTATTTTTTAATCCTCAGTGTCTCATACAATAACAGATTAATAATATTTGCACAATAAATATTTGTCAAACCCAATTGAACACACAGAAAAATAAGAAAAATTACATTGTAGTTTTAGCTTATTTTCTACTGATCAGGCTTGGCTATGAATTATGATTATTGTTTACTTTTAAATCTAGTTTACTTTCAGAGAACAGGGTATAAATTGCCATTTAAATGAATATTACAAAAGCAAACAACAAAACATCTTCAAAACATATACTGTATTGTTTCAAAAAATGTTTCAAATAATTTTTCAGTAAGAATTTTTAAGCAAGTTTATAACCTTCATATTTATTTCCCAACAAGGATGATTAAAGGTATTACCAGTGTGTTGTGTGTGTGTGTGTGTGTGTGTGTGTTCTGTATGTGTGTTTTAGTCTCTATTTCAGAGGATGGTAATTGCCTTGGAATGTCCTTTCTCCCTTCTTATTTTGAGGAATAACCATAGCTTTTCACTGAGCACGTTGGACCCCAGATAAAAGCGTACATTTCCCAGTCTCCTCCACTTAAGCAACTTACTATTGACTGGTCAAACATAAGCAAATAAAATGTATTACTCCTGAAACATCTCTTTAAAAAGGAGTAGGTGTGCCTTCCCCAGCGTTCTTCATCCTCCCCCTTGAAATACATATGCGAAGGCTGGCCCTCCAGCTATGAACTTGGACTTAAAAATGGACACCAAACCCTAGGGATAGCAGAACAGAAAGTTGGATAGAGCCTGGGTCTCTGGCAGCTTCAAGATAGTGCCTTATTTATCGTGGATTGCTTCCACTATCTGTTATATACTCTATCAAATACACCAAGGACAAGGAGAATAAATAAACATTAGATAATACAACTCTGTTATTATCGTGTCTGGGATATTGTGATTGGTCAGGTCTCTAAGAAATGATAATATTGTTAAGGAAGTGGCAGTTGCTGTAGAAATCCAAAGACAGCTTTGGGAACTCAAGGCAATTCTAGTCATTCCTTGGAAAGCAAGCATTTAGTGCTCACCACCTGAGCAACTCTTTCATATTGGTCACTGGACCTTTTCAAAAAAAAAAATTTTTTTTTAAACAAATAAATGTCAAAGCAGAATTAACCAAATTGTGGAATAGTTTAAATGTTTTCCACTTATTACATTGTTTTTAGCACAAGTATAATTAAATATAGTTCTCCCATTCACAAAATAATTACAGGAATTATTTATACATATTAATTCATGTTTAGTACATCACTAGTACTGTGGTCTAGCAGTGGAATACAGAGTTGTATAGTTCATAATGAACAACTTATTTCTTGTCAATAGATTAATCAGGTGATAGATAAAATATATATAGATAAATACAAGTATAGATTTAAAAATTTTTATATTATGTCAAAAATGGAGGGCTTCCCTGGTGGCGCAGTGGTTAGGAATCCTCCTGCCAATGCAGAGGATATGGGTTCGATCCCTGGTCCGGGAAGATCCCACATGCTACAGAGCAACTAAGCCCATGCACCACAACTACTGAGCCTGAGCTCTAGAGCCCTTAGCCACAGCTACTGAGCCTGCGTGCTATAACTACTGAAACCCACACACCTAGAGCCCTTACTCTGCAACAAGAGAAGCCACTGCAATGAGAAGCCTGTGCACTGCAACGAAGAGTAGCCCCCACTCGCCACAACTGGAGGAAGCCCGCACACAGCAATGAAGACCCAACACAGCCAAAAATAAAAACAAATAAATAAATAAATTTATTTTAAAAATAAAAGTAGAAATGAAGCTCTTGGGTCAGCCTGCATTCAGCCATGGACCATGGTCTGACAGCTAGTTCACCTATTGCTCTCATTCATTTCCCGGTTGTTTTTATGAATAAATATTAAATATAGAAGAACTCATAATTTGGTGCATATTTAAGTTGGAGTTAAATTCCTCCTTTCCTTTCATTAAGTTTGTAATTCTTAATGAAATTCTTGAAGTTGTGATTTGTTACTGAGAAGGCCCTAGAGAAAGATTCACTCAAATTGCAAAAGGGTTTTGTTTTTAAGGCCATTGAGCTATATATTATGTGGTTTTTAATTGAAATATGTAGGATTTAGGAAATATCTCAATACATTTAGGGCTATACTGATGAATATTTAAAGATAAATATGTAATTCAACCATCTTAGTTGTTTTGGAGAGTGACTGAAATGTTCCCTGTGCCAAGCTGTGGAGCTAGGCTTTCAGAGTCAGATAACATAGGCAGAGAGTTCACTAAGCCTCACCAACTCTTTATGGCTGCCTTCCTTTTTTCCTACTTCATCCTTTCCTGTGTGCCTTTCTGGACAACCCAGAATTGGTGACATTGAAGACCTCAAAAATCAGACCCAAGATGGGAAAGCTGGGGAGAGATGGAAGTGAGAGCAAGAAATGACTTTTCTCAGAGGTTCTACCTTTATCCAGTTTATTTACTCAGCATTTTATTATTGAATATCCACTGTGTACAATCACTGTACTCTCTGCCAGGAGTACAAAGATGGAAATATGTGCTTACATGGTCTGAGGGAAACACACAGGTATAGACAATTCTGATATATAGAACCAACTGTAATAATAAAATGGCAAAGTCCAGTGAGAGCATAAGAAAAGGAGCTCCTAATGTTTTTATTTTTTTTTTAATTTTATGTAAATCTATTCATCCTAAATTTCATTCTAATGCCAAGCCTGAAACCTTGAAGTATCTTTATTTTTATTCTTTGCAGTTTAACATTTACAGTAGTAGTATTAGCTGAATTTTGTATTCCCACAAATAACTTAGATCATTTAGTCAGTTAATGTCTTCCAAATCTGCTTCCTTTTTATGAAAATATTTAGGGATATTTTCCAATATGAAAACCTTAAGCTCATGTGATCTCTGAGCCACAATTATCAGTATTCCTAATTATTCCACAATCTAACCATAGCTTCCTTGTATGTGAGGCTAAGGAAAACCTCCTGGAATCACTGAAGGCATTACCCTTTCTTTACATCTCCCTCTGTTTCACTCCCATTAGCACATTCCTCCGTAGATATGAGTAGCCACAATTACTTAGAAAGATGACTAAATTTCAAGTTTGAGATACACATTTCTCCTTTGCTCCTGATGTTAGGTGTGGATGTTCTTAGACTTTTGATTGATGTCATGCTGTCCTCTCACCTCCAAATATGTGCAAACAATGTGTCCCTCTAGTCCTACTTTCTTTCATTTTGCTTTCCCCTTAATTCCATCATGCCTGTGGTCATAACTCCTTTAGTTGCAATATGATACTTTGAAATCGTTTCAGCTAAACATAGAAGTGTAATTATAAGGATACAGTGTATTCCTTGTATGGTGAATTTACTCATCTCTCACTTGGCTGCAATATCCTCTAACTCAACAAGCAAATAAACTGCAGCAGCTTTCAATGTGTTCTCCACATGGCAGCTGTTAAGAAATTCTCCTTTTATTTCTTTCTAACTTTATTTAAGTAGTGATATTTATTTTATTTTCAAATTATAAAAGATTTTACACATGACATAAAATAAATACTGTATCAAATATAACCCGAACTTAACAAATGTTAACACTTTATCATAATTACTTTTTATCAAGTTTGAAAAGAAATAAAATATTTCATCTATATAGCTGATGCCTTCTGACAGTCTTTCCCCTTCCTCCTTGCCTAAACTTAATGTCTGTCATTTATTTTCATGTTGTATAAACTAAAACATCTGTGCTTCTACATATAAACAATACATATATATTGGATACATATAGAGATATATATTTTTAAATTTTTATGTTCAACTGAAGATTTTTGAGATTTATCCCTGTTGATAAATATAGCTGTAGTTACTTCATTTGAACTAGTTTGTATTTACATACATCACTTACTAATAGATATTTAGGTTGTTTCCAGTTTTTTGCTATGGCAAAACAAACAAACACCAAAAAAAAAAAAAAAACCTGAAAGAAACATCCTTGTGCTCTTTCAACCCTGTGCACATCTCTTAGAATTTCTCCAGAACAGTCTAGGCTTCATTCCTAAAATAGCTGTACAGTAGGGTAGGGTAAGCACCTTATACAATTTATAAGATACTGTCAAAAAATTTCCCAACACACTGAATTTACATTTGCACTGACAATGTACAGAGTTCCCATTTACCCACCTCATCACCAACAAGTAGAACTATCAGGCTGGTTCGTTTTTCCTAAACTACTCAGAATGAAATACTTTCTCATTTTTCTTCAGTTTGCACTACATTGATTACTAGTGAGATTGAGTATATGATTTTTGGAAATTTGGAGCATCCCTTATGTGAATTACTTCTTTATAACTTTTATCCCATTGTTTGAGCGTGTGCGTGTGTGTGTGTTTGTGTGTGTGTACATGAACTTTCAATTTTGTTTCATTCATTTTTTTTTCACCTGTTTGTATTGATACAATACTATTTGATTAAAACAGATTTCAGGGTTTTTTGCTCAGTATTAGTATAGCTGCATCAGTTTTCATTTGGTTATTTGCCTGCTATATCTTATTTCTTTCACTCTGTATTCAATCCTTCTGTGTCCCTTTTTGAATAAATTATTTTAATCTATTTATACTTGTTATGATTATTAATATTATTAATATTTTTAAGTTTGGTTTTTTAAACTATCATATGGGTTTGTTTCTATTTAGTATGCTTTTTTGTTTGTTTTCTTATTTTCTGCCATTTTTAGATTTGCCAAAATTCCCTTACTCACTTTTTAATCCTTATTTCGAAAGTTGTAAGTTTGTCAATTACTTCAGTAGTTGCCGTACAATTTTTCCTGTGCATTCTTAACTTAATGAAGCCTAAAGCTAAGGAGTGTCAGATAGATATGATATGATTCCTTACACACACACACACACACAAATTCAGTGACCTTTACATGAAAAATTAGTATGTGCAAATGTCCTGGGGCAGGAAGCTGACTGGCAATTATGAGGGTCTCAAAGAAGACCGGATAGGTTTGAGAACAGAAGGGAAAAGGGAATCTTAATAGATTTGAGTATGGAGGGTCACTTAGGAGTGCTGTCTTGTACTGGCTAAAAAGGGCCAATTGTTTTATTTTCAGAAATCCTGTGAGCCAATTGTGAAATAACTATTATTGAAAACAAAAGAATGTAAACCTATATTAAGTGGATTACATTAAAAAGAAAGATTTTTTTCTAATTATTCCTAGTCATTCCTAATTATTTTACTACATTTTAATATTTATCTGTACTCCTGAGTTTATGTCTATTCTACTGGTATGGTTGAAACACTTTATAATGATGCACTCCTGCAGGATTCTTCCCAATTTCACATTTAGTGATGTTGCCTTTACTCACTTGAAGTCAACCATGGCAGGAGTTTACACCATGGAAACTGGCAAACTCTTCAAATCAGGACTCACTCACACGTCTAAGAACCCGTTATTAAACACTTATCAGAACAACACTGAGACTGTACAGGACCTTAGAGACCATGTTAAGAATTGATATATATCACAGGAGAAATGAGCAGGCATTGAAAGGTTTTAAGCAAGGAATGACAAGAGCACAATTCTGTTTTTAGAAAGACCACTGAGATTACAGAAGTGAGAAGCAAGGCAGGGTGACTCTGGGTGGCTCCCATGGTAAGTAATAGTGGCTCAGGCTAGAATCAAAGAAAGGAAGATGGAGAAAAATGAATGGATTTAGGAGCTAAAACTGAAGACCTAGCTCTCATGGTACTAGTGTGAACCAATCACATAAGACACTCATGTGGAGGAAGTAAAATCTCTGAGTCCTCTCTAACTTCTTGCTGGTAATGATATTTTCATTTTGAGCCCAATTGTGCCACCATGTGTCAAAGAGCCAACTTCACAGTTGAACAAACTTAGGCCTGAATAAGAGAGGAGGGAAAAGTCTACATAAGGAAACATGAGATGAGGGGACTCATCCCATTTAAAAATAAATTATTTTTAAAGTAATCCATAACTTTTCTTTCCTCCTATAGGCATACTAGTACATGTATGGTAGCCATGAGAATAGCCTCTAAGATCTCTGACTGCAGGGAGTGTAAATGATAGAGGGTCAACTTCTGGGTTCTGAAATTGAGCATTTGACCTGAGGCCATGCTTCCCACAAGTTGCCCCAGACAATGACTTAACAGGGCAGAGACACTAAGCAACCCTGTTATAAGAGGTGCCAGATTCAACCAGAAGTTAGAGAGGACTCAGAGATTTTACTTCCTCCACATGAGTGTCTTATGTGATTGGTTCACACTAGTACCATGAGAGCTAGGTCTTCAGTTTTAGTTCTTAAATCCATTCATTTCTCTCCATCTTTTCTTTGATCCTAGTCTGAGCCACTATTACTTACCATGGGAGCCACCCAGAGTCACCCTGCCTTGCCTAAATTTATTGAATGAAAACATTAAGAACAATGGAATACACCACTGAGTATTAGTCAAGATTCCCATAGCAGATTATAGTGAGACAGGAAGATATTTTTTGTAGTATATTTTGCTTTGGTCGTTCTTCAACACAATTACCTTGTCCTTTCCACCAGGTGGTTGACCAGATTGATACCCTGACTTCTGACCTACAGCTGGAGGATGAGATGACTGACAGCTCCAAAACGGACACCCTGAACAGTAGCTCAAGTGGGACAACAGCCTCCAGCATAGAGAAGATCAAAGTGCAGGCCAACGCCCCCCTCATTAAACCCCCAGCCCACCCATCTGCTATCCTCACCGTCCTGAGAAAGCCAAACCCTCCCCCTCCCCCTCCACGGTTGACACCTGTGAAGTGTGAAGACCCACAAAGAGTGGTGCCCACTGTCAATCCAGTAAAGACCAATGGCACCCTTCTGCGAAACAGAGGCTTCCCAGGGGCACCAAACAAAATTCCAAACGGAGACATTTGCTGCAAACCCAGCAGTAACTTGGACAAGGCTCCAGTGCAGCCTCTGATGCATAGACCTGAAAAAGACAGGTGCCCCCAAGCAGGGCCTCGGGAGCGAGTTCGGTTTAATGAAAAAGTCCAGTACCATGGCTATTGTCCTGACTGTGACACCCGGCATCACATAAAAAATAGGGAGGTCCACTCACACAGCCAACCTGTCCACCCACCAGGAAAGCTTCCTCCCCACGGCCCTGCCCAGCCTCCTCCCCCTCATCTCCCTCCTTTTCCACTAGAAAATGGAGGGCTGGGAATAAGCCACAGTAACAGCTTCCCCCCACTCAGACCTGCACCTGTGCCTCCTGCCACTGCACCAAAACCACAGAAGACGATCTTGAGGAAATCAACCACTACAACAGTGTGATGTATGCCATTTAAAAAAACTTTTTTTTTTAATTCTTATATTATAAACATAAAATAATACATAATGAGCACTTTCTACTCAAGCAATAAAAAGCCCAAATATATTTATCCTGCATTCAGCAGTGTGGCGTAAAAAATCACTGGGTAAGTATGCAGTATGTTGTTTATGTCCTGGCTATACATTGTTTAAAAGTTACATCATGAAACCACAGAATAACAGAAAAGCTGAATATATTGTTTTTTCAATTGACCTGTGACAAACTGTGACCTGTAGATTTCAAATATTTTGATTTACCATAAGAGATGGGATTAGATTCATTTTATTCATGCCTAACTCATCTATGCATTAAGAACATGCCATACTCTGATCTAGTACTTTTTGGGTTTTTTTTTTTTTTTGTGGTACACGGGCCTCTCACTGTTGTGGCCTCTCCCGTTGCGGAGCACAGGCTCCGGACACGCAGGCTCAGCGGCCATGGCTCACGGGCCCAGACACTCCGCGGCATGTGGGATCTTCCCGGACCGGGGCACGAACCCGTGTCCCCTGCATCGGCAGGTGGACTCTCAACCACTGCGCCACCAGGGAAACACTGACCTAATACTTTTTAATAAGAAATTTTAATACTGAAAGACTATTTTTTCTAAAGATGTTTGTCACTAGTTTTGCATTATTAAATGCTGAGGATAATACCAGAACATTTATTTTCTATACTATACAATTATGACTATATGTTCACCTATATATGTAATGAAAGATTTTGGTCTGTGGAAATATCATATGTCAATAAACAATGGTAAATAATGGCAAAACCAAATGTTCCTCAGAATTAAAATGAAACAGTGGTTCATTTAATTCCACGTTAGTTTACATAAAAATGGATAGCAGCTCTGACAGAGTTTGGAGATCACAGTGAGTATATGTCAGAATTTTTCAAATTAAATATCATAATCCAGATTCTCAATACAACTGTAAACATTTTCATATGATTTGCCTCCATTTTGGTACCTCAGGGATGACCTGTCGCAGGCCAATCCCTTTAGGTCCTCCCCACTCTCAGCATGCCTCCAGGTCAATGCATAAACCAGCTCATTGAAGCTGTAGGATGACTTTGCTCCTGCATCAGCAAGCTCTCTGCCTTCCTGAGGGATTCCCCCATTTACAGGACAATCCTAGAGGAAAATAAAGATGTTTCTGGAACAGGATATTTTTAGCATTCGCCTTAAGCTGATTCTCCCTCACAGCTGCAATATGCCAGGGTTTTTGTTATTCTATAGAAGGAAGAGAGGAAATCCTTTCCTCCTAACATCCAATAAATGTGCTTCTCTTTAGTCTAATTTGCCAACTAAAGTCACACTTACCCATGGACAAAACTTCACTTCCTAACTACCATGATTTGGACTGATCCTATGATTTGCCCTGGAGTTAGAAATGAGTTTATTCCCTTAGATTCATGATGACAGGTAAATGCCTGAGCAAAATATGGTCATTAAGTGGCAGGAGTAGAAGGAGTCATCTTTGGTGGAGATTTGATTATTATGCAACTTAAAAAAGAATACTGTAATACTTTTGAATATTTGGCTTTTGATCGTAAAACTTGAACTTTTGCTACTACAGAAAAGTAGTCTTCAATCATATTTCTTTGTTGCCTTTTTCATGTTATAGCATCATAATTTGGAGTACTGTTTTTGAACAACTTCCTATTTAAAATGATAATATATTTTAGGCATAATTCCCTAAAGAAAATAGTTTTATTTTTTAAAGGAACAATCAAATGAGTAAAAATAGAGACATCACATTGAAAATGTACTCAGCATGATTTTTGTTCTGTGTGTGTTGGACATGAAGATAATGCAAGCAGAATAAATCCAACTTTTCAGAAAGTTACAAAAGGCAAGACCAATAATCAAAGGCCAGAATCTAAAGTTTATTAACTATATGATCAGTATGTTTAATAGATGTGAGCCAGGTAAATAAATAATTGACATTGAATACCAAAATAACACATATATTCTTAACATTGTAATATGTTCATTTAGGCTTGATATAAATAAACCCAGGATTTTATCACCTTTCTAGATTTAAATATTTACATCCTTTCAAATGCCCATCCAGTGTGAGGCCTTTTGATATTATAAAGTCTTTGAAGACATGAAGATTTTTCCCTTCAGCCCATCATTCTTTCACAGCCAATTACTTTGACCTAATAATTACTTTACAGTTTGAGACTTTGACCCTCGTTGATGTCTGGGAACCAACCTGGACCTCAAAGTAGAGCTTACTAACAGCCACATATCATCCACTGAGCAGATAACTCATTTGCAATAAAGCAAGTTGAATAAGTTGGATGATTTAAGCTGGTTGATTAAGGATATTTGAGCCAGATGCCTACACACAACCTCTGAGGTTCAAATCCATTTCTCTTCCTCAAATTATAGATGGAGCTACCCCATGAAAGACCATCTTTTTATGTTTGATTAGTGACATATGCCAAAACCACAACACCTGTTTTTATTTAACACATTTATAAGTAACTGTTGGCCTATAAAGCTGAGTTAAGTCTCAACATAAAAAAGTTATAGTTATTGACCTTCTTCTCTTATTACAGTTTATTTATTACATAGTCAACATTAAATGTTGGATTACAGCAGTGTTGGGACATTCCTTTTAGTTTATTTGCTCCATATGTTCCTTTTTTTTTTTTTTTTTACTAATGTATAGAATATATTGGGCCAATAGGTTTTTTTGCCCGATAATTCTGCAACATTCATTGGCACTTAGTCATGTCTCTAAATATATATAAACTTGTAAAACATGGAAAGCAATTAACATAGAGTGTCATAATATTTGCCTGGAAACTTGTAATTAAAGTGTCATAAGTGGCAGTGCGGTTTTTGTAATCAGCCAAAATTGCTTTCAAAATTTAAATTCTGAAATGCAAGCTCTGCACATCATGCATTAAATCATCATAAAACATGGTCTATATTTTCTCTTCATGAAGATACCAAAGCAGAAATGCCTTTTTCAAATCTTTAAGGGCAGGTTCTTTTTTCACAACATGGCTTTAACTCTTTTATTCACACATAGAGTAGTGTACCAAAAAGCTGGCCTCAATACTCCTTTGAAGGTGATGTTTCTACAAAATGTAAAATGGTAGTACTGCTATGAAAACATCTATTCCTAGTGAAGGGTAGAACATATGGTTCAAAAAACTGTATCCATTAATTAAATTGGAATAAGAAAAATTTTCTCTTGTTATTTTTTTATTGTTTTTATTTTTTATTATTTTTTTAAACACCTTTATTGGAGTATAATTGCTTTACAATGGTGTATTAGTTTCTGCTTTATAACAAAGTGAATCAATTATATATATGTTACCATATCTCTTCCCTCTTGCATCTCCCTCCCTCCCACCCTCCCTATTCCACCCCTCTAGGTGATCACAAAGCACCGAGCTGATCTCCCTGTGCTATGCGGCTGCTCCCCACTAGCTATCTATTTTACGATTGGTCAGTGTATATATGTTTGGTAGGTCTCACTTTGTCCCAGCTTACGCTTCCCCCTCCCCATATCCTCAAGTCCATTCTCTAGTAGGTCTGTGTCTTTATTCCCGTCTTGCCCCTAGGTTCTTCATGAGCATTTTATTTTATTTTAGTTTAGTTTAGTTTCCATATATATGTGTTAGCATACGGTATTTTTTTTTTCTCTTTCTGACTTACTTCACTCTGTATGACAGACTGTAGGTCCATCCACCTCACTACAAATAGCTCAATTTCGTTTCTTTTTATGGATGAGTAATATTCCATTGTATATATGTGCCACATCTTCTTTATCCATTCATCTGTTGATGAACACTTAGGTTGCTTCCCATTTTTGTGATGGGAGGTTATTTTATCTCCACTGATGAAAGGCAAAAAGAAAATAAAATTGACCAAAGTTCTCTTCCATCTCTCAGTGGTTTTAGGAGTCATAAAGGGAAATAAAACTGATATATTTTTTAGGCCATGCTTAAGCTAAATATAAAATATTTGCTGAAAAATACAGGGCATGCGAGAAGAGACATTTGCCACTCTTCAATTTGATAATATATTCATACCTCCTCTCATTAGTTTAATAGTAGTCTATGAAAAAAATGTCTGCTATTAACTGAAGTGGTTTAATTAACCTAAAAATTCTTGTTTGAATTATGCCCACCTCTAACTATTTAATGAACAAAGGAATAAGGCGCTGTATTATACGGCTTTCTTTGGGCAGATCAGTAGTTCCTTTTAACATGACCAAGAACAGCAGCTACACACAGTCTCTGAAACTATGCAAGGACTTTTATCTACAGGTCCTAATTATAGCTCTTTTTGGATGTTCTGTGAAGAAAAGCTGAGTAGTTCCACATGTAATTGCCCTGGGAATGGTGTAATCAAGTCATGAGTCACTGCCTTGACTGAATTTTTTCCCGTGGGATATATGCAATAATGCAATGTTTTTGTGATTGTCCTGACTCAGTTTCTTTCTGCATCTTCTCTGTTGGTAGCACATTTTGCTGTAATGTACACTCAGATTCGTAGCAAAATATTGCATTGTTGTGCATTGGTACGTACTGATGATTTCTAAGTGAGGAAATGATTTATGAACAATAAAATTCTGTATCACGTATTTAAGTGCACAGAATCTGACAATTACTAGATTGCAAAATCACATGACGTTTTCTAGGAACTGTGACACTGTATTCAGATTCTTGGACTAAACATTTTTGAATTTTAGAGTTGTGTAAATTGCCTGATTCTGAAATAATGACAGATGTGAGACTACCATTAGGGCAGGCAGCAGTGTTGAACATAAAACTGCATTAGCCGTATTTTAGTGGAACATCAGTTATGTAGGGTGTCATTTCATTGAAAGCACTTGGATTTATCAATCTGGTCTTTTTTGAAAAACCTAAAGAGGGTCTGCAAATAACCCTCTCTTTAAAATGTAGTTAAATCAACAATGGATATAGAATTATGTGAAGATCAAGCGAAAATACCTAGGAAATATTACTTATGATTTATGACTTCTAGACTGATCAATGATAGGTAAACTAATATGTTAACTGCTTTCTGAAATTTTACATACATTATTTTTTCTAAGTCTCATATGAATGTATAAAATAGATATTATTACCCTGATTTACAAGTGAAGAAATCCAGGACCTCAGTTTCAGTGTTTTGCCAAAACTGACCCTTTAGTAAGTGGCTGGCATTTTAGTGCCAGCAGGACTTCCCATACTTTTTTTCCCCACAGCATCACCATTTAATTGTGTTCTTCATAGCTCTGAACTTTGCAATTTTTCCCCTTTGTTCTGAGGAGTTATTTTGACACTCAGAAGGGGTTACCTAATGTTATTTTGACATTCTTAATATGTTTGATCTTTGCAGAATGTGAGAGGGATTTCAGGCAATTTCACTACCGTCAAAAATGAATGAGCTATTGAATAATGCAAGCCTCATTTTGTCATGTATTATACCAGAGGCTTTACCTTTCCGGTAAAACCTTTTCTCTTAAGTTCAAAGGCTGTCTATTATTTTGGATTTTTTTCTCTGAAAAGTTCTGATTCCACAGTATTAATGCCATTTGAAACTAACTGTGTCATTTGTATTACTGGTATTTCATTTGTGAGTTTCATGTGTCTAAGGTTGACCCCTACAGCTAAAAATAGCAATAGATCCTCTCTGTGGAACCACCAAAGAACCAGTGCATTAGAGCTCTAATAAAAGCATTTCCATCCTTTTGTTATTAGACTATAGATATGATTTTTCCACTAGTTGATAATGTAGTTGTCAATTCTCCTCACCACCAAAGGGAATTTGGACCAGCTAAATAAAACAATGTGTGCCCTTGGGTAGGTTAGAGTTGAGGTTGACAATATATCTAACACTTATCAAGGGCTTGCATTGTGTCCTTCTTCTATGTGTTTTGTATGTGTTATTTTTCCCTCATAACATCATTTTTCCCTCCTAACAATGCAATGTCTTAGACCCTATTATTATCCACATCTTACAAATGAGGAAACTATGTCACTGCTGTTCAAGGTCATAGAGCCAGGAAGTGGTCAAGCCAGGATTGTAAGGCAGGCAGTCAGCCTCCACAGCCCACGTTCTCCACCACCTTTCAGAACTGCCCAAAGCACGGCCCCTGCATTGTGCACAGGTCATCTGTAGAGCTTACAGTCACTTCACTGAAACTTGCTTGAAAGTTGTTGGAAGATATAAAAACATAAGTCAAGATAGACTAGTTCATAAGTCTAGTTCATGCTGTGGTAGCAAACAACTCTAGTATCCCAGAGGCATCCGAGTTATTTCTCGTTCATTCAGAGTTCACCCTGAGTCCAGGAAACTCTCCAGGGCCGGTGTACCTCAGGCAGTCATTCATCGATCCAGGCTGTGTTGAATGTGTGGCTCCACCACCCGGTCATGCATCCTCTTCCAAAACCACCACAACAGAAGAAGGGAGACTGGAGAATCTTAGCTGTGCTTTTTCCTCAGTCCTTGTTCATGTCATTGGCCAACACTAGTGATGTGGCCCTTCCTGTTGTCCCCATGTGCTCAAGAAAGGGAAGGAGATCCACATATGGGTGAGGACTGATCATGCCAACCATGGTTTCCAAAGGAGTAATTTTTTGGCATGTGTATAATTTGAATATATTATAGACCTCATTTTCTTTCCTTTTCATATTATTTGATGTTTGTTTAATCTAACCATAAATTGTGATGCCATCTTAGTTTAAACAAAGATGGAGAGACAAGAAGTGAAACTAACAACAGCTTTGCTTAAAAATTTATTGGAGGGAATTGACAGCATTTACAAAGATGAGGGATGAATTTTATCACAGCCATTAGCTACCATATTTGAATTCTGTCTGAGATTACTCACCAACCTACATTTTTTAGTTAAGCATTTGAGAATTGCATACTAAATTTTCTTTAAATTTTTGAATAAAGAATTTTTCAGTAAATTATTATATAAATAATTATCCCCATAAGGATAGATAAACCTTATTTGATGATATTTGTTTATCCCAAATAGTCAAAATATATGAAACTCTACTACAGAAATTTGTCATTGATAATGTAAATTATAACATGTGTTTATACTATTAATTATAGGGTAGTATATTAGGATAAAAGTGTAAGTTTGAAACCAGAAGGCCTGGATTTGAGTTTCAGTTTTCCCATCTCCCAAGTGTTCTTTGTCAAGTTGCTTAACCAGGTCTGAGGCTTGCTTTCAAATGAAGATAATGGTGCCACTCTTTTCTACCTAATAGAGTTCTTGAGTCATTAATTTCGTCCCTGTGTGTATTCTGGGCTCACCCAATCCTCCTTTACAAAGTAAGGGGCGAGAAGATTAAGACCAGCAGAAGGATGCTGCAATTTCACAAACCCCAAGTGAATGTCTACAGCATCAGGATCATAAGCTTCTGCTCTTCTTCGGCAGCAGTGCTGAAAGGTAAAATGGATGAGGCAACGCCGACAGGCAGTTTTAGGATTCAAGAAGTCTGTAACGTTCAGCACAATTGAATAGGAAAAATCACCAAATCATTCCACCTTATTCTTTGCATAGGTCAGAAACACCTCCCAAACTCTTTCTCTAGGTTGGAACTAAGTAAATTATGTATGGCAGCATAGCTAATTATTATTTACCCTATGTCTTGTTTTAAATTCCATTATGTTATTTGTAGGGGATGAAAGCTCTGCTGACACAGAATGAGTTACACACAAAGTTCAGTCATAGCTTCTGCTTTATTTGCTCAAACTCCCACTATTTTTCAGCTCATGTCTCTCTTCTGGACACAAAAATATAAGTGATGTGCATTTCCCCTGCCTTATTTTGCCTAAACCTTCATGAGGTACTCACTCCCCAAACTGCCTGGTTTTGCACATTTTATTTCTCCTAGAGTAACATTAGCATTGATAAACTAGCCATACCCAAATTGCACCCAATTTCCTAACATTTTTTTCTCTGTGTTTCTCCTCTAAAGGATACCACCTTCCAAAATGTTGTTATAAGGCCCTAATGATTTAATGAATGTGAAAATACTTTACTGACAGTAAAAGCTCACACAAATGTAGGTGCTGTTATCAATTTATAATACTTCTTACCAAATTACCATGTTCCTTTTTAATCTGGTGGGTTGATTTGTCTTTGCCTAGGTTGATGCTAATGATATTTTATTCATCTCATTTATAAAGTAATTATTTTACATCAATTTTTATAGTTATTATTATCAAGTAAGCCTAATGATTTTCTTAGAACCTTGTCAGTTCACATGTAGAACTCTCATTATTGATTTATTAGATTTTGTGAATTAGTAAGTCAGAAAATGAACATGATAGATATTCAAGGTGACTACAACAGAGAACACAGTTTGTTAAACTGTTTTGACAAGTATAGCTTAATTTTAATTATTTATAGTAATATGTAATAATAGCACATGAGTAAATTCATTTAGAATATAATTTGTCAAACTAAAGTCTAATACCACTGGGCTTTTATAACTCCTAAAAATGGTCAAATAAGAGATTAAATCATCATTTGTTTGAAAGAGGAATGTCTGTGTTTGTGATTAAAAATATAATTTGTCAGTGATATTAGTAAAATTTGACAAAGCATTAACTCTTATTTTGCTTTAAACAGTCTATGATATACCTGAATACATGTTTCAGCGAGGTACCTTCCAAAAGGACCAAGAACTAAAAGTTCTTTGATCACAGTGATTTATGGCTTAAGTATAAGTAAATAAATATCACTAATAGTCCAAAATTATCATCTGAAACTATTATTTTCTAACAATTCAAACTGCTCTTTAGGACAAAAATGGAATATTTGGATTTATTTTACCTATTTTTTCCAAAACTTCATAGTTGTATCAAGTAATGACTGCATTTTGCTTGATATTTGAAGTACACTACTGATTTCTGGGGTTTTTTTTTAATAGATTTTTTTATCTGAGTGGATTTATTATTAGTATTACTGAGAATTAATATTAAAAAGAGCTCCTCTATACGACTTCCCAATAGACCTTCTGATCATCAAAGCTCCCATTTTCAGCCGGATTTAACTTCTGCTTCTCCCTTGTTCCTTTTTTTTTTTTTAAATGTTGAGCCTTCTTTTAATTAATTTATTTTTACTTTTGGCTGTGTTGGGTCTTTGTTTCTGTGCAAGGGCTTTCTCTAGTTGTGGCAAGCGGGGGCCACTCTTCATCGTGGTGCGCGGGCCTCTCACTGTCGTGGCCTCTCTTGTTGAGAAGTACAGGTTCCAGACGAGCAGGCTCAGTAGTTGTGGCTCACGGGCCTAGTTGCTCCGCAGCACGTGGGATCGTCCTAGACCAGAGCTTGAACCCGTGTCCCCTGCATTGGCAGGCAGACTCTTAACCACTGCGCCACCAGGGAAGCCCTCCCTTGTTCCTTTTATCCAAGTAATTTGAATTTTTTGCCACGTCTTATGTGTGTGTGGGGGGGAGGGGGTAATGCCATTCCCACTCCCACTCTCCTCAGAGAGGCTTTTATTCCTTACATCCTGACATTACATTGCCTCCTGCTTGTCACTCATACTCTTGCCTCAGTTGCTGGTCCATTCTGCAGATATCCAACAACTTTTCCTTTCATCATTTCATCTCAATCCAGAAAAGTTTGAAGTCTCAGGATCATCTGCTATTTAAAATTCTTAACTGTGGGCTTGGCAGTTCTAGCAAAAACCTTTCCAAGCCTGCTTTTACGAGTGCCCAATCTAGGAAGCTCAACACTGATAAGGCTGCTTCGGCCAAGTAGTCAAAATGACTAACCCCCCCGGCAGTCCTTACTCAGTTCCTGTTGCTGCACCTTCTCCTGCCCCCAGCCTGAAATAATTTCTCCTGTTTCAAGAGGGGAGCTTTTGTAAATCTTGTGCTGTAGACTTCCACTATTTATTTGAATCCTTTCATAACAAATAAAATAAATTTTTAAAAAACTGGTAAAATGGGTACAACACAGGTAAAAATTCAAAAGTATAAAACTTAAAAATGCCTTTGGAAAAAGTAGCCAACTGTTAATTAAACAAATATGAATTTAAATGTATATCACCTCTCAAATTAGCAATATTGTGGAAAGGCAATTATTTACCATCTACTCTCACTGGCCAAAAAAAACCCATAGGGTATTAGGGTAGAAGAAACTCAATACGGTTAAATCCAGTCCCTTCACTTAATACGTTATAAAATTGACCTCTTAGTAGGACAAATAAACTCATGCAAATTCATGAACAGAAATGGAAGTTTCCTCACTTGATATGAAATTTATTCCTGGGAACTTAAAACAAGCAGTACTCAGTAGAAGACAGATTGCTGCATATTGGTGTGTGAGAAATGGGATCTTGGCAGAGAAGAAGAAATAAGTAAGGAAATTTGAGCTAGTAATGTAAAGTGTTATCACATATGCAGAAAGTGCTAGGCAAAGAGAAGGAAGGGAAGCAAAAAGAAAATTGAAATAAGGTAAGCAATTAAAATCTTGTACCTAAAAAGTGAGCTGAATACAATGGAATAAAATGAAGGCTCTGCACTTAAATTAATACATGAAAGTTTAGTTGTATTTTTTACTGCTTAGACTAAGGTTATATAGTATGCCACTATTTTATTTGACTTTTTTTTTTTTTTTAATTTGAAGATACACTCTGACAACAATGTGGGAGAAAGCCCTTTATCCTCCCAGGGATGTAGCCAGCTGATAAGAGGGATTGGTGAGAGTCAGGTGTGTCATATAAATGTACTCATGAGAATGAGGCTTTTAGTTAGGTTTATATTCAGTCTTTCAACTGTATTCCTTCAGGATCCATTTTATCCTCAGCTCTATCCAGATCACTACGATGGTGTAGTTGGGGACAACTGAGTACTCTCAGCTGACAAGGACCACAGTGCCACATTCAAAGATAAAAGAGGTAAATATGATTTGCAACTGGAGTCTTATAGATGGCATTAGATTCTCCTTAAGCCACCCTAAACCTGGCTCCAGTTACTGGAATAAATATACAAGTTGTATGAGTTTTCTTCCCAGTGAGAAGATCCTAATTATTTTTCCGTGGTTCTGTTCAGCACTTGCATCAAATTTATTTCCTAAGCCTAGAGAACTGAAGCTCCATGTTGTTTTGTTTTCCGTAGAGCACCTATCCTGTGAACTGAGTCCGGAACATACTATTGTGCTTGATAAAATCACTTTGATAAAGATCAGCAGCGCTTTCAATATATATTTGTTGATGGAATTCATAGAATGAACAATCAGTTGTGAAGTGTTTTATTGATTACCATTTTCTATAGCTTTTGCCATGGCTCTGATTTAATGTATTGTTCCTTGCAATGTTTGGGGAGATTGGAATGAAATTTGAAAAGGCTATTTTTATATCTTTGGTTCAGTGTGTTTAAGTTTCCTTACTGATAGTTAAAAAGTGTGACATTTACTTAGCTTCAAGCTGTAAAGGTTAGCTCTCATAAACTTCCTAATCCATGAAATGAGGGAAGCTATTCTGGATTTCTTGTAACCTATGGACTGATATAAATAGTAGCTGATACACACTAGTCCTTTAAACAACAGAGGAATGGAACTGCATCTGGCAGTATGTACTATCTTAAGGTATCTAGGCAGTTTTCCATATTGAATTAGATACTAATGATGCATCTGGGCTTATATAAGCAAACAGAATTGTGGGAGTTTTTTTTTTCAGTGTCAAAATTCAAACACAGTAGCTAATATAAGAACACAGGTACTTACACTCCTTTCTGAACTTCCTAGGAAAACAGCTTCTTAAAAAAAGGTGGGAGAGGAAACAAACACCAGTGAAGGTGGTAGAGAAGGGTAAAAGATGCCTGTAGATTCTGAGCGGACAGTGCTGTGGAAAACAGAGTTTCCATCTGATCTTGCATCTTGGAAATAAGCCGGGATGGGGACAGGGTTTCCACGAGTGGGAAACTGACTCTATTGGCTTGAGGTTCTCTTTAATCTCCTTTCCTGGCCTAGGGATGTGTTGCAAATCCGAAAGAATGCAGCGTTCCTATAAAAGAGTAGTGCTAATTGTACCAAAGAAAAACTGATGTTTTCCAGATGGAGAGATGAGAAATCTGAGAATATATGTTCTAAAAATTCTTAGAACTGGATGGTATAGAAACTAGAGCACCATGTGCTGAGGAATATTTCAGATCTTGTGAGTCTATTCCTTTGCTTTCCTGATATACCAACGTGGCTCTCAGTGCTGGCTAAACATCAGAATCACCTGGGAAGATTTACACCCTGAGCCTTATCCTGAGCCAATTAAATCAGAGTCTCTTCATGGTTGGCCCAAACATTAGATTGTTTTAAAATTACCCAGGTGATTCTAGGACATCAGCATGTTAACCACTAAATAATAATATACAGAGAATGATACATCTGATATTAATTATTTCATCCTAACTGCAGCAGCATGAAATGAGTATTAATGGAGTCTGTTTACATTTTCCTTTTCCCATGTAAGCAAGAGACAGGAATATACTTAGAAATCTATATTTTAAAGAGTTTATATGAAGCACTAAACTCTTATTTTGGTTAATGCAGCATTAAAAAAGTAATTTCTGAGCTAGAGATCCATTTAAGATAAATTTAAAGTGAGGAATGTATGTCTTTATGTATTACCTTAGCACTCAAACTTTCTGTGAGTTACTGTGTCAATGGCTGTTTTAAAAAGTGAAAAGTAAAATTTGATATTAAATTGTGACAAAGACCAAAAGTTGAATTGCATGCATTTTAAGAATATTGCTTGAGAATCAGTAATGTACAAGGAATCAGTAATTCTGATTATGAATATAGAATATTCTAATTTTATGACAGTAATTCATTGTTATGTGTTCAGATTTGCTGATGGTACAAGGAATCAGTAATTCTAAGCTGATTATGAATATAGAATATTCTAATTTTATGACAGTAATTCATTGTTATATGTTATTCAGATTTGCTCATGGTACATTTAAACTAAAGTATCAAATATAATATTCTGACATTGCTAGAAATCTTATTCATGGCCTCTCTGAAATTCTACTTTCTACAAGTCATGCTGATTAATTATAACAAATTCATATACATTTTGGTATTTTCCACATGTGATTTAAACAAACTTAAATGTCTGTATATTTCTTTCATTTTTACACAAAGGAAGTAGAAGTCAATTTTCAATTTGTTTAGAATTGTTTAGAAAAACATTCTTCATAACCTCTTCAAGATTGTTTTCTATTATGTTTATTTTTTATAATCAACTTATTGTTCACACTAGCTTTAACAAACTTTAAATTTTTCTTTATTCCTTTGTTTTTATGCTCCTTGGCTAAGGAAGTAAAAGTTATTTTTGACATTCAGGACATAAGCTAGCAATAAGAACATAATCATTAAAAGTATTCAAATTCTCTATTAAATATTAAAGATAACAATACTTATAATTTGTAGTGCTCTTTTCTGATCCTGTGGTAATTACACTTAGAAATAAATATTGACAGTTAATAAATTGAACTGGAGCCTGTCATAGGATGATGTGGATAGAAAAAAGTTGTAAAACATTTCATTTTAAAAATTTATCAAGTATTCCAATAGATCTTGATATGTCATTGATTGCTTATTCTATAACAGAAAAGTCACCTTTGAAAAAGCACTTTTATTCAAAAATTCACATATCTTTTATCATTCCCCTTTAAGGGCCATGTAGCAAAGTTTAGAGAAATGGAATCTAATTAAAATGGGTGTAAAAATGGCTCCAAATAGTCTTAGGAGTGATCCTACTACAGAATAGAAAGCCATTTTCATATTCATGAAAATCAAACTGATAGTGACGTGTTTTATTTTTAACTCAGTGAGCAGCTTGGAAGGATTTCTTTGGGTTAACTCTGGAGCACATTTAGACTCACTTGGTCTCTGAGATTTTACATTTAGTATTAATGAACATGCCATCCCCTTGCCTCCTGATGTAATGACACTGATATTCCTGCTCCATGATTGTATCAGTTCCTAAAGAGAAAACTTTGTAGTTTGGCTTAGGGAGCATAATATTTGTCCTCTCTGCTGGGAATCTGGTGTGGATAACACTGTATTTGGGCTGTAAACCTTCTAAATCCTCTGGCCAGGATGCAGCTGTCAAAAAGCTCCATCATTGTTATAGGCACTAATGTGCAGACCATTCCGCTGGCCCAGCAGATGCTGGAAATAGAACTTGCTGTTAGATTCCTTGAATCTGTTCTTACATAAAAAAACACAATGGATTTTTTTTTAAGTTGTTTAACTACTATATCATACCAATATACCTGATCTTTGAAAAAAGACATTTGGGATTTTCAGGGATCTGTATTCAGAGAATTGTGTTCTTTGAAAGAGAGGGAGATAGAGATAAAAGCAACATTTACTAAGCAACCGTTATTTGCGATGTTAGGTACTTTGTTTTTATTTCTGTAACATTTTATTTCATGAGAGAGACGGGTGGAATTCAAGCACCTATGGTAATATCAACTCCAATAAATCTGATTGGTTCTTAAATTGTTTTCTATAATCCTATGTTTGACCCTTTCTTTTAATTAAAAAGAAAAAAAATGATTCAAAGTAATTTAAAAATAATGTTGGGTATCTTTCATATACTATTTTATTTAATCCTTATAACAACACTTGTCCAAGAAAAATAGCTCTGACAGGTTAAACAGGCAAAAATGACTATTCAAGACTATTGCAACAAGGGACGAAGACTGAGCTCAGCTCAGCTGAAACAAGACAGGAGCATTTTTAGCTGTGATAAGCTGGTGGGAAGAACCTTCACTGGGTGAGGTTGGCCCTTGTGATGAGCCACCTCTGTTTGCTAATCGCCTCCCACCCTTTCTCAGAGATTGGGAGATAAGGGCAGGGATGCTATCTTTCTTGATAATTACACTTCAGAAATGATGGCTCCATGTGGAGAAAGACATTCCTGAGTTTTAAAACTGCCAAGAGGCTGAGAGAAGATCTACATCTCAAAGGGCAGAGTGAGAACTTACTACTAAAAATTTTCTAAAGTAAATTTCTAAGAAAAGGGAGGTCAGAGGAAGAACCCTGCCTAAAATTGAGTCGCTGAGCGGAATGTGAAGTCTGTCTTGATTACCTTTAAGAGAGATGTTTATTCCCTTGTTACTAAGACCCTGAGGCTTGAAGAGGTTAAGTTTACTTACCCTAGGTCTCCCAGCTATCAAGTGACAGAGTTGTGACTAGACCATAATTTTGATCTGCTCCAAAACCTGTGAACGTTCCAGTACACTGCAGCCTTGTGAACATACCAGGAGAGAAGTCAACACTGGCCGCATAAGAATTTTCAGAGTAAGTTCTTAATTATTTTCCTAAAACTCTCCAGCTCCTTTAAGGAAAGGATTATCTCTGACAAAGTTTTGTTCATTTGAAACTATTGTATGCTACGTGTTCTATAGTTTTCAACAATCTGAATATTTTATTGACTCAAAGTAGATGCATCTTTAGGGCACGAGCCATTTAATCTGCTTGCCTGTCATGTTCCTTATTTCTAATAAAGGCTTCTTACAGGCAGCAAATAATTCTCTTAGGATATTTGTGAAACAGCTGTAGGAAATTTCCATTTTTCTGTCAAATGAAAATCATCTGTTCATAGTACTTATGAGTTAAGACACCATTTTTGATAAAGGGAAAAAAAAAAAGAAAGTTAAGGGAAATAACTTCAACTATTAATAAATGGAGTTTCTTTCATTAAAATCTTAAGAGAAACAAGGTATGAAAACGTTGTTAGGGGCTCTGAAGGATAAGGGGCAATTCTGTTGCATATCAGAATTAGGCGTGGCAGCTAGGGAGACATCACCAGGCTCAGATTCTTATGGTAGAGTATAAACTGATGACCCAGGGAGACTGAAGTAACCAACTGCTTACTGATCAGTTTTTAGCTTCTAAGAATGGAAGGAAGCATATAAGTTTCTCTGCACAGAATCAGCAACTATGAATATGTTTAATGTTTTTCACTTTAATAAATTTAGTCTTTTTTCAGGGTTTCTGATGACAGTAAAGATACCTTTTACCCTCAGCAAAATCTCGAATTTAGTAACTGCCAGGATTAATCCTTCACCTTTCCCAGCGATTCATTTACTGTAAGAAACATGGTCAATGTTGTTCATTCCTTGCTTTTAATCTTAGGATGTTTGAAAGACAAGAGGCTTTTTTTTTTTTTTTTTTTTTGGATAATGAATGTATCAAAAGCTAGAAAATTCCAACCAATGTTTTCATCATGTCTATCATGTATTTATTTCAACTTTTCAATAGAATGGTGATTACTCAGTTTTCTTCTATCAAAAGGGTCATTTTCTTTCACAGTAGCACTAATGAGCTCCTGGTTGGATTTTAACCGTCAGGAAATGATTTCCTTAGGATACCTTAAATGAAATTATCTTAAAACATCTTTACTTGAATATGCCAATGTTCTAGTAAACCTCAGACAGGGAAAAGCTAAAGATGCTGTTATTATTGTGGAGGAAATAAAGTGGGTAGGGTAAAGAAGACACTCATGATTTTATGAGGTACGAGGAGCCATTATCAAGTACTGTAAACACTAGGAGAAAGATTATTATGGGTTGTATTAAGCATATCTGTTTCAGAAGGAGATCAGAATTAAACTAAATGTACATGCATAGCTTCAGATTTTTAAGAGTTTGGGAAAAGCAAGCAGAATTAAAGAAGGTGCATGGGCATTATCAAACACATTTAGTTTAAATTAGCATTTAGTTATAATAGTATCTTCAGGACATTTTTGACTAATTACCTGCAAATGATGCCAACACTTATAGTGAGATTTTTTCAGGGAAGAATTTTATCATTGTCTGTTCAAAATATCTTCTGCATTAATTTTCAGTCTTTAGCATTCCCTTCAAAAATCTTTATAATTACATCTCATCTTGTGTATGATAGTCTCTACCTGGCAAAATTTATACTGAAAATAAACTTTTTATTAACTCTATGATCTTAGTTTGATATTTCAAAACCAGGACAATGGCCTGATTTAAACAGCATGAGTTTGGGTGATGGTTTATTATCACATTCACAGTGGTTTGTTACAAGTTGATATACTTAAGTGTTTTGAATTTATAAAATGTTTGTCCTTCTAGAAACAAATACCGATTTAGTAATATCACAGCTGTCTTGAAACAAGGATATTCTTTCTCTCTCACGATACTGGAATTTTTTCAATCTATATTTTGGAAGGAAGACTTACAATTTGCATTTCTTTGTACAGCTTTATTCTTTCAGGCATTTGCCCCAAATGGACTATAGAATTTCTAAGTTTTCAGGAAGATTAAATTTTACAAAAGTAAACAGACTACAACTTGATGACTTGTAGAGGGGATGGGGCACTGGATGGGACACTTAATTGGGTACATATCTCAGTTTAATCCTTGCTAGCCCACCTGCCTCCAAATTCCAAGTAGTGTTGATCTATCCTGGAGAAGTTGGGGCTATAGGAAGTCCTAAAGGTGAGAATTTCTGTTAGCCTGCAATTGTTAAGCAAGACACAGTATTATTGTGACTCTAGAAGGCATAGAAATAGATGTTTTAGAATTTAGAGATTATTTGGGCCAAATTCTCCATTAAACATGAAGAACTGAACCCAGGGCTCTTAACTTCCTATTAAGTATGCTTTTCTTCATTATTCCAAAAGTGGAAAGTAAGCCATAAATGGAATTTGACGTGACATGTGTTGGAGAGCCAACATCAGGGCAACTGTAGGAGTAGTTCATGTGCACTCACTGATGCCTCAATGCAAAGTGAAGGCAAGTCAGATTCCCTTTTTTATTTCCAAGCTTGTCTGTGGGTAACTGGACAGGGAGTCACAAACTCAGTAGTAATCAGGGAACAGACCGACAATGTAAAAGAAGTTGGATGTTTGTCTATGAGAAAGGCAATAGGGAGTGGTGAGCAGAGACCTTTGAAGACTCTCATGGACCAAAGACACCCTTACATTCAAAGATCCTTCCAGCATGATGTCACATACATTAAAATACTCCCACGTTGTACATTAAATAGAACTTGCTGTTAAAAGTTTGGATGGATATTTAGAATTTCTTTTCGAAATTATTTGTCTACAATTAGGTATTTTGATTGACAGTTGTCTATAATGTCTTCATAATCATATTAACTACATAATCAGAAATACATATGAATTTTTGCCGAGAGAATATTGTTTTCAAATTTAATAAATTTTACCTATATGCTAAATTAAGATGACTGAATTTAGCATAATGTTACATTTTATAAGCATGTAATTAAATTCATTGACTTTATATTGTGAAGGGTCTTTTTTTTTTAATTTATCATTTCGGGGGCATTAAAGGAGTCTCAAAATTGTTTTTAGTTACTGAAAATCCCATAGGCCCTAGTTACTCCGCCCATATATCCAATGGGAAAAAAAAAAAAAAACTTATTAATGGGGGCAGGTGACTAGCACGTGCATTAACATTAGAAGTATTTTAAAATACTCAGCCAAGTAGTCTGGACTACCATGTACATAGTAGCTCACTTACCTTACCCCAGGTACCCTCATCTCATTTTGAATAGAGATGTATTCTTAGCATGTATTCCTACTATATTAGTTTTCCATTGCTGCTGTAACACTTTACCACAAACAGTGATTTAAAATCACCCAAATATATTATCTTATTCTAGAGGTCAGAAATCTGAAATGGTTTTCACTGGACTAAAATCAAGGAGTTGGCAGGGGTATGTTTCTTTCTGGAGACTCTAGAGAAGAATTCTCCGGACTTTTTAAACTTCTCGAGGCAGCCTGCATTCCTTGGTTCATGGTCCTTTCTCCATCTTTAAAGCCAGCAATGACCTGCTGAGTTTTCTTACATGGTACTATTTTGACACTGGCTCTTCTGTCTCCCTCTTCCACATTTCATGGACTCTTGTGATTATATTTGGCCCACCTGGATAATTTTGAATGATTTCCCATATCAAGGTCAGTTGGTCAGCAACTTTTATTTCATCTGCAACCTTAATTTCCCTTTTCCATGTAACCTAACCTATTGATTCCTGAGATGAGGATGTAGGCATCTTTGGGGAACCATTATTCTGCCTACCACAACTACAATAATTGAACTTGTTTTCATCTGTTTCTTTCCATTGGAATATAAACTCAGTGATAATATATAAATAGGAAACAGGAATTCAGAATCAGAAAATCTTTGAATTTTTTAATTTAAAACATGTAATTGAACCATTGATATTACAGATTAAAAATCTGAGTCCAAAAGTCATTAAGTGACTTGCTCAGGTTCCTTCAGCTCCATAGTGGGTCAGACTCTGGGACTTCTAGTCAGTAGTTTTCTGTCTGTTATAAAACTATCTGTCTATAATGCATCCCCTTTTTTCTGCATGCAATATAATTTTGAGTTTAATAGTTGGTTAAATTCATAGAATGTAGGCACAATGAAAGTTATTTGTAGGATTTAAGTATATAATACTACAATTAATAAATATGAATGTAATTAGAATCATATAAAAGCCTTTGAATCTACCTTGACTTTAGTAAGTAATCTTTTTCTAGGCTGTTCTCCTATATCACAGCCCAAGTTATATCAGAAAGCTGCTCTTCAGCCAAAATTTTGATACATTTCCAAGATCCATGAATCTTACTAGTGCCCCAAGGGTTTGGTTTATGTAATTGGTATATTATAATTAGAAAACAATTAAAAAGGACAGTTCTCTGACTTAATGTCTTATTTTGTTCAGGTAATCAATTTCTTCTTTGTGCTAAATATGTCTGTAATATTATATTAAATAGCAATATTAAGTTCATGAAAAGAAGTGTCCACAGAAGTAAATGGCATATGTTATTATTATAGTCAGTGATTAATGTTGAGCAACCTGTTAGAATTTTTATTAAAATCAAATGTAGAGGTACAGAATGTAAAATATGTAATTGGAACTAATTTAGTTCTGAAAAAGTGTTAGGATAAAAATTACTTTTTGCCAGAAGTGACTTGGAGTATGGGGTATAGAAATTAAATTGGTTTCCTAAGTCTGATCTTCAATAAGCAGCAACCTTGTTAAACTTTGAATCCTACATGCTCTGCCTTTAAAATAAATTACAGCACTTTATTATGAGAGGCACAAGCTACTGTGGAAGCTGTTTTGATTTCAGTGTTTCATGTTTACATCCTTTGCAAGTCAATGAAAGATATATAAACATCCACACACATATATTTAATTTATGACAAAATTGAGTAATAAGCAAACTGTAAATGAATGTGTCCCAGATGCATTCAGAAGTTTAAAAAAGTGAAAATATTCTTATTTATGCTAATACTTCATATACTGTTTAATATGATTTCCATTTAGGAATATTAAATAGTAACCAACCCTTTATCACTATGAGAAAAAGTTTTCTTTATGAGCTAATACCATGTCATTTTGCATTATCATGTTCTTCTTACCATGTTAAGAAACAAAGCAAAAGCAGGTGAAAGCAGTGGTGGTGTGTATGAAAAGCAAAATAAATTGCTTGATATTTTTCCTTGTGTTATTCTGTGGCTATTCGAGAAAATGCACTATTTTTGAAGTTTGCACCAATATCTCTCATATGCCTATCACAAATTTTAAACAGAAAAAGTGGGAGAGCCTGGTAAAAAAGCATCTCCAGAAATATTCCAACATGGAGAAATGTCAATCAAAATGGGAAAGTCTAGAAGCCTTTTCTCAGTCACCATCTTCTCCCACACCCTTGCTACATTCATTCAACATATTTTTGTCAGACTCCTTTGTCCAACTGCTTTCCAAATCCCTCCCCTTCCCTGACTCTGTGGCCAGCAGAGATCTGTCTTCCCACCTACATGACTGGTTCTCTCAGGAAGCATCACCAACTTCCTGTTGTTCTTTGAATCTAAGTGAATTCCACCATTTTTCTTTCTTTAACTCTTATTAAATTTTTGTATATTTCCATTGGCAAAAAAACCTCCATGGTTTCAACTATCTACTCCATAAACACCACCAGTCATGTGCAGAACATTAGCACTTCATCACAGTATTTATGTTTTGTTCTTCCTTCCTTCCCTAACTGCATTACCAGCTATACCCCTTGAAGACAAAACTGCATCTGTTCTGCCTTGTATCACCAGTGCTGGCATAATTCCTGAGATGAATATAAGGCTTAATACCTAGTTGTTGGATGAATACATAGAATGAATGAATCATGATTCCTGAGAATTTGCTCTGCACCAGGCAGTGTGCTGAGAGCAGAAGGTGAGGCAGATGGACATTTCATTTTATCACTGAACTTACAGTCTAACTATAATTTCTATAATTGTTTTACCCTTGCTTGACAATTATTTTGATCTTAAAGTATTTTATTATAATTCAGTGATGAGCATCTTACTAAAGAAAGTTCCTCTTCACTAATACTTTCAAACAAATTTCCTGTTGTACAGTCATTCAGGTCAAAAGGTATGAACACTTTAAGCTGTAACTATTCCTTAACTCCTTCACTTTTTATGTAAAATAAGGGAGTTCTAACTATTGACTTGTTTATATTTTTAGCCAGAGGAAAAATGTTTGAGGGGACTATTGTAGTTGTGTATAGTTTACTTCTAGTTAAATCATTCTTCCTGAGTTTATCTTCTAGTTATCTTTGATAACTTACTTTTGAAAACTTCTGAGGGAACTCATGGGGAACCTGACAAAAATAATGTTTTGATTAATAAAGTTATATGGGATAGATTTGCATAGAAATCACAAAGCTGTTTCTTACACCTGTGTATTTTCAACTTTCTACTCAGTCACTGGCTGCAAACAAGATTGCAATGCTTCCTGTCACATGTACAATCTCTTTCTTCTTGCTTAGTAGTGATCTAGAAAGATGATGGCATTTGATTTAAAAAGGAAAGGGCCTGATATGAGCAGTGTGTGATATTTCCATTGTGAAGAACTTGGTGTATTATCCCCCTCATCTGAAGCTCTCCAAGAATCTGGGCTCTTTATTTGAAAAATGAACTATATCATTTAGAGTCAAGAAAGTATTCATTAAAGTTGAATGTCAGAAAGGAAACTTTACCAACAACTTTTATGTTTTATCCTTTAATATACATATCGAGATAGAAATTCTAAGTGAGATTTGCTTTTTACATTTAATTTGTAGCTTACATTCAGTACTACAATTTGAAGTGATAGAAATTGAATATTCTGCTTTTTTTCCCTTCTACAGTCTAGAAGTGAATTGTTAATAGACAAAAGATAAATGCCTTGTGGATTCAACCCATCATCTTTGTAATACATGATACCTGCCAGAACTTTGATTATTGGAAGTTCATATTGCAGATGCTATTTCAGAAATCCTATAAAGTACTTCTCTGATGCAAAAGATAAAGTTTTTGCTAAATTTTCTAGAAATAGTCTGATTTCACATTCTACATTAAAACTAGAGTTTATTATCCATTTAACATATTTGAGGGCTTACTCAGTAAAGTGGAAGAACTGACGTTACATAGGAGACATTGGCCACAAATATCAGAAAACTCCAACCCATCAGGCTTAATTAAAATTTTTTTTAAATAAATTAAATTTCATACCAAGAAGACACATGACTCCAGGGATGGTGGTTCAGCA
>NW_006792531.1:159640-163668 GCF_000442215.2 Lipotes vexillifer
GTTCAGCAGCTAAATGATATAAACAAGAAGCCAGTTTTTTTTCTATCCTTGGTGTCTCTGGAAAACCACCTTCATGATTGCTAAATGATTTCTGCAGCTACAGACATCACATGAGGACTCATAAGTCTCCAAGGAAGGAGAGCAGTCAGCTCCTTCTTGATTTTTTTAAAGACTTAAAAAGTCTTTTCCAGAAGCCACTTAAAAGTCTTCCCTTCACTTCTCATTGGGCAACATTGTGTCTAACAACTATGCCTAAACCAATCACTGGAAATAGAAGAGAATTATAATGTTAAGCTACTATCTATGGTTTACCCTGGACCAGGAAAGATAATGCCCTTCCCAGGACTATACAGTATATAGGGGTGCACCTAGAACATAATCAGGACTCTGCTATCAAGGAATTATGTACAGGGATTCAGCCTTTGTTAGGCAACAAATATTACCTCCACAAATCTTACAAATTAAACTAGGTCCTTGCCCTGAAGAATATTACAGTCTAGTGTGGGAAACTAACAAGACAATAAAGGATTGTAAACAGTATCCCAATGTATACCACTAATAGGAGTATGTACCAGATGTTACAGGGGTTATGAAGAGAAGCACTGAGGAGGGGCATACGATTTTAGATTGGGAGGAGAAAATGGAGATAATGAGGATAAGACCAGAGGACAAATATTAATGCTGTGTGTTTATGACTGCAGTTCAGGAAATATGGTTTTCAATTTTTCAGTACATTGTTTTAACAAATTGTGAAAGGTGTCTTAAAGATTTTTGTTGTTGCTTCAGTCACATTATAGTTTTAATTTTTAAATAAGATATGCTCTTCTTGGAAGATTTATGTACAAAGTGATATCTAAAGCTTCATTATAGCTTTAGAGTTTGTTATTTCATACCAGGTGAGTGTGATTTATCAGAGTCATAAGGACAGTGATGATAGATGATCATGACGTTATAGTCATGTTGGCTCCATTAGTTTGACGGTATGTGATGGCATATGGATTGTAGGAAATATTTTATTCTGAGCTTTTGTTTTGGTATATTAAACATCATTAAACATTACACAATAAATTAACTCCATTAAGGTAATTGCCAATTACACTGTCACATAAATAGCAGAAAATGTGTTGCCTTTTTCAGTTTTTCTGTTGTAATTATAATCATAAAAGGAGAGACAGAGTAGAAATGATGACATTTTGCGTTGTAGCTGATGGGAACATTTTTATGCTCATTAAATCCATTTGCAAGCAGTACTATGATTTCAGACATGTTGTACAACAACAACCAGAAAAGCCAGTATTTTCTCATGAAATGCATGTTCCCAGTTCTAGGTGTGACTAGGAAAACAGCATGATAGTTATAAGAGAAATAATTTAAATAGTCTCAACTTTCTATTTGTGGAAATGTTCTAATAACAGAAACTAATGACACAGATTAAGTCAAGTTCCTTTAAAAAATTATTTTATCTTGATCTCCCATGAGAACTGATGTTAGGTGAGAATGACATACTAACTTTCTAACCGATTTGAAATCCCTGAAGATTGTAAAAAGTTTGTGTAAAATAAAATAATTACCTAGGATCGTCTTAATTTGGAGGAAGTCGTGACATATTCTAACTAAAAAGTGAAAAACCCTGTACAAAGCTCTGTATATGGTAGAGGGTTTTATTGATTAATTGCTGAGATATGGGCACAGAAATGGGGACAGTTGTTATAGTTTTTATTTTGTTGATATTTCATTTTGCCAACTGGGGACAAAATAATTATTTATAGCCATAAGAAGATGTCTTTTGCCTCCTGTCTCCTAGTCTACCAAATGGTGCCTCCATCTCCGTGAATGCCTCACACCAGACTCAGGACTCTAGCTTTCTGTCCCTACTTGCTTTTACATTTCCATGCCTCTTTTTAGTTTCCACCATTCTTCTTATCTTCATCTTTATTTTGCCATTTTCCTACCCCAAATTACAGTTTATTAGGTTATCTTTTGATCTATTCCCATTTTCTTTATCTCTTCCAAATGCAAAAAAACAATGATACATCTTTCTTCTACACATATAAGAAATTAAATTCTCCCAAGACTCTCATGTGCTTTAATTCACAAAAATTCAAAGAACTGTCACTCTCTACCATATTTTTTTCTGGTTTTATCATGCAGTAGAAATAGTTTTTTGAAAAAAGGAAGATAATCTATTCTCACTTCTCTTTTCCACTTTTTGGTCAAGGAGCTATCAAACAATGGAAATTTGGAAAATTAGAAATAATTCTAATTGTAGAATAATTGTAAGTGACAGAAATTTCTGCATTATGCACAATTTTACTGTATTTTTATGTTTGTTCTATATTTAGGGCAAATGTTTTCCCAAAGTGTGTCTTGAACAGTTTTGTGATGGATTTAAAAAATTTTTTTCTTTATGTATGTATACATGTATCCCCCACTTTTTTTGGATTTCCTTCCCATTTACGTCACCACAGAGCATTGAGTAGAGTTCCCTGAGCTATACAGTGGGTTCTCATTAGTTATCTATTTTATACATAGTATCAATAGTGTAATAGTGTAGTGTATTCCAATCTCCCAATTCATCCCACCACACCCCCTTTCCCCTCTTGGTGTCCATATGTTTGTTCTCTATGTCTGTGTCTCTATATCTGCTTTGCAAAGAGGATCAGCTATACCATTTTTTCTAGATTCCACATATATGTGTTAATATACGATAATTGTTTTTCTCTCTCTGACTTCACTCTGTATGGCAGTCTCTAGGCCCATCCATGTCTCTACAAATGACCCAATTTCATTCCTTTTTATGTGTGAGTAATATTCCATTGTATATACTTATCACATCTTCTTTATCCATTCCTCTATTTATGGACATTTAGGTTGCTTCCATGTCCTGGCTATTATAAATAGTGCTGCAATGAACATTGGGGTGTAAGTGTCTTTTTGAAATATGGTTTTCTCTGGGTATATGCCCAGGAGTGGGATTGCTGGGTCATATGGTAGTTCTATTTTTAGTTTTTTAAGGAACCTCCATACTGTTCTCCATAGTGGCTGTATCAATTTACATTCCCACCAGATCATCCTTTAACCTTGAAAAAGATTATTAGAGCAGACCGCTGTGAGTAGATATTTGAACAGAGAGCCAAATAAGATAAGGGAAGTAAACATGGCACTACCTGGGGGAAGAATATTGCAAACAAAAGGAACAATATGTAAAGGGCTTGAAGTGTGAGCCAACTTGAGTTGTTTGGTCAACAAGTTGGTCAGAAGGCTGAAGCAGAGTGAGGAATTAGGAGGGGGCAGGAACTGAGGTCATGAAAGGATCATGACTATCTGATTAATTTTACTCTTGGCTTCACTGTGATCTCCTTGAAGCCTGCACGTTTAAATGATTTGTTTCTTATTCTCAAGATTTAGTCCAGCGTCTGAATCTGGTACATACTAGGTCTTTCAGAAAATATTAGTTGAAAAAAAATTGACTGAGATACAGGGGTTAAGGCCATTCAGATGTTTGGTCAGTCAGAGCAGAATGAACAAAACAGAGCAGAACATTCAGGGACCTCCAGCCGTGATGCAGCTGAAAGATACTAGGTACCAGGAGGCACTGCAAGAAAGAAGCAAGAGAAGTGAGTGGATGCCAGACCACAGAGGACTCTCGGTACTACCAGGAAAAGCTAGGATTTTATTTTCTAGCTAAGTGCAGAGTTGATGGTAGGATATAATGGGATCAGGCTTTAATTTGGGAGGAAAATCAGTCTACTGGTAATATGAAAGATGAAATAAGAAGGAGGGGTCTGTTATAAAAGATATATTAATATGGCAGGATCTATGGGGTTTCAAATATATTATATATTTGGTGTTAAGGAGAGAAGGTAGTCTTTGAGGTACCCAGTTACCTGCTTAGGGACCTGATGACAGTGATGCCACTCACTGGCATTGGCATCGGAGCATGAGATCAAATTCTGGGGACAGGGAACAATATTACCATTTATTGTTTGAACTGTTACTTGTAGGTCTGGTTGACTGGATTTAAACAA
>NW_006792531.1:163725-205770 GCF_000442215.2 Lipotes vexillifer
TGCATTTCTTGCTATGATGACTTACATATGCATTCTTCATAAAATATTTAGTAAGAAGTTTACATATCAGCATCTTCTGTTAGGTTCACATTATAAGCTTGGAGAAAGGGGGAAACAAAGAACTGTGTGATTGAAGTGGTATATAATTTCCTCTCATTTTTCCATGGGAGTAAATAGATTACAGTGAAGAGTCTTAGCACAGAGCATTGAAAGGAGTTATCTGTTATCTTTGCCATATTGTCCATGAAAAAAGATGATACAAAAATTCCCAAATTCATTCCAGGATTTATGTCACCAACAGTTGCAAAAATCTTGAAAAAAGGATTTAGACACATTGCATTAATTATGATAAATAAAATCAAAACCCCAATGTACTGTTCTCAATTTTTCAAGGTATGTAAAAAGGATCAAATATTTTTATTTCCCTAAAGAAGGTAATTTTCACCAACAAACTCTATTAAAACATCAGTTGATTCCCTAGGCTAGTCTAATATCAAATAATGAGTGTTTAGTTACAATTCTTCTGACTGGTTTGTTAAATAAGTTCCTTTTACTCATGCCAAATATCTCCCTTCTGGGGAATTTGTCTTAATGTCTAGTTCATCTCTCCAAAATTATGATGTTAACGGTGCTCTATTTCACATAGCTGTGAAATGAAAACAAGGAGTCATAAAATTAAAATGGCTAATATGCTTTTTTAATATCATTATGTGACTAATGAGTAGCTATAACATCTCTTGTACCTAAAGCACTATATTTGTCTTTCATCCTGCAATTAAGTAGAATATACAATACCCTGGAAATGTATCATATATACAAAATATTGGACATTTAGTTGCCTGAGATGTCTACTGGTTCCAGCAATTTCACAGCTTTTCAACAAATTTAGTCTGACCTATAGTATATCAGGCACTGTGCAGGCAGTGGAGAAACAAAAACAAATCATGACATGTTTGCTGCCCTTCAGAGACTATGTTTTAAAATATATCATTTTAATATTTAACACTTATGTACTTATATTTCAAAATTGTTAATATTTTTAAAAACTAGGGATGGTTATGTCCACTTTAAATTTACATTAATTGAGAGTTTTTCTTCTGGTTAAAGAAAAAGAACTTACATTTATAAGATTTTTACTAATATTTCTTAGGATCAATTTAATTTATATCATCATTGATTTTCTATGCAGAGATGTAAGTCTAGATATAGACATATAGGTTATTTCTCCTCACTAATATGTGTGGGATATTTCTTAATGCATTTTATCGCTTTGAGGGGAAATATTCCTTTTTAAATTTTCTCCTTTGACCAGACTTCTGTCTTGATGGCAGAAAGTTATATTTAATAATTTTATAATCAAAAATATCTTCACTGTCTACAACCAGCTGCAGCCCCAGTCTCACATCAGGCCTTCTGGGAGGCCCCTCTAACGCTCCCACGCACCCACCACCAGCATTCTGGGTAGCAAGCAACTTCTGTCCTTCCTGTGGAATTCTCCTGTTGGACTATGAGCTCCTGTTCACTCTTCTGAGTGCTCAAGGTCCCAAAACAAAAATTGGACAAAAGCTATGTTCAATTATTTTTCCCTTGAGTGAATAATATAGTGAGGAAACAGAGGAACACCTGTCATCTAAGGGAGGGACTCAGAGCTCCACCTGTGGCATATCCATAATCCAGTCTCTTTGAGATTTTAGTTTGGATAAGCTCTGATAATAACATTTGGGGATGTCTTGGGAAAGAGGGGAGGCTTATTATGCTAAACATATGTCTTTGTACTTGGCACTAAATTTGTTCATTTTATGTAATTAAAAGTATCTTTTAGCCAGTCAGTGTTGAATATAGTGAATAAGAGAATGCCATGGGTTTCATGAGATATCAGTAGTTCTGATAATGCTTTGAATGTAACACATAAGGAAAGTTGAGATGTAAATAGTTCTTTTTTGCTAAACAAAAGAAGAGCAGAACAGAGAATTATCTCCTTCAGGTTCAAACAGTATAGTAATTATCTGTGGGTGTCAAGAAATCACAGTTGCACTTTTCCTCTGTGAACCTTCTGTTGGCAACGCAGCTGGAGGTGAAGGTTAGGGCTGAGCTGTTTAAAGGTCATGCGACAGGGGGTGAGGAGTGGGGGAATAGTAATGTTTCCACAGTGCCCTACAATTTACTGATTTTTGTTTTTTAAAGATATATAAAAAAAGTATGTAAGTTAACAAAACTAGAATCTTCCCATTCTCTCCTGGCTCTTGGCAAACAGAAATGGACTGCCAATGGGATAAGGCAGCTGTCACCATCATAACTTACTATTTTGACTCTTATATATCTTAATATTTCCTAGTTTAATATGTTTAATGGTTTGTAGTTTAATATTTTTAATAGTTAACAATGGCTTAGACAGAGTAAATTATAAAGGAGTACTTGCCATTGGTTTTAGTCATTTGGGACATAGACTAATGGAGAGGTCATATCTGTTGATCTTTCTGACTGACATGTCCACTTTTTATGGGAAGGAAACATTATGTGCTAGGTTTCCATAAACAGGGCTGAATTCAGGGCTTTCCATGCTCAGAGGAGCCCTTTGAGAGTCTACATGGCAGCTGACTCGTCCTTCTACCCACTCAGCAGGAGCTTTGTTACCATGGTTTATAGATGTCTCATTTTTCACTTTTGTTCTCTAAAACAATTCTTCCTATTAAATAGGTTAGCTGCTCATCAACCCACTAAAATTCCTCTTTAGCTCCAGAGCACCACTGAAACTTAACCCTAACCAAGATCACCAATGGTGGCTTTATTGCTGACTGATCAGTGTCCTGTCCTTGAAATTGTCTCTTCCCTTGATTTATAAGACTTTACCCACTATTCCTTCTTTTTTTCTTGAGTTTCCTTTCTTCTTGCCAAATGTATCTGCTCCTCTAAGATTCTGTACTTGCCTCCCTTTGCCTCACATGTTACCTACTTTACCATGATAATCCCTTTCTGTTCCATGGCTTGAAATTCATTTATAAGCTAAATTGGTGTCTTCAGAGAAATACTCTCTTCAAAGTTCCAAATGTTTGTTCACCTTCCTACTATATAACTACATATGGGCACCTATAGGCAATGGAAACCCAAGGTGTCCAAAACAAAATTCCATCTCCTCTCCACAAACCTGTACTGTTAATTTCTTTTGATACTTATCACCCACACTGCTATGCAGGCACCCCTTGTAACAAGCCGTGAGAACATTGCTTAAACACTTTGAACAGTTTATCTGTAAAATGGGAATAATATTTGCCTTGCAGAATTGCTGTGAAGAATATGTAGTGAATCTGACAAATACAGTTGTTTTAAAAATAATATGTTTTATGTATCTAAACAAAACTAAGACTTCAGATGTCAATCCTTGTTAAAATATGGAGACATAAAAAAGAATAAGTTGACTAGTATAGAGTTTTCCATAGTTTATTTTCATAATCATTTATAAAACTTTTAATATTTAAAATTCATGAAGTCAGAGATCAGGCAAACTAGTAATAATACAGGAAAAACATCTGAAAATTATCTAAATGTCCACAAACAAGATTGATTAAGTAAACTATAGAATATTTATTTGATGGAATATTCTATTCAATATTCTATTGACAGTGGTGGGTCAGTGTTTATAATTTAACATCATATGAAGAAATTATGATAGAATAACACGTATTATTTGGTCAAATTATGCATAAAAAGGGCACTACATGAGAATAAATTTCAAAATATAAATTATAACTATATATGGAAGCTGCACTAATTTTTTAAGCATTATTTATTGTAATTTGCTTTTATAATTTAGAAAATTAAAACTAGCAAAACTAGCGGTCTCTGATCTAAAAATAAAGTAATATAAGTATTTAAACAGGCCACAATATTTTGAGATAGCAGCAATAAAAACCCTATCTTTTTCAAAACAACTTTTTTACAGAGGAGCCTAGAAGCATTTTGCATATAAAAAATGATACACAAAAACAGCAAATGATTTTTTCCTCTCTGGTCACGTAAGGAGGCAGTTTTTAAATTATTAAGTTTTAATGAAACAATTAGGAAGTTAAAGGGATATTTTTAGACTGATGGCAAATCATACCTGTCCAGATTATACTAAATTCCCATATGGTCTCCCTATTTAAGCAATAAATGGAAGGGGATAATTTGGAATCAACTATGAACTTGAGATTTGCTGGTTTTGTTTTCTCTTGGGAATTCATGCTGACAGATTCAAGAGCATTTATTCAGACTCTACAGGAAAACGCTTTATCTGTCTGTAAAAATGGAATGGTTTTCATCTGGGCAGCAGTAACCTACAGTCCAGGCTCTCACGTGCCTTATTTTTAACATTGTTTATTCTCACTATATTCTTGTAACAACCATTTATTTCTATTAAATCATTTGTTAGTGATTATGTTTGAAGCTCACATCTATTATCTGGAATCTTATTGCAAAGCTTATAAGCATTTTCAGAATGAATAACTGAAGCTTTAATTTGGTTCTTATATAGCAAAGAATGCCTCAAGTACCAGGTGTTCAGTGCACCATTTATGCTTTTCCTCTACTGCCTGTAAGCCATTTCATTCTAACAGATGCTGCGGGAGACTGTTCTCTCCTATTGCTGAAATCAGTGGGGCTCCCAGAGCATATATTTTGCAGATTCACTGCTCATGATTAAGTTCTTTTGAATTCTAAAGTGCTACAATGTAAAACTTCCTTTAAGCTTCCTAGAATTTATAGAAATCGCTCTGGGATGGAGAGATTTAAGCATGTGAATTGATTTCAGATAAGGATGGAGCCTTTATTTTTTTATAGCACCCGAAAGCCAGTATTATCATGAACATGGATGGTTTCTGAAATTGGACATTTCTGGATTTGTATTCAGATTCTGACACTCTCCAGCTATGTGGCCATAGGTGAATTTGTAAATCTTTCTGAGTCCTTGTCTCCTCATCTACCAAAGTGGCAGAATAGCTCATTTTTTAACATAATTTTGAGAATTAAAATGAATTGACATATGAAAGCATCTAGCACTGTGTATGACAATCATAAGATGTTCATTCATGGTTACTTGAGTGTCTAGTACGTGGCCAGCATGACACTAATCACAGGTGATTCAAGCAGTTCACTCTTTGCTGGGATTTGCATATTTGTTTGCTTATTGTCTGTCTAGGCTTCATCACAAAGTTAGAAACTCTGTGAGAGCAGGTATCTTCTTTTGCTGACACATGGTTGTTTGACTGAATAATTGAATGAATGAAATATTATCTGATGTAAATCATAAAGCTGCATAGTAAATGGCTACATGATAGGAGTGGAGAGGCTCAATGGGTATTTCTGTCAAGGGGTAACATAAGCAAATTGGGAAATAAGTAACAGCCTGACATCTGGGGAAACTGTCATCAGCTGGGATGTGAAGGGTAAGGTGGGGAGCAGCATTTTGTCATGGAGGGCTTTGCGTGCTCTTCCAAGAAAGGAACTTTATTCTGTAATCCAGAGGCTTTCAACCTTTGCTGTGGGGACCCAACTTTGCTCTCAGAGTACCTCAGAACTGCCACAGGAATGAAGGGGAAGCCATGTGGGTGGGATTTAGCCTACAACTCCCAATTTTCTCCCTTAACTCCAGTATAATTTGTCAACCAGAACGATTTTTATTTCCGTAACCTATGTTGAGTAATACCTTTAGGGTTTTGAGTACTGGCTTATTTTTAGAAATGATTTAACTTATCTTCAATAGATAGAAATGTACTATTTTCATGGTGACAATGGAATATTTGGTGCAATAGAATGGTATGGAAACCATTGCATGCTTGATAGATCTCCTAAGCAGCTCTCTAAAGGATGCATTTCCAGGATTCTAAGGTAGGTAACAGAATTAATCATGGTACAACCAAGGTGGAAAATACAAAAGGCACAAAGAGATATGCAACATTGAAGGTTATACAGACCATGCAGGGCTTGTGGAATACTCAGCAGTAGTTGTCCACCTGAAAATATAAATAGATGAATCTGAGTCTTGGGAAAATTTCTGGGCCGAACACATAGATTTGAGTGTCATTTACATAAAGGCCAAATTATAAGAATAGATAAAAAATCAGCCTGTGAAGATGTACAAACAGAAGAGCAGTGGGCCAAGGATGGACCTTTGGGAATGACTGGCTTTTCATAGACCAAGTTAGGACAGGGAGCAAAGAGATGAAGAAGAAATTGTAGTTTTATGTGCAAAGAAAACTAGGACAGTTTGGTAACAGTGGAAGCCATGAGCATGTTAAGCTTAAGAAGGGATGAGTGAGTATGGAATGTAAGATGTCTGGTGGATTTATCAAATAGGGAGTCAAAATTATAATTCATACATATGAAAAATAAAATTATTATTTACCCTGAGATGCTTTTTCTAGCATTACTATATCATCTAAAGTTGACTTCTCATCTGCTTAGCAGAGAATTCTCTGCTCTTTTTAGTGCCTTCAGATTCACTTATCCATATCCTTACACAGACTGAAAACTGTTCATATGGAGATTAGAGTTAATCCTTTTATCTTCTTTAGGGTGGAGATATCATTAAAACTTAAATTATGCACGAATACAGCTTAGCATTAAATGTAAACTCTTCAGCCGATTTTTAAAGTGTGGCAATTAGGTTTCACATTTGTGGGTAAGTCAAAATAAAAGATATACTTTATAATTCAACAGATCTCAGAACCCAGCAAAATTCCTATGCATGTATCTGATAGAATATTTCCCTTGAGAATTTAGAAATCTACGTGGACAGTAGATACTTGTGTTTAAAAGTGTACAGTAGACTAAAACGTGTTATAGATTCTGAATATAGAGACCAAGAATGGTGGATCAGACATCTTCATAAATGCCCTTTAAATGCTCTTAAGCTATAAAAGAAGCCTGGACATAATGATCTGGGACTGCTGTTCTTATGATATTTGGGGGATGCTGCTGTCACAGTGGGGTGCTGTATCTGGCTCACACCCACTTGTAAAAGGCAATTGTGCACATCTTTTCTCAACTCTGCATCCAATCATGTCATTTGGTAGCTTGAAATTGGGTGTGGAGGGAGTATTGACCCCATGGCTTTGTTTTGTTTTTTTCTTTCTGAAGAGCTAATTGTTAAAATGTTAAAAGCATATCACTGGAGATGGATGTATCACTGACAGAAGAGACAGGTAAATGCAATTGCCATTTATCTGCTCCTTTAGTAGGGCTCTTCTTATGCCCTGGTATGCTGAAACACAATTGCATAGGGCATATATGTCCACTCTGAATTTCCACAGCGCAGTCAATCTAGAAATGAAAACACATTATGTTATTAGTAGTTAGACCCAATTCTGTTTGGCTGTGCATTCAAATTACTGCACCATATTAACATGTACAAGTTCATAATCACCTTTGATCCTACCATTCCACTAAACTGTTATTTTCATTATAGAACTTGTACTAAATTTCTGCCTGTATTACTGAAAATTATTGAAATTTCTCATGCAGTATTCAAGAAGGTCTATAATCATGAACAGCATTAGACCTATGCTCAGCTCTCTCACAAATTATCTCCTCAGTAAATTTGTTATTATGCAACCAGGAAGCATCTATAGCTTTCAGACTCTAATTGGCACAGAACTTCTAGCAGCCAGCCTGATTACCCAGCCTTCCCACAGTTTTCCTGAACTGGTTAAAAGGGCTCTATCAGGTCCTTGTTATCAATTATTTTCTTTCTCTCTTTTTATTTCACAGTGTTTTCAATGTTTCCTTCGGTTTGGAAAAAAAAAAAAAATGGAGCCCTTTACCAAATAAAGTGTTTTTACTATAGTTCAAATACATTCAAGTATACTTAAAAGTTACATTTATTTTATCTCAACTTATATAATTCCTTATTTAAAACTATGTGTGTGTGTGGAGGGTGGATAGATTCTACTAATTCATTAATTAAACTGATTCCCTTTTATTTTCCAATCTCCTCTTGATTTACTTAATTTTGAAATTGTTTCTTTATATTTAGAGCTCTTTTTGTGAACCTCTGAGTAATGCATAGCCACTAAATAACTTTACTCTTGCATTTTCAGTTCAAAAAGATTTTGTTTTCCTTTTTAATTATCTGTGCCTCAGTTTCCCCATTTATACATGTACTGTCCTTTAGAAATTGTTAAATGTTTGCATATCCCAAACACATGTATACTGATTCTTAGAATGTGAGTAGAGGACTTATTAGGAAATAAATTATTAGGAAAAAATTATTTTTAAAAAACTAATTATCACTATTTGAGAAAATTAAGACTATATTCTCACAGAAGCTATTTCTTGATAGTTTTTGTCACTCAATCATAGAAATCTAAAAAAACATAATGTTATAAATTTCATAAAAGTAACTATTTAGGGGTTAAGGCTTGGGCTTATAACCCTTCCTTTTCTCTAATATGTCAAATCTTCTAGTTCCTTAAGAATTGTGTGTTTGTTTATATTTTGAGAGACATTCAAGGGAAAATTTTTTAAAAACCCATCTTCTACACTTTGAAGATAGAATAACATGCACTGAATTTCAATATTGATCTGCTTTTTCTGCTTTAAAATCCTTTTGTGTTTCAAGCTATCTATACCTGCTTTAACTTAGCTATATAGGGCATAATGCAGAGTTTCATGACTTAAAGTAGCTTAGAAAAAGAAGGAGAGGCAGTATAACAACAGGTAGAAACATTGGTTGTGTTTTGTTTTATTTCTCTTGAAAGCCAGAATTTTTAAATGATTAAAATACATTCAACCAAATGTCTGATTCAAATTGTTTGGGGAGATATGAGTAAGTGAGTGCTGAATGGTCATGTTTTTGTCTAGCTTCTAATGGTTACATGCATACATCTCAAAAGGTAAATCTTACTTTAGAAAGTATTTGGTTCAGTTAAGCACTTTTGAATACCCAGGATAAATACAAGTGTGTTTTTAGAGGTTTGAACTTCAGAATATCCAGGCAAATAATGATATTATATACATGTATACTAACTGAATACTGATGTTGGGCAATGTATTGTAAAATTTTTATAAGAGCTCAGAGAAATTGATACAGGAATTAGGGAATACATGAAAGAAACCAAGCCTATGAAAATGCTTCTTGGGGCAAAATTTGTACAAACTAGATATTAAGAAAGTATAGAGAATCACAGAGAAGAAATGACCAGAAAAAAGAAAAAAAAAAAACTTACAGAAAATACAATCTTTCATAAAAAGTATAATGAAGAATGATTGACATTCTTTGTTTAAAACACTGGGCATATCAGTAATACATCATGCAAGCTCCTAAGTATAGCTGTGTGCTGATCTTCTGTTTGATTTAATAGACGAAAGTTAACTCTGCCGTTAAGGTAGAGGGTGAGGGTAAAATGAGGGGGAACCGGCCAGCCTTGTCCCTAGGTTTTCCAACCTAGGTATGATATCTTCACCATATTAAAAAATATTATATTTAGCAACTAATTGATTTAATATTATTACTTCACAACATTCTACTTTAATCCTCAGAACTTTGCTTTAGACTTTTCAAGTCATACTATTGATGAGTGCTTCCCAACTTTTGTCTACCTTATAAGTTGGATATTATCGTTATGACTGAAAGCAAGGGAATACTTTTTTTTTTCTTATAGTGCTTATAGTTTTATTTTATATAATGTTTTAATTTGTAAATCGTGCCAAAAAATTTCAGAGAGAAATGAAGACAGTTCAGTAGTATGGCATAGAAAGTTAGGATTTTTATTGTTAAAGTATAGTGTATTTACAATATTATATTAGTTTCAAGTGTACAACCTAGTGATTCAATATTTTTGTAGCTTATACTCCATTTAAAGTTACTACAAAAAACTCTATATTTTCCTGTGCTGTACAATATGGTCTTGTTGCTTACTTATTTTATACATTGTAGTTTGTGTCTCTAAATCCCATACCCCATCTTCTCCTCTCCCCCTTCCTTCACTCCACTAGTAACCACTAGTTTGTTCTCTAAATATGTGTCTGTTTCGTTACATACAGTTGTTTATTTTTTAGATTCCACATATAAGTGATAGCAGAGAGCATTTATCTTTTTCTATCTGATGTATTTCACTAAGCATAATACTCTCTAGGTTCATCCATGTTGTTGCAAATGGCAGAATTTCATTCCTTTTTATGACTGAGTAGTATTCTATTATATATATATATATAAATATATATGTATATATATATATAATGTCTTCTTTATGTATCTGTTGATGGACCCTTGGGTCACTTTAATATCTTGCCTATTATAAATAATGCTGCTATGAACATTGGGGTGCATATATCTTTTCATATTAGTGTTTTCATTTTTTTCGGATATATACCCAGCAGTGGAATTGCTAGATCATATGGCAGTTCTATGTTTAGTTATCTGAGGAAACTCCATAATGTTTTCCATAGTGTCTGCACCAATGTGCAATACCACTAACAGTGTACTAGGGTTCCCTTTTCTCCACATCCTGGCCAACATTTGTTATTTGTAGATACTTTGATAACAGCCATTTTGATGGGTATGAGGTGATATCTCTTTGTGGTTTTTGCTTTATGAATTTGCATGTCATCCTTGGGCAGGGGCCATGCTAATCTTCTCTGCATTGTTCCAATATAGTATATGTGCTGCCAAAGCGAGCACTCTCATTGTGATTTTGATTTGCATTTCTCTCATGATTAGTGATGTTGAGCATTTTTTCATGTGCCTGTTGCCCATCTGTATATATTCTTTGTAATAATGTCTATTCAGGACTTCTGCCCTTTTTTTTTTTTTTTTTAATTGAGTCGTATGAGCTGTTTATATGTTTTGGATATTAACCAATTATCAGTCATATCATTTGCAAATATATTCTCCCATTCAGTAGGTTGTCTTTTTTGTTTTGTCAATGGTTTCCTTTGCTATGCAAAAGCTTTTAAGTTTAATTAGGTCCCATTTGTTTATTTTTGCTTTTATTTCTTTTGCCTTAGGAGACAGATCCAGAAAAATATTGCTATGATTTATGTCAAAGAGTGTCCTGCCTACATTCTCTTATAGGAATTTTATGTTTTAGGGTCTTACATTTAGGTCTTGACTCCATCTCGAGTTTATTTTTGTATATGGTGTGAGGAAATGTTCTAATCTCATTCTTTTACATGTAGCTGCCCAGTTTTCCCAGAACCACTTATTGTCTTTCCTCCATTGTATATTCTTACCTCCTTTGTCATAGATTAATTGGGAATAAGTGTGTGGGTATTTTCCTGTGTTCTCTATTCTGTTCCATTGACCTATATGTCTGTTTTTGTGCTAGTACCATGCTGTTTTGGTTACTATTGCTTTGTAGTATAATCTGAAGTCAGGGAGCATGATACCTCCAGGTTTGTTCCTTTTTCTCAATATTGCTTTAGTAATTCAGGGTCTTTAGTGGTTTCATATAACTTTTCAGATTATTTTTTTCTACTTCTGTGGAAAATGCCTTGGGTATTTTAATAGGGATTACATTAAATCTATAAATTGCTTGGGTAGTATGGACATTTTAACAATATCAATTCTTCCAGTCTGAGAACATGAGATATCTTTCCATTTCTTCATATCATTTTCAGATTTCTTCATCAAAGTTTTATAGTTTTCAGAGTATAGGTCTTTCACCTCCTTGGTTACATTTTTTCCTAGGTACTTTATTCTTTTGATGTGATTATATATGGGATTGTTTCCTTAATTTTTCTTTCTGGAAGTTCATTATTAGTGTAGAGAAAAGCATCAGATTTCTGTATATTAATCTTGTATCTTGCAACTTTACTGAATGTATTTATTAGTTTTAATAACTTTTTTGGTGACTTCAGAGTTTTCTATATAAAGTTTCATGTCATCTGCAAATAGTGACAATTTTACCTCCTCTCTTCCAATCTGGATGCCTTTCATTTCTTTTTCTTGTCTGATTGCTGTGCTAAGCCTTCCAATACTATGTTAAATAGAAGTGGTGAGGGTGGACATCCTTGTCTTGCTCCTGATTTTAGAGGAAATGCTTTCAGCTTTTCAGCACTAAGTATGATGTTAGCTGTGGGTTTTTCATAAATGGCCATTATTGTGTTGAGATGTGTTCCCTCTATACCAACTTTGATGAGACCTTTTATCATAAATGGGTGTTGAATTTTGGCAAATGCTTTTTCTGTGTCTATTGAGATGATTATGCAATTTTTATCCTTCCTTTTGTTAACATGGTGTATCACATTGATTGATTTGCAAACATTGAACCAACCTTGTGTCCCTGGAATAAATCCCACTTGATCATGGTGTATAATCCTTTTTTTTTATAGTTTTGAATTAGATTTGCTAATATTTTTTTGAGAATTTTTGCATCTATATTCATTATTGAGATATTGACCTGTAATTTTCTTTTTTCCTAATGTATTTGTCTGGTTTTGGTATTAGGGTAATGTTGGCCTCATAGAATGAATTTGGGAGTATTCAACTCTCTTCAGTTTTTTGGAAGGTTTTGAGACAGATAGGTATGCTCTTCTTTATGTGTTTGGTAGAATTCCCTAGTGAAGCTTTCCAGTTCTGTGCTTTTGTTTGCTGGGAGTTTTTAAATTACAAATTCAATTTCATTACTAGGGGTAAGTCTGTTCAGATTGGCTATTTCTTCTTGATTCACTCTTGGAAAGTTGGATATTTCTAGAAATTTGTCCATTTCTTACATGTTGTCCAATTTGTTTATGATTTTTTTTATCCCTGTGGTATCTTATTTGTCCTCTTTCATTTCTTATATTGTTTATTTGAGCCCTCTCTATTTTTTCTTGCTGAACTTATCCAAATGTTTATCAATTTTGTTTTTTCTTTTCAAAGAACCAGCTCTTGGTTTCATTTATCTTTTCTTTTTTTTTTTCTTTTTGGTCTCTATTTTATTTATTTCTTCTCTGATCATTATTATTTCATTCCTTCTGCCGACTTTTGGGTTTGTTTGTTCTTTTTCAAGTTCCTTTATATACTAATAGGCCAGGATTTTTATTTGAGAGTTTCCTTGTTTCTTGATGTAGGCCTATATCATTATAAACTTCCCTCTTATAACTGCTTTTGCACATCCCACAGATTTTGGACAGTTCTGTTCCTATTTTCGTTTGTCTTGAGGTATTTTCTGATTTCCTCTTTGACTCACATTTTTTCCGGTAGCATGTTTTTTAACCTCCATGTGTTTGTGCTTTTACTATTTTTCTTTGTGTAAAAGATTTCTATTGTTGTGATCAGAAATAATTCTTGATATAATTTCTATCCTTTTAAACTTGTTGAGACCTTTCATGGTCTTGCATGTGATCACTCCTGGAGAATGTTCCACGTGAGTTTCAAAAGAAAGTGTACTTTGCTGTCTTTAGATGGAGTGTCCTTTAGATATCTATTAACCTGACTAGTCTATTGTATCATTTAAGACCACTGTTGACTTATTGGCTTTCTGTCTTTGATGTAAGACATTGATGTAAGTGGGGTGTTGAAGTACCCTGCTACTATTTATTATTGTCAACTTATCTCTTTATGTCTTTATTATTTGCTTTATATATTTAGGTGTTCCTGTATTGGGTGTATATATATTGATGAGTATAATATCTTCTTGTATTGATCCCTTTATCATTATATAATGTCCTTCTTTGTCTCTTGTTATAGACTTTGTTTTTAAAGTCTATTCTGTATCATGTGAGTATTGCTACCCCCACTTGTCATTGCCATTTGTATGAAATATCTTTTTCCAGCTTCTCACTTTTGTCTGTGTGTGTCTTTAGTTCTGAAGTGAGTATCTTGTAGTCACCATGTAGATGAGTTCTTTTTTACCCAATCGGCCACCCTGTGTCTTTTGATTAGAGCATTTAGTCCATTGACATTTAATGATTCATAGTTATGTACTTATTGCTATTTTATTTCTTGTTTTCTGTTGTTTTTGTAGTTCTTCACTGTTCTTTTCTTCTTTTAATTTCCTCCCTTGTGGTTTGATGCTTTTCTTTAGTGGTATGTTTGTATTCATTTCAGCCTTGTTTTTTTTTGTATCTATTGTAGGTTTTTGATTTGTGGTTACCATGGGGTTTGTACATGTTGACCTATAACTATATCTATTTGTTTTAAACTGGTAGTCCTTCAAGTTCAAACACTTTCTAAAAGATCTACATTTTTTACTCCCTGCTCCCACATTTTGTGCTTTTGATGTCAGACTTTACATCTTCATGTTTATTCCTTTACTCATTATGTAGTTATACTTGATTTTACAGTTTTTGTCTTTTAATTTTTGTACTAAGTCATTGATCCTCATTCTTTATTATATATTTGCCTTTACTAGTGGCATTTTTTCCCTTTCCTACTTACTTCTTGTTCTTGCTTCTTTCTTATTTCTTGTTATAGGCTTTCCTTTTCCACCTTGAGAAGACCTTTTAACATTTCTTTTCAGGTCAGTTTAGTATGGATGAACTTTTTCATTTTTGTTTGTCTGAAAAGTTTTTAACTCTCCTTCTATTCTAAATTATACTCTTGCTAGGTAGAGTATTCTAGGTTGCAGGTTTCTCCCTTTTAGCACTTTGAATATATCATGCCACTCCCTTCTGGTCTTCAAACTTTCTGCAGCAAAATCAGCTGTTAGCCTCATGGGGTGTTGCTTGTATATGCCTCTGTTTTTCTCTTGCTGCCTTTAGAATTCTTTCTTTATGTTTAACTTTTCCATTTTAATTATAGGTCTTGATGTGGGTCTATTTGGGCTCATCTTTTTGGGGACCTTCTGTGCTTTTTGTCTAGATATCTGTTTCCTTCTTCAGGCTTATGAAATTCCAGCCATAATTTCATTAAATACATTTTTTGATCCCCATCACTTTCTCTTTTCCTTCTGGGACCCATAAAATGTGAATGTTTGTGTACTCAATGTTATCCCAAAGATCCCTTAAACTGTTCTAATTTTTTAAATTAGTCTTTCTTTTTGCTATTCTGACTGGATGATTTCCATTATTCTATCTTCCAGATCACTTATGCATTCTTCTGTTTCACCTAGTCTGCTTTTCATTCCTTGTAGTGTGTTTTTCATTTCAGTTATTCTTCAGTTATAACTAGTTCTTTTTATATTTTTTAGTTCCTTGTTAAACTTCTCACTGTGCTCATCTACTCTTTTCCCTAATTCAGTTAGCATTCTTACTACTAATGCTTTGAATTCTTTACTGGTAAATTGTTTATTTCTGTTTCATTATTTGCTTTTCCAGGGGTTTTCTCTTGCACTTTCAATTGAGACAAATTCTTCTCCTCATTTTTCTTATCTTTCTCTGTCTCTGAAATTAAGTGAAACAGTTATCTATGGTGGTCTTGAAGGCTGTCTTTATGTTGGAGCATCCCTGCATAGTTTACATGTGCCCAGTGGCTTTGGTGGGAGAGCTGGACTTGATGAGAACAAAAGTCATGTCTTTCCTCATGGTGTGCTGGCAGCTATCACCTTGGTAGGAGGTGGGGCTGGAGATGGAGGCATACTGCCAGACTCAGGTGTGAAGCGGCACTTTCCCTCTGCTCAGTGGCCTTCACAACCCTATCAGGGTAGGGTCGGGTCTCAAGTTGCTGAGGGTTAGGTCCAAGCTTGCTCTTTTCCCTTTTAGTGTGTGCTCTTCTCTCCCAGCACTGGCACCCTCATCCCAGGAGGAAGCAGTGCTGGAGCTAGCTGGTATTTATGTGAAAACTCAGTCTCCGTGCACTGATGCTGAATTGAATCTTAGAGTTTTGAGTGAAGTAGAAAAGAGTAGCTTTATTGCTTTGCCCGGCAAACGGGGACACAGAGGACTTGTGCCCTCAAAAACTGTCCCCACCCAGGGGGATTTGGTGAGGAGTTATATGGCAATGGTTCAAGGGTGGGGTTGCTGATAAGGATCAGTGTGTGTGCAGGGTCTGCATTCCTTTAATCTGGCTTCAGGCAACTCCCAATCAGCCTCTGTGGTTCTTGATGTTATCAAACCGTGACCTTCCCTCTGGAATGAAGAATGCTTCATCAAGTAGTTAACATCTTCCATTTGTTGGGGTTTTTAGTTCTGTAGAAAAGCTCAAACATATTAGTATGTGTATCCATTGAGGTAGAACCAGGATTCTGTCCCAAGCCTGCACTGTTGTTTCTTGGCTGCTGCTACCTTGTCTCTGCATCTCCTCCCTTCCCTGATTAGCAACTGTTTGAACCTGCCCTTTGGAACTCAGGGAGGGTCATGGAGGCTGAAGTCTCTTTCCTACAAAGAAGAAACGGGGAACACAAAAAGGCTTCCATGCCCAGGAGCCCAACAGGGTCATGCTCAGTTTCACTACTGGGTATTTGGTGAGGATTGGGGTGCAGGCTGTACTGGTTGGGATGCCATCAGAGATTCACACTGCCTCTGGTATGCCTCCTGTGCAATTGCCAGTAGTGACTGTCCCCTCTCTGCTCAGAACTGCTTACAGTTTGAGCTGCCTCTGCGTCTCATGGCTGAGCTTTCTCCTCAGTTGTCACAGCATTCATTTCAGTGTGGGGCTGCAACGCAAGGCCAGCAGGGCTGGAGTGTTTGTCAGCCCAGGCTGGGGTACACACTGAGTCTATCACAGGAAATCAGTCATTCACTCACAGGGTTTCAATCCACACTCTCCACCCTGTTCCAGGAGCAAGAAAGCCTTCATGCACTCCTCACAAATGGAATCTAGGCTTCTCACAGTACTCCTGTTAGACCACCAGCCCTCCAGTCAGCCAAGGGGGATCGTCTTCCCCTTGTCAGACCCCAGGGCTGTGGCACCCAATATGTGGCTTGAACCATTCACTCCCCAGGAAGGTTCTCTGCCCATGTAATCTCCTTTTTCTTCTGAGTCCCATCCCAGGGGCACAGATTGTGACCTGATTGCTTTTCTTCCCTTCTGATCCAATTCCATGTGGATCTTTCTTATAGCCTAGGTTGCACAGGAATCTTTCTGCCAGACTCCACTTAGTTTTCAATGAGAATTGTTCCACATGTAGATAAATTTTTGATGTGTTCCTGGGAGGAGAAGAGTTTTATGTCCTCCTACTCTGTCATCTTAATTTGACACTGGGAATAATTTTGCATATGCTAGTAATCCCTTTTAAACTATTAGTGACTTCTTATATATGAACCTAGGCCAAACTACTGTAAAAATTCATGGGCTCACAACATATCTTAGTTATCACATCTTAAGCTCAGAGATCAGAACTTGGCCTATAATCTTGGTAGCCACATCTGTGTACCAAGTTGATTTTGCCTCATCAGAGAGTGAGTTACTGAACTGTGTTCAGTACTGTAATTACAGCTCTGAGCAGGCATGTCCTACCTGTACAAGGCTATTTAGCAAAAAGCACTGAGCAGAGAGACAGGGCCACCTATTGAGATAAGCAAAGATCAAGTAAAAGGCACTGACTGGATCAAATGCTAATCTTTGCATAGATCTTGTTTCTTGAATATTTGTGCAACTTCATTAATTCCTGCATAAAAGATGTTATTTATATACTACAAGAACACTCTTCTGGGTACTGGTAAAGAATAAAAAGACTAATAAGATATGGTTCATGTCCCTAGGGAACATAAATAGAAATAAATAGAGGTAAGCATTAGCAAGTAGTGTAATTAGACAGGTATAATTTTGGTAAGCCATCTTTACAGAAGAAATTAGAAAAAGACATTAAAATTAAAGGTTCTATGCTAAGTGTTATGCTAATTATGTATCAAGAACAATACTTCAGAAGGGAGTGGTAGGGCATATTTAAAGTGATAAAAGGGAAAAACCTACAACCAAGATTACTCTACCCTGCAAGGATCTCATTCAGATTTGACGGAGAAATTAAAACCTTACAGACGAGCAAAAGTTAAGAGAGTTCACCACCACCAGCTTTACAACAAATGCTAAAGGAACTTCTGTAGTCAAGAAACACAAGAGAAGGAAAAGACTCACAATGACAAACCCAAAACAATTATGATAATGGTAATAGGACCATACATATCAATAATGACCTTAAATGTGAATGGATTAAATGCTCCCACCAAAAGACATAGACTGGCTGAATGGATACAAAAACAAGACCCATATATATGCTGTCTACAAGAGACCCACTTCAGACCTAGGGACACGTACAGACTGAAAGTGAGGGGATGGAAATAGATATTCCATGCAAAGGGAAATCAAAAGAAAGCTGGAGTAGCAATTCTCATATCAGACAAAATAGACTTTAAAACAAAGACTATTACAGGACACAAAGAAGGACACTACATAATGATCAAGGGATCAATACAAGAAGAAGATATAACAATTGTAAATATTTATGCACCCGACATAGGAGCACCTCAATACATAAGGCAAATACTAACAGCCATAAAAGGGGAAATCGACAGTAACACAATCATAGTAGGGGACTTTAACACCCCACTTTCACTAATGGACAGATCATCCAAAATGAAAATAAATAAGGAAACACAAGCCTTAAAAGACACATAGACCAGATAGAATTAATTGATACTTATAGGACATTCCATCTAAAAACAACAGAATACACTCTCTTCTCAAGTGCTCATGGAACATTCTCCAGGATAGATCATATCTTGGGTCATAAATCAAGCCTTGGTAAATTTAAGAAAATTGAAATCATATCAAGTATATTTTCCAACCACAACACTATGAGACAATATCAATTACAGTAGAAAAACTGTGAAAAATACAAACACATGGAGACTAAACAATACGCTACCAAATAACCAAGAGATCACTCAAGAAATCAAAAAGGAAATCAAAATATATGTAGAAACAAATGACAGTGAAAACACAATGACCCAAAACCTATGGGATGCAGCAGAAGCAGTTCTAAAAGGGAAGTTTATAGCAATACAATCCTACCTCAAGAAACAAGAAAAATCTCAAACAACATAACCTTCCACCTAATGCAATTAGAGAAATAAGAACATAAGAAAACAAAAGTTAGCAGAAGGAAAGAAATCATAAAGTTCAGATCAGAAATAAACGAAAAAGAAATGAAGGAAACAATAGCAAAGATCAATAAAACTAAAAGCTGTTTCTTTGAGAAGGTAAACAAAATTCATAAGCCATTAGCCAGATTCAACAGGAAAAAAAGGGAGAAGACTCAGATCAACAGAATTAGAAATGAAAAATGAGAAGTAACAACTGTCACTGCAGAAATACAAAGGCTCATGTGAGACTACTACAAGCAACTATATGCCAACAAAATGGACAACCTGGAAGAAATGGACAAATTCTTAGAAAAGTACAACCTTCCAAAACTTAACCAGGAAGAAATAGAAATATGAACAAACCAATCACAAGCACTGACATTGAAACTGTGACTAAAAATCTTCCAACAAACAAAAGCTCAGGACCAGATGGCTTCACAGGCGAATTCTATCAAACATTTAGAGAAGAGCTAACACCTATCCTTCTCAAACTCTTCCAAAGTATAGCAGAGGGAGGTATACTCCCAAACTCATTCTATGAGGCCACCATCACCCTGATACCAGAACTACACAAAGATGTCAGAAAACAAGAAAACTACAGACCAATATCACTGATGAATGTAGATACAAAAATTCTCAACAGAATACTAGCAAACAGAATCTGACAAAATATTAAAAGGATCATACACCATGATCAAGTGGAGTTTATCCCAGGAATACAAGGATTCTTCAGTATATACAAATCAATCAATGTGATACACCATATTAACAAACTGAAGGATAAAAACCATGTGATTATCTCAATAGATGCAAAAAAGGCTTTTGACAAAATTCAACACCAATTTATGATAAAAACTCTCCAGAAAGTGGGCATAGAGGGAACCTACCACAACATAAAAAAACTCATATATGACAAACCTAGAGACAACATCCTTCTCAATGGTGAAAAACTGAAAGCATTTCCTGTAAGACCAGGAACAAGACAAGGTTACCCACTCTCACTGCTATGACTCAACATAGTTTTGGAAGTTTTAGCCACAGCAATCAGAGAAGAAAAAGAAATAAAAGGAATCCAAATCAGAAAAGAAGAAGTAAAACTGTCACTGCTTCCAAATGACATAATACTCTACATAGAGAATCCTAAAGATACTGCTAGAAAACTACTAGAGATAGTCAATGAATTTGGTAAAGTAGCAGGATACAAAATAAATGCACAGAAATCTCCTGCATTCCTATACACTAACGATGAAAAATCTGAAAGAGAAGTTAAGGAAACACTCCCATTTACCACTGCAACAAAAAGAATAAAATACCTAGGAATAAACCTTCCTATGGAGACAAAAGACCTGTATTCAGAAAACTATAAGACACTGATGAATGTAATTAAAGATGATACAAACAGAGAGATATACCATATTCTTGGATTGGAAGAATTAACATTGTGAAAATGACTATACTACCCAAAGCAATCTGTAGATTCTATGCAATGCCTATCAAGCTACCAATGGCATTTTTCACAGAACTAGAACAAAAAATTTCACAATTTGTATGGAAACACAAAAGACCCTGAATAGCCAAAGCAATCTTGAGATAGAAAAACAGAGCTGGAGGAATCAGACTCCCTGACTCCAGACTATAATACAAAGCTACAGTAATCAAGACAGTATCGTACTGGTGCAAAAACAGAAATATAGATCAATGGAACAGGATAGAAAGCCCAGAGATAAACCCACACACATATGGTCACCTTATCTTTGATAAAGGAGACAAGAATATACAGTGGAGAAAGAACAGGCTCTTTAGTAAGTGTTGCTGGGAAAACTGGACAGCTACATGTAAAAGAATGAAATTAGAACACTCCCTAACACCATACACAAAAATAAACTCAAAATGGGTTAAAGAATTAAATGTAAGGCCAGACACTATCCAACTCTTAGAGGAAAACATAGGCAGAACACTCTATGACATAAATCACAGCAAGATCCTTTTTGACCCACCTCCTAGGGAAATGGAAATAAAAACAAACAAATGGGACCTAATGAAACTTCAAAGCTTTTGCACAGCAAAGGAAACCATAAACAAGACCAAAAGACAGCCCTCAGAATGGGAGAAAATATTTGCAAATGAAGCAGCTTACAAAGGATTAATCTCCAAAATATACAAGCAGCTCATGCAGCTCAATATCACAAAAACAAAAAATCCAATCCAAAAATGGGCAGAAGACCTAAATGGACATTTCTCCAAAGAATATACACAGATTGCCAACTAACACATGAAAGGATGCTCAACACCACTAATCATTAGAGAAATGCAAATCAAAACCACACTGAGGTATCACACCACACTGGTCAGAATGCCCATCATTAAAATATCTACAAACAATAAATGCTGCAGAGGGTGTAGAGAAAAGGGAACCCTCTTGCACTATTGATGGGAATGTAAATTGATACACCCACTGTGGAGAACAGTATGGAGGTTCCTTAAAAAACTAAACATAGAACTACCATATGACCCAGCAATCCCACTACTGGGCATATACCCTGAGAAAATCGTAATTCAAAAAGAGTCATGTACCACAGTGTTCTTTGCAGCACTGTTTACGATAGCCAGGACATGGAAGCAACCTAAGTGTCCATCAACAGTTGAATGGAAAAAGAAGATGTGGCACATATATACAATGGAATATTACTCAGCCATAAAAAAAACGAAACTGGGCTTCCCTAGTGACTCAGTGGTTGAGAGCCTGCCTGCCGATGCAGGGGACACAGATTCGTGCCCCGGTCCGGGAGGATCCCACATGCTGTGGAGCGGCTGGGCCCGTGAGCCATGGCCGCTGAGCCTGCGCATCTGGGCCCTGTGCTCCACAATGGGAGAGGCCACAACAGTGAGAGGCCCGTGTACTGCAAAAAAAAAAAACAAAATTGAGTTATTTGTAGTGAGGTGGATGGACCTAGAGTCTGTCATACAGAGTGAGGTAAGTCAAAAAGAGAAAAATACATACGTATGTTAACACATAATATGGAATCTAAAAAAAAATTGTTCTGATGAACTTATGGACAGGTCAGGAATAAATACACAGTGGGTAGAGAATGGACTTGTTGACATGGTGCGGGTGAAGGGTAGACTGGGACAAAGTGAAAGAGTAGAAATGACATATATACACTACCAAATATAAAATAGCTAGCTAGTGGGAAGCAGCTGCATAGCACAGGGAGATCACCTCAGTGCTTTGTCACCACCTAGAGGGTGGAATAGGGAGGGTGGAAGGGAGGCACAAGAGGGAGGGGATATGGGGATATATGTATGCATATAACTGATTCACTTTGTTATACAGCAGAAACTAACACAATATTGTAAAGCAATTATACTCCAATAAAGATGTTAAAAAAAGTTTTAAAAATTCTTTATTGGAATTGACAACCCTCTTTCTACTGTATTTCCCTGCCACCTTTATCTTGAATCTATTGACTCTGTATGTTGTTCTGTTTCTGGCCTGTCTATTCTGCTCTTTTGATCTATTTTATGTGCATATACCAATAACAAACTGTCTTAATCACAACAGCTCTGGTCCTGATATATGGTAATGTTAAGTCCTTAGCTTCTGTTGTTATCTTGCCTTGGCTATTCTTAACCTTTCTTATTTCTACATAAATTTTAGAATCAATTTTCCCATATTCCCAAAAAAGACTCCTAGGACTTTTGGGCAATTTCATTCATTATATAGATCAGTTTGAGGAAAATTGACATTTTTGATATGCAATATTCAATTCAAAACATAATGATCCCTCCATTTATTTGTTTTTTAATTTGTTTCATCATATTGTGTAGTATTCTCTATAGGAGCCTTGAAGATGTTTCCTTAGATATGTACTCCTCCACATGTGATGTATTATGCTGCTAGTATAAATGGCATATTTTGTTTATTAATTTTATTTGTTTTTTTCAATATAGAAATACATCATTTTATGTTAATAAATTCAATGATTTTGCTAGATTCACTTACTGATTTTCATAATTTTTATATTGATTATTTCATATTTTTTACATATGTAATCAGATCATCCATGAATAATGAAAGTTTTATTTCTTCCTTCCCCACACTTATAACTTTTATTTCTTTAGTTATTTCAAAAGTTTGGTCCTTAGGGACAATGTTGAACAGCAGTGGTACTGGGAAGTATATCTGTCTTCTTCCAGATCTCAGAGGGAAATTATTCAGTATTTTACCATTAAATTTGATGTTTTCTCTGGAGTTTTTATAGATACTTATCAGACTGAGAAAGTTCTCTTCTCTGTCTCTCTCTTTTTTTTTTTGCTAAGTTTTTTTTCCCTAAGTAATAATTAAAGACTGTTACATTTTTCCAGGTGTACTTTCTGTCCTTATTGAGATGATATTTTCCTCCCCTCATATTAACATTCGTCTACTATGTCTTCATTTATTCTTTTACATTTAGGCTTTCTCAATCATAGTGCCTTAACATGTTTCTTTCAAACAACATATAAAGATTTTTTTGATATAATACATGAATTTTTTTTCTTTTACCATTGAATAAATTTATATTTATTGATGTGACATATATATTAGTTTGTGATTCTGTTATGTTGTCTGCTCTGTTTTGAATTCTTCTGTTTTCAATATTTTGTTATTTTTGTTTTATCTTCCTCATATCTGTTTATAGTTTTGATTTGTGTGTTTGTGTGTGTGAGCACTTGCATGCATATACGTGTCTGTGTGTGCCTGTTTTCCCTCAGCTAATTTAGAAAGTTTATAATGGGTTTTTTAAAATTAGCTATTATATCAAAGACATTTAGTAGTATACATAATATTCTCAGTTAAGATCCTTTGTTTTTCAATGCCAGCTACCACTTGACCACTGTATTGGTTAGTGTTTTCTTTAATTTTTGGTAGTTTCCTCTTATAATGTGATGAAATAGATTTAAAAGCATTACTTCTTTATTTATTTATATTTTTGTTTTTTGTTTTTTTGTTTTTTTTGGTTTTTTTTGCGGTACACGGGCCTCTCACTGCTGTGGCCTCTCGCGTTGCGCAGCACAGGCTCCAGACGTGCAGGCTCAGTGGCCATGGCCCACAGGCGCAGCTGCTCTGCAGCATGTGGGATCCTCCTGGACCGGGGCATGAACCTGTGTCCCCTGCATCGGCAGGCAGACTCCCAACCACTGCGCCACCAGGGAAGCCCTTGATTTATTTATATATTTAATACCTATTGGTTTTCCTTAAGGAAAGTTTACAAAATGAATGCACCTAAACTCTTTCTATCTGTATTAGTTACCTATTGCTGCTTTAATAAATTACCACAAACTTAGCAGTTTAAAACACTGCAAATTTTTCTTATAACTCTGGATTCTAGAAATTCAAAGTCAGTCTCACTGAGCTAAAGTCAAGATGTCAACAGGGCTGGTTCCTCCTGGGATCGAGGAGAGATTCCATTTCCTTGCCTTTTTCAGGTTCTAGAGGCTGTCCACATTTTCACTCATGACCCCCTTCCATCCAGCAATTGTATCACTCCAAATTTGCTTCCATCATTCCATCTCCTTCTTTGTCATTACCTTCCTCTTATAAGACCCCTGTGACTACATTGAACCTACCTGGATAATTCAGGAAAATCTTCCCATTTCAAGATCCTTAATTTGATCACATCTGTAAATCCCCCGTTCTACCTTTTGTCATGTAATATGACACATTGACAGGTTCCTACATCTTTGGAGGGGAGAGTCATTATTCTAGGTACCATACCATCTTTCCTTTTTTTTTTCCTTAATGTTTTCTTTTCAAGTATTTTTATATGGTTTATTTTCAAACATTTACCTCTGTTGGGGGAAGTCATCGAGAGAACATGACTGCTGATTTACCTGGGCAATCAGTGGCTCCTCTCTCCGTCCCTGGTCCTTGGAATTTACATTCTGCTCACCATTTCCACAGTGGGAGCCATTTTCAAGGTTGCAGCTCTCAGAGAGCAATGTGTTGTTGAGACCATCTGGACAGTAAACATGATTAAACCCATTTAAGGCCTCGACATAAACTTTTAACATTCTGGCAGGCAGATGCAGAGATCTACTTGTTTTACGACTGTCCAAGACAAACCGCATATGGAAATTCCCTTGCTTATTAAAGCGGCCACCTACAAATTCAAAGTGGTCTGCCTCTTTTTTTGATCTCTCCTTGCCCTCCATGTATGGAAGCTAGTTTCATATTTCACCCAGGAAACTCATGAGGTTGGGAACTAAAAACCTCTTGTAATCCTATTTTTCCAGTTGTTCCATCTTACATTTTATGTAAATTCAGTGTGTTTTTTAATATCTTAATTAGTAAAATTAAATTTCAGAAGTTTATGTTTGTTTTCTCCAAGAAGGTCTCACTAGTGCTATATTTTCTTGGTGATTTTTTTTGTGTTTGAGGATGCAGCCTATAGCTTTTATTATAAATGTCAGTGTGGTTGGTACAATACTGTTGGGTCAAATTTTCTTCAAAATTTCAGAGTTATTGCTCTAATGTATTATGCATTTGAATTAGTAGAGAAGTCTGAAGATACTCTGATCTTTTTCCAATTGTAAATGACTGCAAAATTTCTTCATCCTTGAATTTCAATTACTTAATCAAGATATATTTCATTATTGATAGTTTTATATCGGATTTTTCTCCTAGAAAATGTTATGTGCTTTCATCTTAATTTCTAATGCTTCCTGTATTTCAGGAAAGTTTTCCTCTCTCTCTGAAAACATGTACATTTTATTAATGAATTTGCTCCTACAGGGAAACCAGTTATCCTTGGGTTGATCATCTTTGCCTTCCTCACCCATAGTGTTTTCATTATTTGATTTAATCACTGTTTTATCCTTTGCCTTTATTCTGAATATATTTTTTCCTGTTTGTCATACATTTTCACCTGTCTATTCTTCTCCTTTCTGCATTTAATTTATTTGCTAATTCAGTAATAGCATAATATTGGTCCTATATTTGTCTACTCCCTCTTCAATTTCCCTTTTCATGTCTTCTCTTGTTTTATTATTTTATCTCTTAGGTGTTGATTTATTAGAACCATGTTTTATATTAGAAATTTTAATGTAAATTATCCATTCATTTTCTTCTGAAATAGAACTTCTGTTACTTTTCACCTGGCTCATTTTTAACATGGAGAATTTGGCCCACACTTCCTATTTGCACTGATACTGTTTGTATAATTTCATGATGAGTGCTTACTTTATCCCCTTATCTGACTCCTATTTATCTTTGCTCAAAGCTGCAGCAAGCATCTGTGTGTGTTCTGTGTATATTTGAGAAATGGTATTTGAAAAATAGGGCTGGAATTGGAATCAGCTGGGACTAGGCATAAACCTAATCAGAAAAGCTAAACTGTACCTTGTTTATCACTGTCTTATACCCTAGTTAACTTTGCAGAAGATGTATCATAATCCATGCCAGAATTTCTTCAGGCTTCAAATAGCACCTGTGAATTTTGTGCAAATTCTAAAACTCTCTGCATTTATCAAAAAGCAGCTGCCTAAGTAGTTTTTAACCCTATTTGATCCTGGATTCCTCCAAAGTCTTTTTCTAACCCTCTAAAAGCATAATAGGATGAGATTCACAATTTGATTTTAGGCCCCTGTGTTGAGTTTAGAGTGGATTGAAGATACTTTCACAGGTTTTTCTACTTTATACCACCCTAGAAATCTCTTTTCTCTTTTTTTGTGTTTAACTAAATTCTTGTTTATCCATGGGATCTTACCTCTGGGTGTCTGAAATGTTTCTACTTTTTCTCTCTGCTTTTCTCCCAGCAGGAGAACCAAAACCATAATGGTCAACCATGTTTCCTTTTCCTGAGGCTTTTGGTCCTCTTTGAGTCACTTCCATGTATTCTCATTATGCTCTTTCCAACCATGGATTTTTAGTACAATTTTTTCAGGATGTTGTGAAATCACCTCTTCCTTCCTATACTTTTCACTGGGCTTTTGGGAATAACATAGAGCTAAACCAAGTCATGCCTTGTAGAATACTTTTAAAAGCCTTCTCTTTCTCTGACTATCAGCTCTTGTTTTGATGACCTCTGTTGTATTTGTGGAAGTTTGTTGTTTGTTCGTTGGTAGGTTTCATTTTGTCTTTAGCCTATTTGCACCCATATTTTTAGATTTGGAGGCAGTGACATTTTAAGATTTAATATAATTCTATTATCTTTGGAAGTTTGTATTTAGATTCGTTAAGTCTTTTCTAAAAGTAATTTTTCTTCTATTCAATTATACTACGTTTTAATTCTTTTGGGTCTTTTCCATTAGTGTTCGGAATGTGATTTCCATGGCGCAGGCAACCCTAACTATGACTGACTTTGGCATGAAGTTAATGTTATTGAGGCAAACAAGATCTGCTTCCAAGCCATGGCTTTGTTCTACTTAAGCATGATTTGAACCTGGGAAAACAACTCTCCTCTTAAGTTATAATTGATTTTTTGAATTGTACCCTCCAGTCTCTGAGGAAAATAAGAAATTTGGAGCTACAATGGGAATTCATATGCACTGTTTGGTGAAGCTTATCTTAATAGGATTTCTTTAACCAAGTGAGCTAAATCTAAACTCCGAGTTTGGTTGACTGTTTTTCCTTAACTTCTTAGGATTTATCTTTGACTAATTTCTTTCAGATGAAACACTGGATTAAGGGTTTGCAACCATCATTGTGCATTAGAATCACCTGGGAAGTTTAACGAACAATAGCTGCCCAGGTTCTAGTGCTAGAAATTTTGTCTAAATTTATCTGGGGGCTGGACTCTGATAGTGGTGCTTTTTAAAAGCTCCTAGAGGTGTCGAAAGTGTAGCCAGAGTTGTAACAGAAATTGTAACAGAAAATGAATCAGGAGGAAGATCCATCTTCAGGAGTGACAGTAAGGGAACACTGGCTTAACACCACTACAATTCAGGATAAATGAAAGTAAATTGTTTCCCCTTCCCTTGGAGCCCAAGATAAATTATTTTAATTTGAATTATTTTGCAACATCATTATTGAAAAAGAGCACTTTTCTTCTGGGGAATAAAAACAAGCTTTCCTTTGAAATTTGGATGAAAATATTAAAATTTTATTTTTACAGTCAGGTCTATTTGAGGTAAATTACTTTGAGTTGGTGAAAAATTAATTTCTTCATTGACTATTGAAGAGAAAGCTTGATTTCAGGCTTACTTGACACTTGCTATCATTAGGTGAAAAAGAAGTTAAATGTATGTTGAAAATCCAAATTTTTTCAAAAAAGAAACCAAACAACCTATAGATTTTTCCTCAGAGACTGGCCATATGTGTGGGACTAGGGAGATGTCTGTAGTTTACATTTACCTGTTAACCTACTGTGCTACTAGAAGATCTTAGTCATTCTCTGTATATTCACATTCCTTTAAAAAAAAATTGATCTCATCAGTAAATTAAGCATTCCAACTTTTTCTCTGCTAAGAACCAGTGCCATTTATCTGGCTAGAGTAAATAATGTAGGCTGAATTTTTAGCCACGTTCTATCTCATGTGGATAGCTTCATCTTTTAGAAAATGCTTCCAGTCTTGGTAGACCAGATCATATCAGTGATTCTCAAAATGTTGTAAGACTCTCAGAGGGAGCTGTCCCTGTTGTAAAAGAACAGCATCACATGTTAAGAAAACTAACTTAGTGGCCACCTAAAAAGCCACAATGGATGTCTGTAGATACACAATCTGATATTAAGTTGTTAGGTATGACTTAGCTAAGAAATACATCAAATTGTACATATAGAATCAGGTGCTTCTTGGAACCTAGGAATTTACAAAAAGGAAAGAAGGAAGAAAGGAAGGGAGGAAGGAAAGAATGAAAGAAAAAAAGAGAAAGAAAGAAATCATTTAGTTTATCAAACGTTTTGTAAATTGATATTTATAATTCATGTTATTCCATGGATGATTCGGTTTACAAAAATATAGCTATCATAGGTATATTTACTTTCAAGAGATGAAAAAAATTACATTTGATGCAATCTATTCCCCACATTTAAAAAATTATGCTTTTTAAGAACCATACAAAGTTAATTGATTTATCATAAATTACCATCATGTACTTTCTACTTATTATTCAATAATTCAAAAATGTAAATGATCCCCACACTGTCAAATCTCTATGTGGGATACCATTGGTAAATATATTATTGAATGATTACACTTTTAGGATAGATGGAATTATCAAGTACCAACCAATAATGTTTGCCTTATGAGAGCAATATATTGAAACAGGAAAAAAGGTTTCTTCAGCATATTTTTAATCAATCAGGCAAGTTTCACAATATGTTTAGACTGGAGTGAAGCTGACACTTTCAAAACAGCCAAGATTGAATAATATTAACCTCCTTGAGCCAAATACTGGTGATTCTTGCCAAGGAAGATATTTGTCTTTGTTCAGAATTCGTTCTCCAAAACTATCACGTTTCTCTTATGGCATTTTTCCTTCCATGTAAAATTCATTCTTTAGTGCATTCATTCATTCTCCCAACGTTTTATATGTGTCTAGTATATTCCGGAGACAGTAGCAGTGAGCTAACAATGTATATGTCAACATGGAGAATATGGAATCGTGAGAGAAATAGGCCTTAAGCAAATATTTCATCTAAAATGTTAATAATGCTATGAGAGAAGAATACAAGTTCTTATGAAACATTTGGAAGATATTATCTAAGATAGAAGTTTGGGAAAGCTTATATGAGGAAATGATATTTGAGCTCAGATCTGGGAATAAAAGTCATTCATTTAGTAAGAAAATGTCAGACAGATAAATGAAATGTGATTAAATCCTTGATGTAGAAGATAACATGCATAGGTACTTAAAGGAACTGAAAGAAGGCTCAAGTGTATGGTGGGCCAAGAGCAAGGGAAAGAAGTACTAGGGACTATGAGAGACTATGTAGCAATCTAGAAATGCAAGAATTAAAATTTACTTTTATTTAAGGGAAGTGAGAGAAATGGAATGAGAGAATGATGTTTTGTTGTCAACATTGCTTAAATTTAATTTTACAGCTTAAATAATTTTTATTTACCCCTATTAAAAAAAAAAGTCTAGTATTTCTGTTGTGTATTCCAGTACCAAGTGACAACAGTGTGCTAAAGATTTAGCCACAGAGGGCAAATAGTCAGATTTAACTATGGATATATTTAGAACATGTTTCCTCTTTAAAAACATTATAGAATACATATATCTATGCATTAGAGCTAAATCAATGTTTTCTGTTTCATAGAAAACAGAAAAATTCTTAAGGATTTAAATTTGAAGATTTCATGTGATATCCTTTATATAATTGTCATAAACAATCTAATTTACCTTTAAAACATACATTGATTTAAATATTATTTGAGTAATCTTGCTTCTCGTCATTTGAAGACAAATGTTTTAGAAGTTTGTATTGGCTGTCTGTTTAGTTGTCAAAATCTCTCCCTATAATCCCTCATCATAACACTAAAACTGAAAACATCTCCTATTGATATGTATCTTATGTAATTTATAGTCTCCAGGATAAACAATTTTTCAACCAATTATTGAAATTTCTGAAGAAAAACTAATGTTTAGAAATTAAAATATTGTAGTCCTCAGTGTAAGTTGTTTTTTTATAAATTGTAATAGTATTTTACTATAAAGTTCATTGAGTGGTGTACTCTCCTGCTGATTTAAGACTTGACCGGCAGTGAGAAAGGGCAAGAACACACCAGAAATGTGATTGAAGTATCAGGGTACAGAGTTGAGAATCAGAAAAGAGCTTGTGGGTCTTGGGGAGGGAAGCAGTGGAAACACTGCCCTGACTAAAGGAAGATGTATATTGAAAGTAACAGATAATAAGCTTGACTAAGGGAAGGGTCAGATTTTAAGAAGTGGCGATGCCACTAGCAGACTTGCAGAGTGTGGTGTTATGCACATTAGAGATTTTTGGACAAGGCTGACAGGAAAGTGGGATAGGAGGAGTGTCAGTTTGAAAAATGAAGTTATGAAGTCAGTGTTACATTTCCAGAGCTAAGGAGTGTGTATGTATGTATATGTATATGTGTATATGTGTATATATATATATAAATATGGTAGCCCATTATATACTTGCAGTAGCTGAGTGACATACAGCTGAGCATTGAGAGGCACAATTTTGTAGTATTTATGAATTTAACATCTAAAATTAAATGAGCTGGGTTTAAATTCTGTCTCTGACACATACTAGCTGTGTGAAAACAGGCAAGCAAACTCTGTGTTTCCTGTTGTGAACATTAATGAGTTATTATGAGTCAACAGTTAACAACAATGCCTAGAACATAATAAAGGTTATATATATATATATATATATATAACCTATTAGTATTATTATTAAGCTAGCAGCAGAGTCTTAAGTAAATAGGTATAAATATATTTAAGAAAGGAAAAAGCATTTGTAATTGTACAAGCAAGAAAAAGTAACCATCCAATGCAATTTGAAATATTGTGGGTGGAAGAAATAACATGATTTGACAACCAAATTTTGCTCCAAATTAGTAAGTAAGATAGACAAATGACTTTTTTTTATCCACATCACCTACAAAAGATGTGGAACCAGTTTCTAAGGTTTCTTCCAGTTTTGACTTTTGTGCTTTGTTGCTGCTGAGAACTTATAAGAAAGTGCTTATTTCCTAGGCTTAAAAAATTCCATTCTTGGGCTTCCCTGGTGGTGCAGTGGTTGAGAGTCCACCTGCCAATGCAGGAGACATGGGTTCGTGCCTCAGTCCAGGGGGATCCCACATGCCATGGAGCGGCTGGGCCCATGAGCCATGTTGGCTGGGCCTGCGCATCCAGAGCCTGTGCTCCGCAACGGGAAAGACCACAGCAGTGAGAGGCCCGCGTACCGCAAAAAAAAAAAAAAAAATTCCAGTCTTAGAATACTGAGAAAACAACTCAGTAACAGATTCTGTGGAATGGGCAAGATTTTGGAAGCTTTATAATGCACAAACGTTATAATCTAAATGGAAGATAGAATCCACAAACTCATCATCAGTATGCTTGTTGTCACTTGCATCAAAGATCTAGGAAATATTAAATTGATGATTTATAGAAACAAAAAAAGTAGTAGAGGAAGCAGTGATCACTAGAGCCTAGAAACAGTTCTCTAAAACTCATGTCCATTTTAACTCCTTTCTTTGTCACTATCAGGGAAATACAGATTCAAGGCTTTTTATAGAGTTTCCCCAATTCCCCAGACAAGGTAGAGAGACATGCATTGGATGTATGAACTTCTACGTGGATCAGTAACTTATTGAAATTGTTTGAAATTGCTTTCAAATGTTTGCTGTGGAAGAGGGAGAATTATTGATTGAGGAGCTTTGTGAGGTAGAATTCAAAGTGAAAGATGAAAACTGTAAATAAAGAACATTCTGTTGAATTTAAGAAAAACACGTATAACAGAGCTGTCTAAACATGAAATATGCTATCTTGGGAGGTCATGAGTTCCCACTGCTGACTGTTTTTTTAAACAGAATAGATAGCCCTGTATCAAGAAATCATAGAGAGTGTGGCATGAATGTTTGTTTTTCCTGCCCGCCCTACATTTCCCCATATATTTGCGCAGCAATGAATTTTGCTTAGAGGGACTAACCTACCTTCATTGGGTAAGGTCTAAGAGGGGCTATGGTAAGAGGGTCTGTTGATAGAATGTCCTTTTCTCTCCTGGCCAAGTTAGCAACTTGATACAAGTTAGTCAGAGTCTCTGCAGAATCTGAGCTGCAGAAGGTGGGAGCTTATTCCTCTCTTGAGATGGACGCAATAGAAACTCTCCATTAGTTCCCCCAGCTGGGTATTCAGAGTTGCTCTAATGTCTGTACTTCTCCAGATATAGTTTTCAGTGTTTATTCTAAGAGATACTTCACACTTTTCTAATGAGTTCATAATATTTCAGAACTATCCAGATTTGCTGTCTGTTGTCTTAAAGCAAAGAATCCTAATTAATACACAGGTGTCAAGCTGCACATTAGTGATTGAACTGAGTCACTGTTCAAATATCTTTAAGTCTAGACTGCCTGAGATTTTCTGATTTAGAAAAATCTTTACCTCTTTTAATAGAAGATGAATAATAGAGAAATTGAGAAACGAGAAAAAAATTGGCAGGTTGAAAAATCCCATCTACATTTTCTTCTGAATGTGATATTGTGTGGAATTAGCCATAATTTACCTGTTGTACAGGCTTTTGAAATTTTGATTTATCTGAAGCTTTCTCTTTGGTTCCAATGTCCTGCAGTTGTTCTGGGCTGGATCTGTGACACCCTGATCTGTAGAAATGATCGAAGGACCTAACAGAGTAATTTCATGAAATCTGACATTATAAATGTCAGCTTCAACAAACGAGCAGTCACATTTAAACTGCAGGCCACCTGGGGACTTCCCTGGTGGTCCAGTGGTTAAGAATCCATCTTGCAGTGCAGGGGAAACCGGTTTGATCCCTGGTTGGGGAACTAAGATCCCACATGTCATGGGGTAACTAAGCCCTCATGCCACAACAGAGAGAAGCCAGTGCACCACAACGAAGCGAAGAGCCCGCGCGCCACAACTAAGAACCGACGCAGCCAAAAACATAAATAAATAAATATTTAAACAACAACAACAAAAAAAGCACTGCAGGCCAGGGGACCCTGTCAGTCAGGAAAATAAGTGGAATTTACTGCTTTGAGGAGACTGAATTGATTCCCTGGGCCAAATAGAGAAGAATTCCCTGAATTGGAGGCTCTCATCTCTCCTGCTGTCAGATCCATAAGATGTTATCTTCGTGTATTTAAATATGCCATCTGGGTGATTGTTGGACATATGCAAATGCAATGTACTGCAGATAAGAAATCGGAAACAATCCACTCTTGTGTGCCTCTTTAGGGAATATGCCCTCAGTATCTTCTCTTTCGGTCCTCTACTTGTCTAAGCCACACTTACTGCCTTAGAGAAACACTCCACTACAAACCATTGCTGGAAGTTTACATGCTCCGTTATATGACCTCCCTCATCTGTATCTCTCCTGTTGAGCTGAATTGTCTTGGCTTCTGCCAATTCTCCCCTCAATCTTTTCTCTATTTTGGTGCTCTTTAGTGATAGAGCTTTATCACTGTAATCATCTTTCTAATTTTTTCTGTTAATTGGACCAGTCAAGTTTTCTAATTTGGGAAAATTGTATATGTATGTATATGCATATATATATAAATATATTAAAATATTTATTTAAATATTCTATTAAACATAAAATATTAAATTTCCTCAGGAGTTTTATTTATTTGCCACAGAATTCTATGTTTTATTCTCCTATTCTTGTAATCTCTCCTAAATCTTCAATTAATTTTCCTTTCTTATTCTAAATATGAACTGTTTTATTGTCTATTTTATAAACTTAAACTTCTAGATGTCTTTTTTGGCCTTTAAAAAAAAACAGTCTGGATTTAGACATTCTATTTGTGTGCATGTACAAGCAAGTGTACACATGGTTTTCCATTTTATTTTTTCCTTCATTCTTATTTAAGTTACTTATGGTTTATTTAGTTGCTATTTTCTGCAATTAGTATTTTATTCATTTATTATTCTTTGTAATTAAAGATTTTCATGGCCATAAATTTTTTGCTGAGTACAGATTTTACTGTGCTTTATTACTATTGTCATGGATTATTTTGATTTTCTGAGTCTGTACTTTTTATTCTAATTTCATAATTTTGTAAACATATTTCTTTTCTAAAAAGTTTATCTTTGTCACAGTTTATCTCTAAATTCTTACTTTAAAATTTTCCACTTTTCAGAGAATATGAGATATACAATTTTCTATTTCAAATTTTATAAACTTCTTGTGGTAAATTACAATGACATATTTTGTAAGTCTTTTATAGACATAAGAGAAATGTCCTTTTTCTATTTGAGATAGACTTCTCCCTCTTTCTTTCTTTCCACAACTTTGTTGTTCATATTAAACACTTCCTACATGCAATTTATTTTTCCTACTCTGTCCAATTCTGAAAGAGGTGTATTGAAGTCTCCCACACTGGGGCTTATCTTTTTATTCTCTTAATAGTGTCTTCAAAGAGCAGAAATTTTTAATATTTATTAAGTCCTATTCATCAGTCTCTCTTATGAATATGGTTTTGGTGTATATCTAAGAACTCTTTGTTTAACCCAAGGCCACAAAACTTTTATCCTATCCTTCTAGAATCTACAGTCCATTTTGAATTATTTCTGTATGTGATGCTTTGTATGAATTTAAGTTCCTTTTTCATTTTTTTGATATCCAAATGTTCCAACACTATTAATAGAAAAAGATATTGTCTGCACCTTCATGGAAAATCAGTTGTCCATGCGTGGGTGTATTTCTGTACTATTTTTTGTTGTTGTTCCATTGATCTATTTCTCTGTCTTTACACAAATACTACGGTGCTTTGATTACTGTAACTTTATAGTAAGTCTTGAAATAAGGTAGAGTTAGTCCTCCAACTTTGTACTTTTTTTTCAAAGTTGTTTTGGATGCTCTAGATCTGTATGAATTTTAGAAAAAGTCTTTAAGTTTCTCCACAAAAGCCTGCTTTGTTTTTGATTGGGATTGCATTGAATTTACAGGTCAATTTGGGCAGAATTGACTTCTAAACAACTTGAGTCTTCCATCTCATGAAAATGGTATATTACTCTATTTATTTAGGTCCCTTAAAATTTCTCTTAGGAATATTTTACATTTTCAGTCTATAAATCCTTCACATACTTTGTAAGATTTCTACCTAAGCACTTACTTTTATATGGGTGCCTTTGGAAATGGATTTTTGTTAAGATTTTATTCTTTCAGAGCAATTTTAGGTTCACAGTAAAATTAAAAGAAGGGTACAGGGATTTCCCATGTGCCCCACCCCCATACACACATAGCTACCCCACTATCAACACCCTCACCAGAGTGGTACATTTGTTGCAACTGGTGAACCTACATTTACATCATAATCACCCAAAGTCCATAGCTTACCTTAGAGTTCACTCTTGGTGTTGTACATTCTATACGAACCTTATGGTATCATATCAAGTATTACCACTGCACTCAAAATCCTATTCATCCCTCCTCCTCCTCAGCCCTGGCAACCACTGACCTTTTTACTGTCTCCATAGTTTTCCATCCCTTTTCTAGAATATTATATGGTTGGAATCATACAATATATAGCCTGTTCAGATTGATCTCTTTACTTGGTAATATGCATTTAAGGTTCCTCAATGTCTTTTCATGCTCATGAGCAATGTATGAGACTTCCTGTAGCTCCACATCCTCACCAACATTTGGTATCAGTGTTCCGGATTTTGGATTTTGTATTTTGGACATTCTGATAGGTGTGATAGGTATCTTGTTGTTATTTTAAATTGCATTTCCCTGGTGACATATGATGTGGAGCATCTTTTCATATACTTATTTTGTATCTGCATGTCTTCTTTGGTGAAGTGTTTGTTAAGGTCTTTGGCACATTTTTAAATTGGGTTGTTGGTTTTCTTATTGTTGAGTTTTAAGAGGTTTTTTTTTTTTTTTTTTTTTTTTTTTTTTTTTGGGGGGTGCGCGGGCCTCTCGATAGTTTAGGAGAGTCCTTTAGCAGATAAGTCTTTTGTAAGTATTTTCTCCCAGTCTGTGGCTTGTCTTATTCTCTTAACATTGTCTTTCATAGAGCAAAAGTTTTTAATTTTAATGAAGTCCAACTTATCAATTATTTCTTTGATGTATCTTGCTATTAGTGTTATAGTTCAGAAGTCATCTCCAAAATGGTATTTTTATTTCACATTCCAACTGTTCAATGCTGATATCTAGGAAAATGATTGATTACAATTAACTGACTTTGTATCCTGAAAACATGTTAAACTATGACTTAATTCTAACAACTTTTGTGTAGATTCTTTGAATTTTCTACAAACTTTTGTTTCATCTTTAAATAGAGGCAAGTTTATGTCTTCCTTTCCAATCGTACCTTTTTTATTACTTTTTATGGCAGTATCTAGGCCTTCCAATATAATATTGAATTGAAACAGTTAAAAAAGACCATTAAGTATGATGTTAGCTGTAGATTTTTGTTTGTCCTTTTTGTTTGTTTGCTTGTTCATGTTGATTATTAGGTTAAGAAAGACTTTCTACTTTGTTGAGATTTTTAAATATCATAAACAGATGTTTAATTTTGTCAAGTACTTTCCTGCATCTATTGAGATATTTATATAGCTTTTCTTATTTAGTATGTGAATATAGTAACTATTAATTGATTTTTGAACGTTGCTTTTGCCTTAGATTCCTGGGGTGAACCTCAGTTGTTCATGATTTATTATCATTGTTACATAATGTTGGATATGGTTTGAGACTATTTTGTTGAGAATTTCTGTGTCTCTATTTGTAAGAGGCCTATAATCAAAGACATTTATTTGGTTTTATTATTAAGGTAGAGCTGACATCATTAAATGGGTTTAGAAGTGTTCCTATTTCTTCTTCTTTTTTTTTTTTTTTTTTTTTTTTTTTTTTTTTTTGGAGATGATTGTGTTGAATTAGTATTATTTTTTTCCTTTAATGTTTGTTCTAATTCACCAGTGAAACCATCTGGGCCTGGATTTCTCTTTGTAAACTTAGCCTTTTGCTACTGCTCCCCTCCCACAGCCAATGCCATGGGTAAAGCTCCTGCAGACCTTCCTTATCTTCCCTGGTGACTTTCCATAGGAAAAGCCTATTAGAGGGTTGAAACTCCCTATGTCTGCAGCCCCAGGGACTTCATACTCTCATACCAGCCCACATTCAGTTTTCAGCAACTTGTTAAAAAATATTAGCTCAATCTTATAACTGTCTCATGTGCTGTTTGGCAGTATCTGTTCCAGTTAGGAAAGGCCCTGTTTCTTCCTGCAGGTACCCATCTCCCTCTAGATTTCAGGATAGTTAAATGACCTGTGGTTTCAATTCTCTGATGATTTAAAGACAAGAATTTCTTTTTCAGCTTGTCAGTTTTTCTCTTGTGATGGGAGCCATGTTCTTCCAGCTCTTAAGTGAACTTTTTTGACATCTCTGAGCTGAAACTGGAAACCCAATACTATGAGTTGTTGATTTTACTTAATTGAGAAATCATCAGAACATCAAAATATTTGAATCACATAACTACAAAATATATTTTATTTGGAGCAAGTATCCGTTAGTACAAAATTTTTTTAGAGGCATTATTTATTTTCTGAACTAAGAAACTCATATCTATATTTATGTTTGCTTAATTCAAACTTTTCACAAAGTTATATCTTTATTTAGGTGGCTCAAGGATTTCTCCTTTACCTTTAAAATTGTTCAGTACTAGATTAGGAAGGACTGAATTTTCCTGAAGAAGCTTAGAATATTTTAATGGATTTAGAGAAATTAATGCTAATTTTTTAAGACTGTTCTGATTATCACAATCATATATCATTTAGGATTTTGTTATTATATGAAGATGTTAGAGAAACTCAATTCCAACTTGGGAGTGTATCATTTTTTAAGAAGAATGGCTTACTCTGGGAAAATATCAGACAAAATAAGACCTCTGTGATATAAATTAAAAATATCTTCCAGCATAGACCCCGAAAGCCATTATAGAATACAGGTGCATAGATAACAGTGGAAATAATGTGAGACTGATCAAAGAATGGAAATAAGAGAAAAATCTTGCTTCATTACCTGTGTTTTCTTTTTGATTGAAATGTTAGGAAGGACAGTAAGGTTATACATTTGTGCATTAGAAATATTTTCCCATCTTGCACTATCTTTGCTCTGACTAGACTTGCTTTTTGCTTAGATCAAACTAACTTAGTGAGATTCAGAACAAAAAACTATAAAATTACCTATAAAAATTTATTTTGGGAAGTGATAGCAGTTTATGAGATGAACATTTAGCAATTTCTACATTTCTAGATTATGTTACAGATAGGATGGAACTGAGCTGTCCAAAGTCATGAATATGTGATTTCTTTTATATCTAGTTCAGAAGTTTGAAGAACAGTATTTGGTTACAAACTTCTGCTTATTTGTGGTTTTTATGGATCAGCTCAGTTAAGGTAGCAAAAATGCTCATTACACAAATACTTAGTTCAGCTCAGAGTAGTCGGTGGAAAGCAGCAGGTGGAAAACAACGGAAAAGGGAAGGAAGGATTCTCTAATGGGTAATTATATATTTTCTCAGAGAGAGAACTGGTAAAATGCTGCTTAAAAAAATAAATCATATTGCAAAGTAAGACTTTTTGTCTCTTTCATTCAGAGAATGTTATAAAGATAAATGAAGGTAAGATTGTGGAGAATGAAGGATGAAATGCTGAGGACCTTTTTCTTTTCCCACAAGAAAACAAGAAAATGTTAATGGTTTTAAGATGAATGATGTGATAAAAGAGCATTTGTTAAGAGATTTGTAAGAAGTCAGTCTCTGGTGTGCAGGGTGGACTTGGAAGTGGTTAAACTCAGGAGGTTCTAGAAAAATGTCAAATGAATCAAATGCTTTAAAAGAAGTCCAGGAGCATAGAAAATAAGAAATTACCTTTGAATCTGACAATTAATCAGTCACTTACCTGTGAAAGTATAATTTCAGTATAGTAATGTAGTTGGAAAAAGGCCATAGGAGGTTAAATTTTCTCTTATATTCTGCAAGTAATATGTTAATATCAAATTAGGAAAAAGAACAGGTACATAACTGAGCCAAAACAATAAGAAAATGGCCCTAGTTGTTGAGGCTTGCCAGAAGGGCATCAGCTTTTTTGGGATAAACTTAGAATTTTTAAATTAAATAATGGAGTCTTAGAAGTTTGACAAGATAAAGAGTGGTGTTATATCACTGTGATGATACATTGTTTTTAAATATAATATAAAAAATTACACTTGGAACTTTGGGTCAGAGTTCAGACTAGCATGATGCTGGTGATAATGATGGTGGTGATGATGAAGATCTAGGAAACATTTACGTGATGCTACTATATGCCAATCATTGTGCCAAATGTTTTCAGATGCATTACCTCATTTAATTCTCATAACTACAATATGAGACATTGCAGGAGAATTGGGTAAGAGAGGATGGTCATGTCTCAGGTCTAGGGCAAGTTCCTGGGACTGGTGCCAAGTGAGGATCCTTGGCTTTGCACAGGAAAGAATTCAAGAGTGAGCCATAGTAAAGTGAAAGTGAGTTTATTTAGAGAGATACACATTCCATAGGCAGAAAGTGGGTCCATCTCAGAAGGTGAGACTGACCCCAGGCTGTGCTTGCTGGTGACTAGTTTTTATGGGCTGGGTAATTTCATAGGCTAACAAGTGGGAGGAATATTTTAACTATATTGGAGAAGGGGTGGGAATTTCCAGGAATTGGGCTGCTGCCCACTTTTTGGCCTTTTATGGTAGGCCTCAGAACTGTCATGACGCCTGTGGTTGTATCACTTAGCATATGCTAATGTATTGCAATGAGCATATAATGAGGCTCAAGGTCCACTGGAAGTTGAGTCTTCTGCCATCTTAGGCCTAATAGGTTCTAACCAGTTTTTGTTGTATCTTTAATGGCTGTGTCATTCTTTTAATGATTGTGTCCTGCCCCTTTCTGTCCTGTCTCAGAGGTATATATGATTATCATTCCCATTTAAGGAGAAAAGTTATTTAGTTACTTAATGATATGTACTCTGATATACCTTGAGGTTTACATTTATTAACCAGAATATTTTTAGAAGTGATCTTATATTTCAGTATTCCTGACATAAGTAAATCTTAAGCAAAAGGCAAAAGAGTTGTCTTTCTCAGCAGAGGAATACCAGATCTTTAATCTTATTTATTACTAACTCTATACCACTGGTGATAAAAAGACTAAGGGCAGGATCAAAATATACAAGTCAAAATATCTTGCTTCAGTAATCAGAAACCATGAGGTGTAGAGTAGAACTCTTTTAGATGGTAATGCTGTAGAAAATTGAGAATAGAATAGCACAGAGAGTACATTTTGAAGATAAACTGTTGGATTGAAATCCTGGGTCTGGAAATTCTTAGCTACGTTAATTTGGCAAGTTTCTGTATTTCTTTAACTCTTGGTTTTCTCATCTTCAAAATGAAGTTGTTGGGCTTGCTCTAAGGCAGATAGCATAGCATTTGTCTTCAATAAATATTAGTTATTGAATCTGTATTACTATTATCATTGTTTTTATATTAAAACAGGTAGAAAGAAACAAAAAGAGAGGGCTTTAGTCTTCATGAAAATAGGCTATTGAGGCTACCTCTGTTTCTGTTGAACTAATTTCCTGTTTTTTATTTCCTTTTACAATTTACAATTAACCCCTTTCAAGTAAAGCATTCTAAGTGTGTGTTTCTTTCTTACAACTAGAAAAACTGAAGACAGGTTGTTAATATCAGAAATTAATTAGCCAGTTTTAGGTAAAATCAGTTGAATTTTAATTTACTCACAGTTCATTACAATTAAAAAATATCTCAGATGGGGAAAGTTGTCCATGGGCAAAAATTGGACCCCTTAGCTCTTCTCTTTTGCTGTATAGATCAAGATAAATTATAGTGCTTGAAAATAAGAACTTAATCATTTTCATTATTTTGTTGGTTATCATCATATGAACGATTATAAAAACTGCTTTGACATGAATATTTTTGAACTATAAGATCATGATATTTCTCATTTAAGATTAAATAATAAAGTAATAATTGTAGAATGATAACAGATAAATCAAAATCATAGGCTTGGAGAGTTGATGGTGTCTAACTAATGCAAATATAAGCCTCTCACAGTTGTGAGTTTGAGGAATTTTAATGAATCATACACATAAAACAAAAATGACATTTCTTGTCTCTGGGTTTAAATAGGAAAAAAACCCTATGATATTCATATTTCTAATCATTCTATGAAGCTTTTGACAACTGCATTAGAGTAAAAATGTATCATTCACCTAAGATGTACTACATAAATAGAGGAGTAATTACATATAAACTTAGAATGTAAAAGTATGTTTTAATATAGCTACTTTGTTGGTAACTTTATTGTTAACTCCATTAGCATGTTACTCTAGTAGATTTTTAAACTGTGGATATTTGTAGTTATGTACTGAGCTCTTACTTGGAATCAAGTTTGTTGCAAAAATAATGGAAATGGTTTCCGTTTATTAAGAATTGTGTTCAGCAG
>NW_006792531.1:205780-234626 GCF_000442215.2 Lipotes vexillifer
GGCGGGCCAGTGGTTGGGACTCAGCGCTTTCACTACCGAGGGCCAGGGTTGGATCCCTGGTTGGGAACTAAGGTCCTATGGGCCACACTATGTGACCAAAAAATTTAAAAAAAGAAATGTGTTAAGCAAATTTTTCTATATTTTCAAATTGTGGTATTTTTATATGAATATTGATTTCATAATGAGTGAAAATAATAATAAGAGCAAATGTGAACCAAGGCTTACTATTACTAGACACTCTGTGCTACAGGCCTCATGTGCATTAGCTCTTTGATTTTATTATTTATCAGCTTTAATCTATCTCTTCAAGGAATTAAACTATTTTTATTCTGTTGTAGAGTGTGAAAAATGATACAGAAAAATGGTAACTTTGCTTTTGCTTACTCTAAAAATATTTTTTATAATGATGTAACTTTATTATATTATTTTTAACATATTTCCTTTCAAACATCCTTATTGATACAAACAGAAAATGCAGTGATTAAGAGTTGTCCATTGATTTTTATAACATTATTCCTTAAAATTTCCTTTCTAACATATTATAATTCATAGCACTCCAATAATTTTAGAGCTCCTTCACTGTCTTACCAAAATATTTATCTCATAAAGGATCTGTATCCAAAATATAAAAAGAAATCTTAAAGCTCAATAATAAGAAAACAAAAAGTCTGAAAAAGACACATATTATATGATCCCAATTATATAACATTCTCGAAAATATAAAAATATAGATAGCATAAAAATTTCAGTGTTTGATAGGTATTCAGAGGGAAGGATGGAGGGTTGAATAGGTGAAACATAATGTGTTTTTTTTCCTTTTTAGATAACATATCGTAATAGTCAATACATGACATGCATTTGTCAAAATCCGTAAAATTTTATAGCACACAAAGTGAACCTTAATACATGCAAATTCAAAATATTATGTAAGAGATTGGGAAATACCAGGAAGAAATGCAGAATATGTGAGAACCTAACTGTATTACAAATGTGTGAAACAATATTTCTTAAGGGGTTAGTTGTAAAAGGTGCTGACCAAGTAACTTTGGATGAGTGGAGTCTCCAAGACTAAAGTCAAAAGGAACTGCACATACACACTGAATGCTAGTTAATAAAGCTGTTTCTCCCTGAAGTACAAGTTAATTCTGATCCTAATATACATGTATAATGGAATTGAACAGTTAATTAAATGAATGGTGGATGATAGGAGTCAGGTTTTTCAGTGTTGCAATGAATTTACAGATTAACAATGGGTGTAGGCCAGAATGATCCATGTAGCAATGGATTGCAGTTGGAGACATCGATAAGAGCTCATATTTAGCTATTATACACACACATACACACACACAGATGGTTATGTATAGGAATAATTATAGATATGTGTGTATGCAAATGCACACATGTATTTCTTTGTGCTGTCATCCAAAGTAGCCTAAAAGCAATGACACTTCAGTAGTAATTAACACACATAGTGCCCAGATCTTGATTTTTAATAAAAGGAACCAGGGATCCTTGGAGAATGGCTGATTCTAAGACTGGGACTGGAAATACACAACATGATCTTGGAGCATCTTTTAGTACCAGAAAGTAAGGATGTGTTAAAACACACACATCACATTGATACAGATCTGTCAAAGGGACAGAAAGAACTCCAACTGCCAAAGGTAGAACAATTTGGGTCACAAAAAAAGTAGTATTGAATTATAAATCAAAGTATAAAATAAACTTCCATGAGTCTATACTGATACAAATAAATGTTTAAATACATAAGTGGAGGAGAAGAGACATATCTCCTATGCAGGGTAATTCCAAATAATTGATGTAAATACAACGCCTTCAAGGAGGGGGAGCATAACTTACAATTTCTGAAGTGTAAGTAATGCACAGTGACTTCCTTCCCAAAGAGCAAGAAGATTTTCTTTCTTTCTTTCTTTTTTTAATTGAAGTATAGTTGATTTACAATGTTGTTTTAATTTCTGCTGTAGAGCAAAATGATTCAGTTATACATATATATATACATTCTATTAAAAGTTCTTTTCCATTATGGTTTGTCACAGGATATTCAGTATAGTTCCTTGTGCTATACAGTCGGACCTTGTTGTTTATGCATTCTAAATATAATAATTTACATCTAATTCTAAACTCTCAATCCATTCTTCCCCCACCCCCACCCCCTCTTTGCAACTATAAGTCTGTTCTCTATGTCTGTGAGTCCTTTTTTGTTTTGTAGATAAGTTCATTTGTGTTTATGATTCCACATATCAGTGATATCATATGGTGTTTGTCTTGTGCTTTCTGACTTCTCTTAGTATGATAATCTTTAGTTGCATTCATGTTGCTGCAAGCGACATTATTTTGTTCTTTTTTATGGCTAAGAAGTGTTCCATTGTATATATGTACCACATCTTTATCCATTCATCTGTCAATGGACATTTAGGTTGTTTCCATGTCTTGGCTATTGTAAATAGTGCTGCAATGAACACTGGGGTGCATGCATCTTTTTGAATTGTAGTTTTGTCCAGATATATGCCCAGGAGTTGGATTGCTGCATCATATGGCAACTCTATTTTTAGTTTTTTAAGGAACCTCCATACTGTTCTCCATAGTGGTTGTACCAATTTACATTCCCACCAACAGTGTAGGAGGGTTCCTTTTTCTTCACACCCTCTCCAGCATTTGTTATTTGTAGACTTTTTAAAGACGGCTGTTCTGACCAGTGTGATGTGATACCTCATTGTAGTTTTGATTTGCATTTCTCTAATAATTAGTGATGTTGAGCATCTTTTCATGTGCCTGTTGGCCATCTGTATGTCTTCTTTGCAGAAATGTCTATTTAGGTCTTCTGTCCATTTTTCAATTGGATTACTTGTTTTTTGTTGAGGAAGATTTCATCCTAATATAAAGGGGGTAAAAAAGTGACATTACAATGGAGACATCTGAGAAGACAGCTTCAGCCAGGTGATCAAGTCAACATCAACACTGATAAATCATGTGGATAGTATGTAAAACTCATGTTGCTATGATGTGATGAAAATGGCACTTCTGTGGTCTTTCTCCCAAAAGTCCATAACCACAGTCTAGTCATGTGAAAAATACCACACAAATGCAAATAGTGAAATATCCTATAAAATATCTATTATTTCCCAAAACTATCAAGGTCATCCAAAAATAAGGAAAGTCTGAAACTGTCACAGCCAAAAGCAGCCTAAGGAGACATAATGACTAGATGTAATTATGTGGGATCCTGGAACAGAAAAGGGACATTATGTAAAACTATGGAAACCTGAATAAAGTATGGTACAATAATATGCTAGGACTACTGTAACAAAGTACCACAAACTGGGTGGCTTAAATAACAAAAACTTATTTTCTCACAGTTCTGGAGGCTAGAAGTCTAAGATCAGAATGCTGGCTGGCTTGGTTCCTTCTGCGGGCTGTGAGAGAGAATCTGTTCCATGACTCTCCTAGCTTTTAGTGGTTTGCTGGCAATCTTTAGTGTTCCTTGGCTTAAAGAACCATCAACCCAATCTCTGCCTCCATCATCATGTTTTTTCCTTGTGTACATGTCTGTCTCCAAATTTCCCCTTTTAATAAGGACACTGGTCATATATAAAATTAGTTTTAACTTGATTGTTAAATGTTTGGAGAGAGAGAGACCAAAAAAAAGAAAGAAAGAAAACAACAATAAAACCCCAACAATACCCTGGTTTCCAAGGATTTATCTAATACCCAATTTAATTTAGAGATATGGTGATATATTGAAATTCCAAGTGTTCAAATTTCTTCCATGTGTTCAATTTAATTTTTGCCTTTTCCTTATGGCGTGGCTGTGTAAACAGAATATGCATATAGTGCTGAACATTTCACCAGTATGGTAGACTCATCACCCCTCTGATGAATGGGGTCCCTTAGTAAGGAAAGTTCAGAGGCATCATTTACATGACTAGTGGTTTAGTAATATAACAGAAGAAGAAAATTTAAGCAAAATGTTTTATGCTTTTTCTTTAGATGAAAAATATATACCCTCATGTGTTCCTTTCCTGGGGCCAGGACTAATTACTGCCTAATTTTGAAACTACTTTCTATAACAAAATGTAATTATTCCTCCTGGGGTTATAGGTAATAAAGGCTTTATTGTATTGTGTCTACTTTCCAGAGAAATGTGAGCAGGATTTAATGTGTACAAATTCTTGCTAATTGAAAATACCTATCATTTTTTTTTCAAATGTTGTGTCATAGGCAATTTACTGCAAGACCTCAGTCAAAACACTTAAATAATCTAAACCCTAATTTTATTTTCTATACTTTTAATTTTTATTTGTTGTCCATGTGGTGTAAAGAAAAAAAACTGTAGGAAGCAACAAAATTAAGAACCATTAAAAGATATTGCCTTTGGGCAACTTGTGAGTCAACATATGCTAGTGGGTATTTTTTATGTGCATCCTCTTAGTTTGCTCTGCGGAACCTCTTTGTACTTATGCTTTTACTTATCAGTTCCATAGGAAAGAGAAAAGCTGGAATAGAAATTCAAAACTGTAAGAAAATCATACATGGGTTGCTTTGTCTGTTAGTGCATAGACTCACTTTGGTTTGAGGAAACATTTTGACATTGATTTTAGAAAATATTACCAAAGAGAACTTTAAAAATGCACTTAATATTTGAAATATCTACAGCACATAGCTCATTGTATTTACTTTTTCTGATTTTGACCATCCTGGTTTAATAAAACTATTAGGATACTGGTTCATTTATGTTAGTTCATTAGCTATAACTTAACATTTGCAAACTAATATTTGCATTTCTATTAACCTCAGAAATTAGAATTTTAGACTTGATGTGATTCAGTATTAATGTTTCTTAAATTTTGTTGAGAAAAGGAACTGCTTATCTATAGACAATGTTGAAAGATTTGTGATTTTCCTGTGTCATGTTATATGTTTTATTTTTGCTATTTCCTGATTATCTTTTTCAATGTTTCTAGTTTTATTTTGTTGTGAAACATATCATGCGAGAAGGCATAGGTTTCTACCAAAATTTGTTTCCAAGAACTTGATTTTTATCAATGAAACATTTTTTAAAACTTTTATTTCAGTCGTTTTTGCTTTTTGTTTGTTTGTTTTGTTTCACTTTTCCTTTGTTGAACAAACACTATAATTTTATATGTACTAACAAGTAATTTCAACAGTGACTCTCTGTATAGTTTGACAACTTTTCTGATTTAAAGAGAAGAGCTATGATGCTGTGACTTTGGAAGGTCACAGATAAATGTGGGTAAGTTCAGACACAAATATATTCCAAATACCTTCTCTCAGAAGATCATTACTTCTTCAACCTCTACTCCCCAGGAAGCTACTTAATATGTTACAGGAGTGATGCTGGCCTCTTAAGTCCAATAGATTTTAGCTCAGATAGTGGCTCTGATGCCCATATTAGGGTTATTGCAGGAACATGTTTCTTTGTTATAGGAATAGGGTATGTTAATAATTTATTTCGTTGGGTGGTGGGATATAAACGGAAAAACCCACATGGCTTCTATATGCAATTTCTTTTCTTTTGGAGAGATAGTATAGAGTAAATATTAACACTTTAAATGAGACAGATGTTTTATTTTTCACTAACTCCATTATTCCCACAAATTGTTTCATTCCCCTGAACTTAAGTTTCCTACTTAAGATATGTGGGAAAGGTAAAAACTGAATACTCTGGCTGTAATATTGTTTCTGACACATCAGATTTCCTAGTCAAATATTAATTGCATTCAACAAATAGATGATAGTATTTGTTAGGCAGGTTTTACAACAGTACTGAGGAGTAACAAATCTAACATTTGTTTTAAATTTTATATCAGGAAGTTTTAATATAGCCACTGTGAAAAACAGTATGGAGGTTCCTCAAGTAATTAAAAATAGAACTGCCATATCATTCAGCAATTCCACTTCTGGGTTTATATCCAAAGAGAACAAAATCATTATGTTGAAGATACAGCTGCACTGTCATAGTCATTGCAACATTATTCCATAGTCAAGACATGGAAACAACCTAAGTGTTGACAGATAAATGGATAAACAAATTGTGATACACACACATACACAACAGAATATTATTCAGCCATGAATAATTGAACTTTGATTTTATGAATATTTCATGAATAATTGAACTTCTTTCCATTGATATGTCTGTGAGTTTCATTCATATTGTACATAGCTTTTGATTTTTATTCTCATTGTTATATACTACTATTATGGACATATAACACAGTTTATTCCAGTGTTGATAGGCATCATTAATAGTGAATTCTGGAGTTTTGGCCTATTATAAATGATATAAACATTCTAGTTCTTATACTTTTGTAAACACATCTAAGTATTAGGTGTACACCTAGGAAGGAAGGAAGAAAATAGAGAACAAAATTATATAGTTTTAAAATGAAATGTCTTTAAATTATAAATAATAGACCATAGACTCACACATGACCATCTACTTAAGCAAATAATCTGAAATATTTTCCATTAGATATCACACATGGCTCTACTCATGTTCAAAGAGTGAAGATTTAACCAATTAGACTTTAATAAAATTAAACACATCTTTGTCTGTCTTTGATGATTCAAATGTACCCTGGAAGGACCTTACATATATAAATAAAAGTTGTTGATTTTGGCCTGTCACAGTGGTGAAAGACTGTTTAAAATAGATCAGCTTAAGCAGATTGCATTATATAAACTGAAAAAATCCAACTCTGGGGAAATTTTTTAGAGTAAAGTTTTGTCTTTCCATCTTTATTTTCACTTAAGAAACATTTTTTCGGAAAATAATTGGCTGTGAAAACTATCTTTTAATAGAGAATTCTTTTTACTTTTTTCTAAACCTCTAACTTTTACCCATTAAAAAACTCTTTGAATTACAATATGCCTGCCTTAATGTCCATCTATCATTAGTTTACAACTCAATAGATTTTCTCAAACTAAACACACTGAGTAATCAGAGCTGAGATCCAGAAAAAGATCATTATGAGCATTTCCAAAGCCGCTGTAGGCTCCTTTTCAGTCAGTATCTCTCAAAGTCACTGCTTTTTTTATTTTCAATGTCACAGATTAGTTTCAACTGATCTGTACTTTATGTACATGGGAAGATAAGTACATATGCTTTTATAACTTCTTTCCGTTGACATTATGTCTGTGAGATTCATCTATATCATTGTAGGTAGCTTTTGATTTTTATTTTCATTGTTATATATATGGCATTAAAGAAATATGCCACAATTTATATATCCATACAGTGTTGATAAACATCATTAATAGAGAAGTTTGCAGTTTTTGGCTGTTATTAACAGTGACACTATAAACATTTTAGACCTGTGTTTTTATAAACCTATATGTTTATTAGGTCTACACCTAAGAATGGAGTTGATGAGTTTTATGAATCCATTTGTTCAGCTTTAGTAGATACTTCAAATAGTTTTTACAAAGTATTTAAGTGTACTTACATCATCAGTACATGAGAACTCTGGTTATATCACATCCTTTCCAAAACTTGGCATTGCCTCTATTTTGTTTTATCTGTTCTAATAGATATGTACTGGTGTCATTTTATTTGCATTTTTCTGCTGCTTAATGAAGTTGAGCATTTTAAAGAAAGCATGTCTTTTAGTCATTTGGGTTTCCTCTTTTGTGAAGGGTATATTCATTTCTTTTCCTGATTTTCTATTGTGTTATCTCTTTTTTTTTTTCATTGATACATAGAAGTTTTAATATATTCTAAATGAGTCCTTTGTATGATATATGCATTGTAACTGTCTTCTACCTGTATGGGTTACATTGTCTCTGTAGTATCTTTTATTTACATACATTTTTAATACACAGCTTAATTCTTTCCTTTTTCATAAATTTTCACTTAATCAGCTCAGACTGATCTTTCATTTCACTGATTTCCTAGAAACTATAATCCTCAGTATAGCACAAAAATCTTCTTTCCCCGCAAGACAATAAGCAGCTCAATTCTAGAGATGGGTATATAGTAGATGTTATTTAAATATTTGATGAAATGAATGAACTTTGAAGATATTACTGTTAGTGACAGTTTCCCAAATGGTGCTCTATTTTTATACCAGTAAATTAAATAAATAAATTTAATATAATTTATATTAATAGTAAATTCTGACAAGTAGAATGTTTGATTTAAACGTACCATTTCAAAACATTGACGTTTTATTTTTCCCCTAAATGGTGAGTATATGAAGACATAATATCAGTGACTGCTTTTTTCCAGAGGTTGGAATACCAAGAGAAAGTTAAAATATGATATGAAACCCACTTATAAAACAAGAATGTCTATGTTCCCATTCTTTAATTTAATCAGCTCACATTTGCCCAAATTTGGGGAATAGGTAATCAGGATTAGAGAACATTTTGATGTGATCACAGCAAAAATTAACAGCAAATTATTTAAAAGGGTTAAAACCTAGAATTCATTTATTTATGTTAGATTTCAGGAACCACCTACCGTTAGGAGCCATGACACTCTGTTATTACCAAGCAACACATCTCAGTCCAAATTGCAGTGTCTTGGGAGATTTGGTTGACTTGGTGATGTCTCATGGCATCATGGGAGCAAGCAGCATGTTTTCCCATGCCCAGCTCATAGAGGAAACTCTCACAAAGTTCTATGCTGATTTTACTCTGCAATAAAATAGTGTATTTCACAACTTCTTCAAGCAAAACTCTTTACATTCATCAAAACCATGCATATCCCATCATTGGGGAATAGTAATATCAGACAAGACACAAGAATAAGGGTTGCAAATGCAGCATTATCAATCCTCCTTCACTTGAATTTGAACATTTGAAGATGTTTGTCATCTGAGTTCTAAATTCAGCAGTCTTACCTCCCTAAATATCCAGAGATTGTTTTGATATTATAGAATCTAGAAGTATTATTTCACTATAGCCAAATCACAAAGGGATGTTGAAAACAGCTTAGCAAACTTATGTCACCAGATAGAATTAGTCATCAAAAAGGCACTATTTAAAGGAAAAGAAGTTTAAAAAGGAATAGTAAATATGTCATCTTGAACATAGACTTGAAACCAGGTTCTCACTGTAGCTCATTCCATTTGTCTCATCCCTGCTATATATATCCTTTGCATTAAAAAAATTCCCAACTTAGAGTGAATGAATTCTTGCCAGGCTACTTTAAAAGAAAAAAAAAAACCGCTTTCTTGAGATACAATTCACATACAATAAAAACCATTTTGAAGTGTACAATTAATGGTTTTTAGTATATTCACCAAATTATGTAACCATTACCACAATCTAATTTTAGAACATTTTATCACCCCCAAAAGAAACCCCATACTTATTAAATGTCACTTCCTATACCCATTCCTAGCCCTAACCAACCACTGTGTATTTTTGGTCTTTATGGATTTGTCATAGTTAGACATATGTAAGTGAAATCATACAATGTGGTCTCTTCTCAATACAGTTAATTTCACCATATTTTTGTTTCTAGTAAATATAGATGAGTCTTTTCAGAATAGTAAAAACCCACAATACCATTCTATAAAAGGTTTTAAAGAACAAGGGCTAGATATTGTAATTTATTGGTTCTTTTCTTAATATTAATTATTACTCATTTTACTATCTCATACTCTCCTCATCCTGAGATTTCTCCATAGTATATTTATCTATTGATATAATACAATATTTGGTCCCTGGTTTCTTCTATTCTCACTCCTTGGAAATTATCAGTTATTTTGCTGTAGAATAAATTGAATATGGTGACTTTCTGATTCTGCCTCTAATTGTACATTTGGAGAAGCTGAAGTGAAAACATAACCCTCAAGAACTCATTATCCTGGTTTAATACTCAACAGGTATGGAGAAAAGAATAAACTTCATTCAGAATAACTACCTGTGTTTTTATGAGCAGGAAATTACAAGAAAAAAATGATTGCAAAATTATTTGAAAGAAATTAAAGATTTGCAGTAAGAGTTATATTTCTTATGACTTCTATTAAATACAAAGAATGTTGGAAAGGGACACATAATTGGCAAATTTAACTTAAGAATAACAGAATAATTCAAGAACATGTTTGACCAGTTCCTTCCCCTGCTCAGTCATTTTGCCTACCACTGTGGTCTTGAGTGAATATATCTAAGTTATTTATATATTGCAGTGAAGCTAATTAAATAATGGAATGGAACTCCTTTCATATTATGGCATCTGAGAACAAAACTAGCTTAAGACATAATAGAATTGCTCTGTATGGGCGGCTACGCTTGAGAGGATGGAGTTCAAGTTGTGATGACAAAAGATGCCTTAGACTGAAACTCTGCAGTATTAGCAAAGTACATCTAGTGCTTGAAAAAGACTTGCTATGTAAAGTGAGTCTTGCATCTCCTATTTCATTAGAATCTCGAAACTAAGTCATCCATCATCGCCTATTAATTTCTCTATGGTAAAATTCAATGTCCTTAACAATCTTGCCCCAAGCTTACATATTCAAACCCACTCCTCTCCTTCCTGCACTCTTCCAGAAACAAAATGCCACTCACTGTCCTCAAACAAATGAAGATGTCTTATGTCTTCATGCCTTTCTTTGCAGACACTGTTTTCTAAGTAACTACTTCTCCCTGTCCACACCTCTGCCTGGTAAATTCCTATTAATATTTTAAGCCACAATTCAGATATCATCTTCTCTTTGCAGTGATATACAACTCATTTGCTCCCTCCTCTGAGTTCCTATAACCCTATTGTTGTATTTGTGTCATAGAACACACACACACACACATACACACACACACACACACACACACACACACACTGCATCTTGTCTGCTTATTTATATGTCTACTGTACTGGATTTGTAAACTCTTTGATCGTAAGATAACAAATAACTCATTTCTGTATTTCTGTTAGCTTGCATAGTTCATGGTCCAGATTGAGTATACTAAATATGTTTGTTGACTAAGTTAAAAATAAGCAAATAGACACAAATTCTTTCTGACAATATCCAAACTATCCTTGCATACACCTTAAATAAATATACCTGCGATATTTTAAAGATTATAAGCATAGAATCAGTTTTCTGGTTATGGATGGCAGAACAAAGGAATTTTTTAACCTGTTTTCCTTCTTCAAAATATATTGAGAGCCAGTACTACTAATAATGCTAGTATCAGCAACAATCTGAACACACTGCCAGTAGCTCTGACCACTACCTGGTGTGAGCCAAACACATACCTAAAAGCAAGTGTCGCAGTGATGACAGTTTATCTCATCATCCTTAGATTTGAATGAGATCTGAGCTCTAAGACATGCCACTACAGAATCAGGAGACATCTGTGTGGAAACCTAATTCATTCTTACAACATGGCAGTGAGTATGATGCTGAAGGAGAAAGCATGCTAAAGTCATTTTTATTGTCCATAACTGAACCTTCAATGCAAAGGAGAATCCTGGATGTCAAGAGGGGTGAAGGAAGGAAAGGAAGCAGCAATTACCAGATCAATGAGCTACACCAACCTACCACTGCTTAAATGCTGATGCTTGGGGGAGTGAAGGTGGTGGTGGGCTTGTGCCCAAAGGAAACAGCCAACTTAGTAAGAGGGCACTCAAAACAATATAAATCAGAGTTGGAGCTCATTCCCTTTCTTGTTCCATTATCTGTCCATTTGACAGTATGCAGTATACAGGCTGTCATGGTTTGAAGATAACTCATAAGCAGGGACATAAAATACATGACCTTAAGAATGGAAACTACAAAAGGAGAGAAAGATACTGAAAACATACACTATGGAAGAATTACTTGTAGGGGGGAAACAAGATTTCAGACAAATAATTCTTCAAGTTCAAAGAAATTGCAAAGAAATGTGACCTCTCTTTTAAAAAGAGAGTGACACAATAAAGATTTTATAAAAAATATAATAAAAACTATTGACACCCAACCAGAGATGTATGGTATAGGCTTAAAAAAAATCACTTAAAAGAAAGAGAAAGTAATAAAGATAAAAATGACTCTATGTGGAAAGAGTCAAAGTAAAATGAAGCATGACTGGAGATTTGAAGAATATGCAGAACAAAAAGTATTCAAAGATGTAAGAGGAAAACATCCCTGAACTAAAGATTATAATCCACACACTGAAAGACCATACTGGGTCTTAAGAAAAATTTATTCCAACTCTTTTGATTCTACTGGAAGTAGAACGAAGTCTAAGCGAGCTAATTTCTTCATCCTGTATTGCTAGAAGTACAAGTATATTGTCTGAAGTAGTTTAAATTATGTAGTTTAAAAATGATGTGAAACTCTCACTATTTATCAAAAATTTACCTGACCTTTACAGGGATTATTTATAAAATAATATTTTGTCTGTTAAAGAAAAATTTACTTGCATCTTACTGATATTTTCAGGGCACCCAAGTTTATATTGCTTCTGTTAAATATAAATTAATTTTATTAAAATAGCTCTTAAATATAGAATACACCATAATGTAAAATTTAAATGTCATTTACTTATCTATCAGTCTATCCACTAATATTTATTTAATTTACCTACTTACCTGTATTTCCTTCTGTCTACATATGTGATTTGAGAAATGCCTAGAATAGGGTTCATCCCATGTTAGTGATAGTGATTTCTTATGATAGAATTTAGAATCTGTTGGGGAAATGTTTTTGATTGCTTCTTTGTGTTGTTTGCATTTGTTAATATTAGCATTAGGGGCTTCCCTGGTGGTGCAGTGGTTGAGAGTCCACCTGCCGATGCAGGGGACACGGGTTCGTGTCCCAGTCCGGGAGGATCCCACATGCCGCGGAGCGGCTGGGCCCTTGGGCCATGGCCACTGGGCCTGCACATCCAGAGCCTGTGCTGTGCAATGGGAGACGTCACAACGGTGGGAGGCCTGTGTACCGCAAAAAAAAAAAAAAATATATATTGGTTAAATAAATTGGGATATTTAAAATCTGAGCAATTTTGGCCTCACTCTAGCAAGTTTTTAAAAAATATATTTATTATAGTATTTCCCAGAGTGTGTAACACTTATATAAATTAGTAATATGCAAAAACTCTTTTGTCATAAAATAATTTGGGGAAATGCAAAGAAAAACCAAATAGTTTTCTTTAAAGCATGATTATTGAAATATCAATGCTATTGTTTTTTAGGATGCTACAGTAAGGAAAAAATTGTATGCAGTATTTCACAAACATATTTGTTTGTAGAAGATTTCTTATTTTATTCATTCAAAACTTGTCCTTGAACTAATGTCAAGGGAGCACACTTTGTGAAGTCTCTATTAATGTTTACTTTGGTTTGAAATCCTATGTCCAAGATATTTATTAGTACTTTTTTAAATTGAATAAAATATTTTTAAAAATTCTACAGTGCTTTATAATTTTCAAATTTTCACACACATGATTTCATACAATCCCTTAATAACTTCCTTTTTCTTCCCCCTATCCCTATACTGCCCCTTACCCCTTCCCTCTCCCCACTGGTACCACTAGTTTATTCTTTGTATCTGTGAGTCTGCTGCTTTTTTTTTTATTCACTAGTTTGTTGTATTTTTTAGATTACACATATAAGTGATATCATACAGTATTTGTCTTTCTCTGTCTGACATATTTCAGTCAGCATAATGCCCTCCAAGTCCATCCATGTTTCTGAAAATGGCAAAATTTCATTCATTTTTATAGCTGAGTAGTATTCCATTGTATATATATACCATATCTTCTTCATCCATTCATCTGTTGAGGGACACTTAGGTTGCTTCCATACCTTAGCAATCATAAATAATGCTGCTATGAACATTGGGGTGTGTGTATCATTTTGAATTAGTGTTTTCCTTTTTTTCAAATATATACCCAGGAGTGGAATTGTGGGGTCACATGGTAGTTCAATTTTTAGTTTTTTGAGAAACCTCCATACCGTTTTCCACCGTGGCTGTACCAATTTACATTTCCACCAGCAGTGTACAAGGGTTCCCTTTTCTCTTCATCCTCCTCAACAATTGTTATTTGTGTTCTTTTTGGTGATGGCCACTCTGACAGGTGCAAGATGATATCTCATTGTGGTCTTGATTTGCATTTTCCTGATTAGTGATGTCGAGCATCTTTTCATGTGCCTATTGGCCATCTGCATGTCCTCTTTGGAAAAATGTCTTTCCAGTTCTTTTGTCCTTTTTAAAATCAGGTAGTTTATTTTTTTGATGTCGAGTTTTATGAGCTGTTTATATATATTGGATATTAACCAATTATCAGTCATGTCATTTGCAAATATCTTCTCCCATTCAACAGGTTGTGTTTTGGTTTTGTCGATGGTTTCCTTTGCTGTACAAAAGCTTTTAAGTTTAATTAGGTCCCATTTGTTTATTCTGCTTTTGTTTTCTTTGCTTTAGGAGATAGATGCAAAGAAATATTGCTGCAATTTATGTCAAAGAGATATCTGCCTATGATTTCCTCTAGGAGTTTTATAGTATCCAGTCTTATATTTAGGTCTATAATCCATTTTGAGTTTATTTTAGCATTAGTACTTTTTTTTTTTTTAACGTCTTTATTGGGGTATAATTGCTTTACAGTGGTGTGTTAGTTTCTGCTTTATAACAGAGTGAATCAGTTATACATGTACTTATGTTCCCATATCTCTTCCCTCTTTGTCTCCCTCCCTCCCACCCTCCCTATCCCACCCCTCCAGGCAGCCACAAAGAACCGAGCCGGTATCCCTGTGCCATGCGGCTGCTTCCCACTGGCTATCTACCTTACGTTTGTTAGTAGTATTAGTACTTTTTATATGAAGGAATTACATACTCTAATTTAAAAATAATGGGGAACATAGCTTTACCTTAAATAGCCATTAAATAATGTTACAAAGATTTTTGATACCATGTTTCAAAAATATTTTACACTGGAAATTGGTTCAACTAAGAAAAAAATTAAAAACTGGAATAAAATATGCCAGAACTATAATATCAGATGCCTTTGAGTGTCAGAAAGAGTGATATTTTACCCCTTCTTTATACTGTTCATACTTTCCAAGGATTTTCAATTTTCATGCATTATTTCAAAATTAAAGAAAATAGCATTGTAAAACAAGTATAAAAACATCTTATACGTGCCACATCTTCTCTCTGAGATTTAGCAAGTGGATAAATCTTTTCAGATTTAAATAAGATGGGAAAACTCATACTGTGGTCTGCTTTCTACCTCTTGTGCTCAGTTAATTACATGAAATATACTATTAAGACAAGACTTATGCACTTTAAGTAGTATTTCAAGTGCTGAATTAATTCTATGTGAATTGCACTTAATAATTGAGAATTGATGACTGCTATTAATGAACCCAATATTTCCTGGTATTATTTGTAATTTTTGTCATAATAAGCTACAAACTTTTTTATTCTCTTTCTCACAAACTGGTCAGAGACCTTGTGATTCTGGCATTTGTGCAATGGACCCAGAAGGACTGGCTGAAATGATTGGGTGAAGATTGTTTAGCTGGTGCATAATGCTTCATCACAAAATGCATGTTGCCATTAGCACCAGACACCATGGTTTTCTACAGATCACAATTCCAAGAATATGTTAAACTCACACCAGACTATCCTAATTATAGCCTTTAATGCCTATAAAAAATTTCCATGGTTCCCTACATTTTTGTTTTAATTGTGTAACTGTGAGATCATTCATTGCCATCCTGGAAATCATATGCAGTCATCTCATGAAGGTTTTACTATGCCCCAAGCTCTTATGGATTTTGATATTTTAATGAGAATATACTTAGAGGTTTTATGAGAATGACAGCATCTTTATAGTTTATTCATCAATTTTTTTCCAGCTAAGTTAGGGTCTGAGATATCTATAAGTATGCCTTTTTACACAAGATATTGATATAGTGAATATCTCCCTCTGAAACAGAGAAATGTGATCAGCCTTTTTACTTAGACTTAGATCACATGCTCCATTCAGAGTGGATTCTCACCCATATCAGTTAAGATTAGATTCCTATGTGAAAAACAGAGTCCCCAAATCACAATGGCTTTAAAAACATAAAATACAACTTTGTTTCTTACATACAAGTCTTGAGGCAGATCAGGGCTGACATGGCACCTCATGTCTACAAAGCCCTTAAGGACTGAGTTTCCTTTCCTTTCAGTATTCCTTTTGACCATCTCTGACATAGCATGTTCATACTAATTGTGTAAACTGGCAGCTAGAGCTCCAGCCATCAAATCTACATTCCAGGCAAAAGGTTTGAGGAAAGGGAGAAACATTTACAAGAGTATGGGGCAACTTTTCTTTTAAAAAGTTTTCCAGAAGCTGCCACTCAATATTTTCACTTCCATCCTTTTCCAATTTTGTTAGATGGTCACACATACAATCAAGATAGTATTTATTCTGCATGACTAACTGCTTAGCTAAAAAATTATATGTTCTATTTTTAAGGGGAAAATGCTGTTTGTATCAGACTACCTGAAACAGGTTGGCTAAGAGTTAGGCAGGGAGTGGCCCCCAGAATGAAATGGAGAATATATCAGGAAACAAGGAAATAAATACACAGAGTAAATACAGATGTCTAGTATATTGAAAATAAGAATAAGAAGAAAGATGAATGATAACAAAGAGACGAAATGCATGGTTTTACAGAGCAAGATTGGGGGAAAAGGAATGGCAGAGAAGGGTAAGATAAGCTTTACATTAAATTTTCAGTATCTGTATTATATGGGTATTAGCAGATTTTTGTATCTGATGCCAATATATCCCATAACGTGCCCATAAGTTACAGATTTCCCATTACAGTACTAAATCAAGTTAACAGTTTCCATAAGAGCACAGACTTGTTCATATTGCAGATGGAACTATATTCAATTACTAACTAGGTTCTACAGTGTTTCACTTATTTTTTAGTTGATGCGTTTCCTCTTGCTATGAAAATATCAGTTTCTTCTTTACTCAAGTTTGAGTATTTGATTTCTTAAAGAGAAAGTTAATTTTGTAATAAGGAAGAGGAAAACAAATAGATAAAAAAGAGCTGCTATGATATAATAACTTTATTGTCTAATTCTCAGCCATCTATGAAGAGTAGATAATTTTCACTCTTACACTGAGTAGGGATGTAGGAGAAAAGATTGAATTATCCCCCCCCAAAATAGGAGATGTAAACACCTGCCTTAGTTGCTGACTTTGTGATTCTGTTCTAGAAAATTTTCCCATGAAAATAGTTTTCTTCAGAGAGATAATCCAGTCATCCCTTAGTGTCTGTGCAGGAGATTGGTTCCAGGACACCTGTACCCCCCACCAAGGATACTAAAATTCAAGGAGGTCCACGACACTCAGAGAAAATGGCAGAGTATTTGCATATAACCTAGGCATGTCTTCCATATACTCTAGATTACTTAGAATACCTAATACAATGTAAATGCTATGTAAGTAGTTGCAAGTGTGGCAAATTCAAGTTTTGGAATTTTCTTGAATTTTTTTTTTTTCCAACCTGAGGTTAGTTGAATCAGAGAATGCAGAACCTGCCGATACAGAGGGCCGACTGCATCGAACTTTATTTCTTAGGTGGGAGTTTTATAAAAATCATTATCTATTTCTATGGTTCTCAAATGGAGAAAATGTGCCTCCCAGTAGACATTTGACAATGTCTGAAGTCATTTGTGGTTGTCAGAACTAGGGGTTGCTAATGGCACTTAGTGGGTAGAGGCCAAGGTGATGTTAACCATTCTACAATGCACCTGCCAGTTTCCCCTTCCCTGTCCCCAACAAAGAATTATCCATCCCAAATGTCAATAGTACTGAGTTGTACAACCCTGAACTATATGAGTTTATTTAGAATGAAGAATACTCCCTATTAGCGCTAATGATATACCTCAAAATATATATTTGGTTTTTCAAAAAATAACACCTACTATAATTAAATTTGTACAACTCTAATTCAAGAGCTCTTAAGCTGAATTCCATGCAATGCAAGGGTGTCTATGAATCTTGAAATCATAAGCAAAATATTATGTAGGTGTACATCTGCATATTTTGAAGGGGTAAGCCCATACCGTTTATCTAATTTTCTAAGGGATTTATGACCTGACAAAGCCAGCCACTAAATTTATTTAGAATGCCAAAGAATTCTAGTGTATTAATCAGCAGTGTTCTTCCCTCCAGTGAGCCAAGCTGCTCTTTCAAGCACTGTTTCTCAGCACATTCTCTAACCTTACTGTATTAACACATGACATTCATGGAAATGAAGTTTAAAGATTCCCAATTTAATCCCCTTTAATTAATAGAAATAGTATCGACAAAGCAAAGTTCCTTTTGGAGAGCTTGTGATTTAAGAAACCAGATTTCCCACTTTAAACAATTATTTCTATAATTTACACTTGAATATGTTAAATATCCTTTGTGATACACATTGCTTTGGTGTTTAGGTTGATAGTATACCCTCTACAGTTAATAATGTATTTCCTTGTCTCTTGTCCTGTCTCAGGAAATGATATTACTATCCATCCAAGTCACCACACCAGAAACAATAAAGGAAAATCTCCCTCATCTCTTCCCTTTCAACTCCAATTATTTTGCAGTTCTATTCATTCTACAACCTAAATTTTGTTTGAGTCCCTTCCCTTTTCTCAATCCCTCATGCTATTTTTTTTCAGCTCAATATCTCACTCTCTTTCAATGAAATATTGCCTTTATAGACTGCTAACTGCTATCCCTGATTTTAGGTCCGCTCTACACTATTTCGTTCTTCATACAGCTTCAGAGCCATCTTTCTAAACTGTGCATCTGACCAGGTCACATTTCAGTTAAAAACATTGAAGTTCTCCCTGTTACCTCCATGCTAACGCCCCCGCTTCTGGCCTTGTCTCCTGCTACTGCTACCCTCTCTGGAGGCTAGGCTCTAACTGCATTGATTTCTCACCATCCCTGGATATATGCTTTTCTGACTCTGCTCCGCTTTGCTTGAATAATGTTCCCTCTCTTGTTGAAATCTTATTCATCTTTCATAAGGAAGCTGACTTCAAAGTCTTTTCCAATTCTCTCAGGCAGAGGTTGTTTTCTCTAATTTCTGTTCAAAAATCATTTGGTACTTCATTTAATATTTTCTCACCTTTGTTTTCCAAGCACCTTGAGCAGTTCATGTACCTATGAACATTTCCAGTAAATGTTTCTGTAATGAGATTGACAACACTATGTAAATTTAAGACTTTGCTCGGTACTGGACCATCACGGGCAAACATTGTCTTTGTTGGCCAAGCTAAATAATAGAGAGATGATGAATTCATGCAGGGAATGAAATTAAAATTTTGTTGTCAGCTCTTAAAAATTGTAACCTGCACTTTAGCTTTCTAAAATACTATTATTAGGAGTATAGAACATTGTTCTTGCATATAACAAGGGTTACTCTCTCTATTTCTTTAACCACAATTCTTATTGCTGTCATTGAAGGAATATACAGTAGCTGAATTGCAGATAATTGCAGAAGGGTAGGAGTTCACAAGTTTTAAGGTGAATGAATGAACAAAGTAACACCATTCAACTTTTCATTTAAGACACGGAATGACCCTGAGTCCAGGGATGATGCTGAATAGCTTACAATGCACAGCACAGCCCCCGGCCCATTAATAAATAATTATCTGGACCAGAATGTTACTTCTGCAAAGCATATGAAACATTGCATATATTTTAATAGAGATGAACCTGGAGGCTGTTGAAATGTACATGGCTGTTTTTATTCACACTAAATGGCCCCAAGCCTCTAGGTTTTTATTGTACATACCATGATGCCTTTTTAAGATTACACTCCCCTGAATCCAGTTTATCCAGAAGCACACTGGCTTTTGGGGCTCTATTAAAGTTAGAAGTCCACTGATAATGCAGAATTGAAAATGTAGAAGTCATACATATTGTTTGTACATTTTTCCTAAAGTAAAAGAGGGAATGTTAAAGTAGAATATATTAGATACCACCTGAACAAAAAGTGCCTTGAGAGCCAAACACTGAGACTATCTTTGGTTTAGCCATTATTGAAGGAGTTACTGAATTCTGAATATAACACAGTAGTGGTACTTTGATAGTATAGTTTACTTCTTTTGGAGTTGAAGGGCTATGTCATTGAATTGCATTTGCGAAGTATCATGGCAAATATGGTTAGGGTACCTGGGACCTCTTTCCAATTAATTCCAAGTTTAACAGCAGTGAAGACTGCTTATTATTCAGTTACTTGTCTAATTTACAAAGAATCATCTGTTTTCTCTTGATAATGTGGGTGTATACATATGGATACTCATATTTTCTAGTTCACAATGGTGGCAAGATTGAAGTAAAGGTGATAGGAAATTGACCCTTTCTCAGGTTAAGTAAAAAATATCCTAGACACCTACCAATTAAACTTGTAACATTGTCTTACTCCTTTCAAGTTAAACAGAACAATTTTAGGAGACCATCCATATGCTGCATTTTACAAAGACTTTCCAGAAATAGCATTTTATTGTAATTGATGCAAGACGTTTTTCCCATCCTTGAGCTTATATTATTCAGTCATGTGTGCCTAAAAAGCAAAGCATTTTTGGAAGAAGAAAAATAACATTTAAGTAGAATATATTTTATTTTGCTTTACTTCTAATTCCTTTTGAGAACCATGTTTTAAAAAAGGAAATGGAAACTAGAGATAATCCGTGGGCATGGGCAACTAGAGGTTTTTCATAGTCTAGTAACTGCAGACATGTTAATAACTCAAGAGACTTCTGATTTCCTTTTCAGACTTAAAAGGACTATAAAATTGCTTTATTCAGCAGATTTGTAATGTCTAACCTCCCTGTCCTCGACTTCTAACCCTACCTATGCTTGGGGAAAGAAGACTAGTTAACTGATTATATTAGGTTAATAAAAATGCAACCCATAAACTCCCACTTGCTGTTTCACAGAAGGCATCCTATCATTTATTTAAAAGCCAGAAGAAAGAAATGTCATTCCATAAAGATAAGAGCAGCATTTTATTACTTGTCTAGACAATTGTTGAAAAACATCAGTGGATATTAGAGGGGGAAGTATTGGCATCACTTGTTTCATGTAATAAATTAAAAACCTAAAATGAATGTGATTTGACAGAATGTTTAAGCAAGGAGGAGGGTGCAATGTTAGCATTTTAATTTTGTTTTGATTGAAGATACTTTCGTTCCACCACGAAAAAATCATGCCATTTTTCCAGCATGCCTCATTTCCAGTGGAACTCAGTAAAATGTGCACGTGTTAACATTAGATTCGGCAGGCTTTAATGCAGTTACAAAAAGGAGTTTTGCCAAAAGGAGGGATAAATATCACAGCCATTCATTTCACAGTGCTCTCCAATCTGGCTGCAACTGTTTCCCTAAGCAACTGTTTCCCTAAGCATGTCAGTGAATAAAAGAGGAAATTCAAAGGAGGGGCAGGAGAAAAGGGATTTAGGAAGAAGGGGGTTTTAAAACACTTTTGGCTTTAGAGAAAACAATTCACAATCATTAGCATGAGTAAAATTGCTGTTTAGCCTAGGCTAATGAAAACATTATGAAAGCATAGATTTTTCAGAAACAAAATAAAACAAAAACACAAAAACAAAACTATCCTCTGAACACCATTAGTGAAGATTAAGGGGAGCCAGGGTAAGTAAACATCCACGTTTCATGGTTGAATCCCCCCCCCCCACTTCCTCAGATTATGAAGTGAATATCCTCATTTAGTGTGCTTTTCTATGTTCATAGAAAAAGACTGTGTCCTGCTGACTTTTTCTAAATTGGTTCTTTTAGCATTTGTTTACACTTCTGTATTTTTTACCACGCAATTTGTTGTCCTAAAGTAATTACATATTAGAAAATATAACCCTTTGGTTACAAAAATGGCCAATGCTGATATTGTTAATAAAGTAAGAGAGCAAGGCACTTATTTTGACTCTGGTTTTATTTCCTGACGAATCCACTACTGTGGCGTCCTCTGCCAGTAGGAGATGGGGCACATAATGATGGCAGTTCTCCTGTGGAATTATCTATTCCAAAAATGTGTTGGTTCAATGACTCTCTTTGTAAAAAGGAAATATGTAAACATTGTAAAATCATTTTTAACTATGTTCTCATTTATTTTCTTCATCAATCCTAGGAGGTACATACTAATGTCTATTCCATTAAAAAAAAATTACTGGAGTATGGTTGATTTAAAATATTGTGTTAGTTTCAGGTGTACAGCAAAGTGATTCACTTATACATATACATATATTCATTCTTTTTCAGATTCTTTTCTCATATAGGTTATCACAGAATATTAAGTAGAGTTCTCTGTGCTATACAGTAGGTCATTGTTTGTTATCTATCATATATACAGTAGTGTGTGTATGTTAATCTCAAATTCCTGATTTATCCCTCCCCTCCACGTTTCCCGTTTGGTAACAAGTTTGTTTTTGATACCTGTAAATCTGTCTCTGCTTTGTAAATAAGTTCATTTGTATAATTTTTTTGTTCTTTTTGGTTCTACTAAATTTTTTTTTCAATTTTTTAACGTCTTTATTGGGGTATAATGGCTTTACAAAGTTGTGTTAGTTTCTGCTTTATAACAAAGTGAATCAGTTATACGTATACATATGTCCCCATATCTCTTCCCTCTTGTGTCTCCCTCCTACCCTCCTTATCCTACCCCTCTAGGTGGTCACAAAGCACCAAGCAGATCTCCCTGTGCTATGCAGCTGCTTCACACTAGCTATCTATTTTACATTTGGTAGTGTATATTTGTGTACATGTCACTCTCTTACTTTGTAACAGCTTACACTTACTCCACCCCATATCCTCAAGTCCATTCTCTAGTAGGTCTGCGTCTTTATTCCCGTCTGGCCCCTAGGTTCTTCATGACCATTTTCTTTTTTTTAGATTCCATATATATGTGTTAGCATACAGTATTTGTTTTTCTCTTTCTGACATACTTCACTCTGTATGACAGACTCTAGGTCCATCCACCTCACTATAAATAACTCAGTTTCGTTTCTTTTTATGGCTGAGTAATATTCCATTGTATATATGTGCCACATCTTCTTTATCCATTCATCTGTTGATGGACACTTAGGTTGCTTCCATGTCCTGGCTATTGTAAATAGTGCTGCAAAGAACACTGTGGTACATGACTCTTTTTGAATTACGGTTTTCTCAGGGTATATGCCCAGTAGTGGGATTGCTGGGTCATATGGTAGTTCTATTTGTAGTTTTTTAAGGAACCTCCATAATGTTCTCCATAGTGGCTGTATCAATTTATATTCCCACCAATGGGGCAAGAGGGTTCCCTTTTCTCCACACCATCTCCAGCATTTATTGTTTGTAGATTTTTTATAATCGCCATTCTGACTGGTGTGAGTTGATCTCTCATTGTAGTTTTGATTTGCATTTCTCTAATGATTAATGATGTTGAGCATTCTTTCATGTGTTTGTTGGCAATCGATATATCTTCTTTGGAAAAATGTATATTTAGGTCTTCTGCCCATTTTCGGATTTTGTTGTTTGGTTTTTTTGATATTGAGCTGCATGAGCTGCTTGTAAATTTTGGAGATTAATCCTTTGTCAGTCACTTCATCTGCAAATGTTTTCTCCCATTCTGAGGGTTGTGATTCTGTCTTGTTTATGGTTTCATTTGCTGTGCAAAAGCTTTTAAGTTTCATTAGGTCCCATTTGTTTATTTTTGTTTTTATTTCCATTTCTCTAGGAGGTGGGTCAAAAAGGATCTTGCTATGATTTATGTCATAGAGTGCTCTGCCTATGTTTTCCTCTAAGAGTTGGATAGTGTCTGGCCTTACATTTAGGTCTTTAATCCATTTTGAATTTATTTTTTGTATGGTGTTAGGGAGTGTTCTAATTTTATTCTTTTACATGTAGCTGTCCAGTTTTCTGAGCACCACTTACTGAAGAGGCTGTCTTTTCTCCACTGTATATTCTTGTCTCCTTTATCAAAGATAAGGTGACCATATGTGTGTGGGTTTATCTCTGGGCTTTCTATCCTGTTCCGTTGATCTATATTTCTGTTTTTATGCCAGAACCATACTGTCTTGATTACTGTAGCTTTGTAATATAGTCTGAAGTCAGAGAGCCTGATTCCTCCAGCTCTGTTTCTCTTTCTCAAGATTGCTTTGGCTATTTGGGATCTTTTCTGTTTTCATACAAATTATGAAATTTTTTGTTCTAGTTCTGTGAAAAATGCCAATGGTAGGTTGATACGGATTTCATTGAATCTGTAGATTGCTATGGGTAGTAGAGTCATTTTCACAATGTTGATTCTTCCAATCCAAGAACATGGTATATCTCTCCATCTATTTGTATCATCTTTAATTTCTTTCATCAGTGTCTTATAATTTTCTGCATACAGTTCTTTTGTCTCCTTAGGTAGTTTTATTCCTAGATATTTTATTCTTTTGGTTGCAGTGGTAAATGGGAGTGTTTTATGAATTTCACTTTCAGATTTTTCATCATTAGTGTATACGAATGCAAGAGATTTCTGGGCATTAATTTTGTATCCTGCTACTTTACCAAATTCATTGACTATCTCTAGTAGTTTTCTGGTAGCATCTTTAGGATTTTCTATGTATACTATCATGTCATCTGCAAACAGTAACAGTTATACTTCTTTTCCGATTTGAATTCATTTTATTTCTTTTTCTTCTCTGATTGCTGTGGCTAAAACTTCCAAAACTATGTTGAATAATAGTGGTGATAGTGGGCAACTTTGTCTTGTTCCTGATCTTAGTGGAAATGTTTTCAGTTTTTCACCATTGAGGACGATGTTGGCTCTGGGCTTGTCATATGTGGCCTTTATTATGTTGAGGAAAGTTCCATCTATGCCTACTTTCTGCAGGGTGGTTATCATAAATGGGTGTTGAATTTTGTCAAAGTATTTCTCTGCATCGATTGAGATGATCATATGTTTTTTTTCCTTCAATTTTTTAATATGGTGTATCACCTTGATTGATTTCCATATGTTGAAGAATCCTTGCTTTCCTGGGATAAACCCCACTTGATCAAAATGTATGATCCTTTTGATGTGCTGTTGGATTCTGTTTGCTAGTATTTTGTTGAGAATTTTTGCATCTATGTTCATGAGTGATATTGGCCTGTAGTTTTCTTTCTTTGTGACATCTTTGTCTGGCTTTGGTATCAGAGTGATGGTGGCCTCATAGAATGAGTTTGGGAGTGTTCCCCTCTCTGCTATATTATGGAAGAGTTTGAGAAGGATGGGTGATAACTATTCTCTAAATGTTTGATAGAATTCGCCTGTGAAGCCATCTGGTCCTGGGCTTTTGTTTCTTGGAAGAGTTTTAATCACAGTTTCAATTTCAGTGCTTGGAATTGGTCTGTTCACATTTAAAATTTCTCCCTGGTTCAGTCTTGGAAGGTTGTGCATTTCTAAGAATTTAACCATTTTTTCCAGGTTGTCCGTTTTATTGGCATATAGTTGCTTCTAGTAATCTCTCATGATCCTTTGTATTTCTGCAGTGTCATTTGTTACTTCTCCTTTTTCATTTCTAATTCTATTGATTTGAGACTTCTCCTTATTTTTCCTGATATGTCTGGCTAATGGTTTGTCACTTTTGTTTATCTTCTCAAAGAACCAGCTTTTAGTTTAATTCATCTTTGCTATCATTTATTTCATATCTTTTTCATTTATTTCTGACCTGATCTTTATGATTTCTTTCCTTCTGCTAACTTTGGTTTTTTTTGTTCTTCTTTCTCTAATTGCTTTAGGTGTAATGTTAGGTTGTTTATTTGAGATGTTTCTTGTTTCTTAAGGTAGGATTGTATTGCTATAAACTTCCCTCTTTTAACTGCTTTTGCTGCATCCCATAGGTTTTGGATCATTGTGTTTTCATTGTCATCTGTCTCTAGGTTTTTTTTAATTTCCTCTTTGATTTCTTCAGTTATCTCTTGGTTATTTAGTAATGTATTGTTTAGCCTCCATGTGTTTGTGTTCTTTACGTTTTTTTCCCTATAATTCATTTCTAATCTTATAGTGTTGTGGTCAGAAAAGATGCTCCATATGATTTCAGTTTTCTTAAATTTACTGAGTCTTTATTTCTGACCCAAGATGTGATCTATCCTGGAGAATGTTCCATGCTCACTTGAGAAGAAAGTGTAATCTGCTCTTTTTTGGATGGAGTGTCCTATAAATATCAATTAAATCTATCTGGTCTATTGTGTCATTTAAACCTTCTGTTTCCTTATTTATTTTCATTTTGGATGATCTGTCCATTGGTGTAAGTGAGGTGTTAATGTCCCCCACTATTATTGTGTTACTGTCGATTTCCTCTTTTATAGCTGTTAGCAGTTGCCTTATGTATTGAGGTGCTCCTATGTTGGGTGCATATATATTTATAATTGTTTTATCTTTTTCTTGGACTGATCCCTTGATCATTAAGTAGTGTCCTTCCTTGTCTCTTGTAACATTCTTTTTTTAATAGTCTATTTTATCTAATCTGAGTATTGCTACTCCAGCTTTCTTTTGATTTCCATTGGCATAGAATATCTTTTTCCATCCCCTCACTTTCAGTCTGTATGTTTCCCTAGGTCTGAAGTGGGTCTCTTGTAGACAGCATATATATGGGTCTTGTTCTTGTATCCATTCAGCAAGCCTGTGTATTTTGGTTGGAGCATTTAATCCATTCACGTTTAAGGTAATTATCGATATGTTTGTTCCTATGACCATTTTCTTAATTGTTTTGGGTTTGTTTTTGTAGGTCCTTTTCTTCTCTTGTGTTTTCCACTTAGAGAATTTAGCATTTGTTGTAGAGCTGGTTTGGTGGTGCTGAATTCTCTTAGCTTTTGCTTGTCTGTAAAGCTTTTGATTTCTCTGTCAAATCTGAATGAGATCCTTGCAGGGTAGAGTAATCTTGGTTGTAGGTTCTTCCCTTTCATCTCTTTAAGTATATCATGCCACTCCTTTCTGGCTTGTAGAGTTTCTGCTGAGAAATCAGCTGTTATCCTTATGGGAGTTCCCTTGTATGTTGTCATTTTTTCCCTTGTTCCTTTCAATAATTTTTTTGTCTTTAATTTTTGCCAATTCGATTACTATGTGTCTGGGTGTGTTTCTTCTTGTGTTTATCCTGTATGGGACTCTCTGTGCTTCCTGGACTTGGATGGCTATTTCCTTTCCCATGTTAGGGAAGTTTTCAAGTACAATCTCTTAAAATATTTTCTCTGGTCCTTTCTCTCTCTCTTCTCCTTTTCGGATCCCTATAATGTGAATGTTGTTGCGTTTAATGTTGTCCCAGAGGTCTCTTAGGCTGTCTTCATTTTTTCTCATTCTTTTTTCTTTAGTCTGTCCCACAGCAGTGAATTCCACCATTCTGCTTTCCAGGTCACTTATCCATCCATCCTTCTGCCTCAGTTATTCTGCTATTGATTCCTTCTAGTGTAGTTTTCATTTCAGTTATTGTATTGTTCATCTCTGTTTCTTTGTTCTTTAATTCTTCTAGGTCTTTGTTAAACATTTCTTGCATCTTCTCAATCTTTGCCTCCATTGTTTTTCCGAGGTCCTGGATCATCTTTACTGTCATTATTCTGAATTCTTTTTTTGAAAGGTCACCTATCTCCACTTCATTTAGTTGTTTTTCTGTGGTTTTATCTTGTTTCTTCATCTGGTACATAGCCCTCTGCCTTTTCATCTTGTCTATCTTTCTGTGAATGTGGTTTTTGTTCCATAGGCTGCAGGATTATAGTTCTTCTTGCTTCTGCTCTTTGCCCTCTGGTGGGTGAGGCTATCTAAGAGGCTTGTGTAAGTTTCTGATGGGAGGGACTGGTGGTGGGTACAGCTGACTGGTGCTAAGCATGTTTGATGTCAGGTGGACAGAGTGAAAATTATGGCTAGGTTTCATTTCCTATCATTTTCAGAAAAATGTATTCATTAATTAAAAATGTGGATATAAGTTATTTTAAGGTGCTAATTTGAAAGTATTGCAGATAAGCATAAAGTAAAAGAAGACTAATTCTCGGGCAGTTTTGCTGCATCATGGAAAAGGGTGTCTTTTTGGCAATTTGATAATACATTTAGACTATATAAATTGCAATGAAACATTACGTTAGGCAAAATGTTTTGAAAATACTTTTCCTTTGTTTTTAAAATGAAGGTTCTACCTTAATAAATATGATTTCTTGATTAACTTTTTTGAGGGTGATAAATATTTAAAAGTTTATAGTCAAAATTTATGAAATATTTTGAAAACTTGGCATATTTTATAAATGGACACATTTATCTGAAGTTTTAAAAACTGTCAGAGATAAGAGAAGATATTTCATTTGAAATATAAGTATGTTACTACTAAATTTTGATGACTAAGTTATCAAAATTTTTTTATATATAAAATTTAAATGGAATATATGTTCAAAATATGTTTATACATTTAAAGTAAAATTGTTGATGACTCACAGAATTTTAAATTATGCATACTATTAACAAATGATTTCTTCATTCTTAGTTTTTATGTGTTTTTGTTAAACTATACTTGCTGTTTAAACTGATCTTTTGTCTTTTGTTTTCTTTTTTCTAACAGCTCCTTCAGGTCGGAAGGAATACCTTTATTTGGAGGCATGTCAGTTCATTTTTGTCACTTCAGATTCATCATTATGACTTCTTGAGGCCAGATCTAATTTTGAAGTAACCAGAAACCTGTGCATCTTGGAGCAGCAAACCCCTCAACTTGGAGCACAAATGATCACTGATATGGTCTACATAAAACCATCTGCCTCTAGTCTGACAGCCATGAGCAGAGCCCTGGGGGCGAAAAAGCCACAGCCTTAAATCTCTTTACTCAGATATTATCAAGATTAAAAAAAAAAAAAAAAAAAAAAAAAAAAAAGAA
>NW_006792531.1:234680-238476 GCF_000442215.2 Lipotes vexillifer
AAAAAAAAAAAAAAAAAAAAAGATGAAAAGGACTAAACAAGCAAACCTACAAAAAACCAAAAAGCAAACAAACAAAATCCATCTTATTTTACCATTGAAATTAGTCCCAGATGTGAACACCAAAAAATTTTTATTCAGTAATTCAGCCAGTAAATTATAATTTAATTTATCATTTGGGAAGGTATAAGTATAGAAATAGGTATCTATAGCCAGAACTACTCAGCACTTCAAAATATGTAGACAAAAAACAAACAAAACTGAACAAATGAAGGAACACTGCAGCAATGAACAGTATTAGAACAGAATGTTGCTGTTTGCAAAGAGAGAGGACGTTTGCCATCTTCTGTACACATTCAAAGCCATAACGGAATAAGAGTATTGTCAATTGCTTGAAAATTTTCTGCATTCAATACTTCACCCCATATTGGTTGAGAGAGGAGGGGTCAGTTCTTGCTGATTACTTCTCAATGAACTTCTACTATTTGCAGTGTCACTTCCATTCAGGGTAATGATGTGTGCTGTTATTTTTGCACAGATGGTCCCATGAGTTTTGAGACCACAACAAAGTTTCTTGCAGGAGTCAAAAAAGGAAACATTTAAGAATTCTCCAGACATTGATTTCTCTTTCTTCTACAAAAAATCAGTTATCTAATAAAAAATGGACTTGTCTCAGATTAAAGAACAACTACAAAATAATAATGAAAAAAATCAGTGTGGTCAAATGAATGAAAAAGGGATCAAAAGTTTTTTTAGTGAGGATCATTTTATATCATTAACAGCCAAGAAGTCAAATACAGTGAACTGTACACTAAACATCTGTGTTGAACATCTATTTGTTCTCTTAATTAACAAAACCATTTGTAATTTGTATTTGACATATGAGATTTTTATAGCCATTTATCTATGCTTCATGGGAAAATGTACTAGACAAACAGCATTTTCAGTTTATTTTTCTAAATAAATGTGTTGTTTGTATTATTTGTAGTTGCTTATTCGATTTGGTTTTCATTACCTGGAAGACATTTTCTTTGGTCATTGGCAAGCTTTTATCATACTAATTCAGAGCTAATGGAAGACTGAATTTCAAATATTTTTGTGGTATAAAATTGTGCTTTCTATTCCCTAAACTCTGAAGAAGAAGTGATATATTTTTCACTAGAACCTTCTTGTCAAGAGTTATTTTAATATTCTAGTTATGCTAAGTATCTGCAGTTAGTTTTAATATATTGGGGACATTCAAAACAAAATTTGAGTATTATATCAATAAGAATTTCCTCTAAGTTGCCTTCTTGGAAATCTGCTCTAAAAGAAGATAAAAATTAGATTTTTTTTTTTAGGCCATTAATCATACCTAATGAGTCCTCAGTCTCACCCAGAGATCTGCTGAGAACTTCCATCAGTGTATATAAAAAAGACTAGGCAATCCTATTGGAGCAAAAACAGAATTCTCAGTCAATAAGGGCTTATTGAGTGCCCACAAAGTTCTCACCCTTACTTGAGACTCATCAGCTGGAGCCTGTATTTATGATCATTGCTACCACCAGTAAGTAGTGCCCAGCTCCAAAAAATTATGCTTTTCTTAACTGGAGTATAATTGACACCATTATGTTAATTTCAGATGTACAAATGTAATGACTTGATATTTGTATATATTGCAAAATAATTACCACAACAAGTCCAGGCAACATTTGTCAGCAAACACAGTTACACATTTTTTTTCTTGTGATGAGAACTTTCAATACCCCTTCTCCTAGCAACTTTCAAATATGCAATAGAGTATTATTAACTATAGTTATGTTTGTGATGCTCTGGAGCGTGGCCAGGGGAGAGCAGGAAGATAGTGCCAGCCCTCTGAGGTCTTTGGAAAAGATGCACTCAGCCTTTAGATGAGTGTTTTAATTAAAGACCCTCAGGCTGCAGCTATGATAATCAGTTAACAGGTTTCTTTCATAGAAAGACTGATCTCCTGGGTCTGTTTCCTCTTGCTGTTCTCGGGGTGTGGGGGGGGCATAGCCCTTTAAGGACTTGTTCTCCCTTGGTTCAAGTCCTGTGGGACCCACAAGCACAAGCCCTACTGGCCACCAGAGCCAGGCAATGTAGAAGTGTTCCCTGGCAGCAGCCGCAAAAATTGGGTTGTCAGACAAGGAGACCATAAACTTTCTGGGACAAACCAGTGAGATGGAGTGAGGGGGAAGGAAAGAGAAAAGATTGCAAGTACCAGCCTCCATACCCACCCACCTACCCCCAGGCCCTTCCTAGACCCCTAAACTGTGTGCCGGACCAGAAGCCTGCGCCTCAAGCCAAAGCTCCAGGACAAGTAAGTAGGCCCCTTTCTCAGAAAGACTGGGGGGGTGTTTCAGTCTGGTCTTTGTGCAGTGCCCTGGGGGTGAGGTCTGACAAGAAATGACTCTCTGATTGTTACAATCCCATAACACCCAGGATCACAAGTCCCCCAGCCTCCAGAGCCAGGCAATTAAGAGGCGTTCCCTGAGCAGCAGCCCCCCAAACCGAGGGCACTAGACGTGTAAAACCTCCCCTCAGAGAGATACTGGTGCTCTGGAGGGAGGCAGAGGGGCAGTGTATAGACGGCGTCCACAGGCAGAAAAGAAAGGAAAAAAAGGCTTAGAATTGGGGAGAAAAAAGATGGAGACTGCCAGTTAAAAGGAGCCAGGGGCGGAGCATATAAGTAGCTCCTGCTGGGGGGAAAAACAACAAAGATGGCACCTGCTGGCTCCAGCGAGCTGGGATGTGAATTTAGATGCCTGCCTCCTAGGTCGATGCTTTAAGCCTCATTCACTTAAAAGTCTCCGAGCTTCTGGATCAGCTGCCTCTGCGTTGGGCGCCCTGGGGCAGGTGAGTCAGAGAGCCCTTTAAGAGCGTTCCTCAGTTTGTGGGTCTCGCGGTCATTGTTTTCAAAGCTAGATGTTTTGGGGCCTCGTTTCTCAGGCACAAGTCTTAAAAGTTGAGGTGCTCAATGTGGGGTTCAAACCCTTTGCTCCTCAGGGAGAAGCTCATGGTTGAGTTCCCTCCAGACTGTGGGTCTCTGCACTGCATGTGGGGTTTATGGTGACACTGTGTTCCATCCTCTCCCACCCGCTTCACTGTGGGCTTCCTCTCATTAGCCTGGTGCAAATGAGTTGCTCGGTTTTTAGGTTTTCTTCAGAGGAAATTTTTCAATATGTAGCTACAGATTCGGTGTGTTTGTGGAAAGAGATGAGTCCAAGATCCTCCTAAGTCACCATCTTATACTGGAAACCCCACAAACAAATTATGTTCAACAAATTAAAATAGGCCTTTCGGTTTATTCCCAAACTATGATCTGAAACCAAATTCCCATTATATTGTTCTTCACACTTAAATTGATTTACTCTCTGCAATCTCTCTTGGTAGTACTTAGAGTATCCTGTAACATGATGAAGAAAATTAGTTTGTTACGCATAATTTGAACCCATTAAAATTAAGACATTGTACATGAAAATAACTCAGCTAGGAATCAAATTGCCAGTTCCGGTGGGATGTGAGGCGTTGAAGTATGGATACCTGGACTCATTCAAATTCTTTTAAAACCCATGCTGATTGCTTCAAGCTGTGAATTATTTAAGTTCATGAATAGGAAAGTCAACTGTTCTCCAAACATCTAACAACAAAATCCATCAAGAATAAATGATAAAAAGTTACAGTTCTTCATTTTATGAGTATTCTTAGCAATAAGCACTACTATATCTACTGTAGTCTGTGGAGAGTGTCTAAAAGATTTTGCAAAGATGTGACATTATCAGGCCTGCTATTCAGCAGG
>NW_006792531.1:238533-240801 GCF_000442215.2 Lipotes vexillifer
TCAGCAGGATAACTCATAGTAATTTATAAAGGGAGTTGGAGTGAGGCTAGGGAAGGTGGGGCACAGACCAGAAAAAAAGTCTAAAATTTTCCTTGGATTTAGTTTATTTATTCTCTTCCATTTTCATTACATTTACTTTTCAAGTAATTTCACTTGTCCATCACTGGATCTTCTTTCATCCTCTTTAAGAGGAGAGCTTTGCTATCTTCATAATTCAGTATTACTTTGGCAAAATCTATTAAACAATATTCAGTTCTCATTGAGAAGTACTATTATACTTATACATATTTTTAGAACTTAGAATGCCAGTAAAGTTAATCTCTACTTTCTTACATTTGCTTTTAGAGTACAGGTGTGTTATTTACATGCACCTCTCTCCTTGCCGGCCCCAATTCACGAAATTATCAGGTTTATTGACATGGGTAAGATAATTCTCTTTATTTACTGAGTGCCCACTCTGGAATATGAACTGTCTTGGGGAGTAGGAAGAAACAGGTTACAGATCCTATTCTGATGGACTTTATAATCTAGTTGGAGAGAAATACATTAAACATGTAATTTCACCAGTTAACAAAAAGTACAACTGTACTAAATTCTATGAAGAAAGTTATATGGTATGTCCAGACCATATATTCAGTGGTTCTAAGTCAGTGAGGGAAGTAAACTTTGGCTGAGATCTGAAAGGTAACTAGTTGATAAACGGGGCAAAATCATGTGAAAAGCAGTGCAAAAAGGAAAGAAAATAGGATGTCAGACCACCTGAAAACAAACCTAATTAGCTTGGAGCAATGAGAGTAAAAAGCATAATGTATAGAAAACTGGTGAGATGGAAGCCAGATCTTACCTAGTAAAGCAGAGAACAAGCATTCATGAAAGGTAAAAGTAGTAAGTATACAGAAATAACAGAGGTAGTGGCAAGTCTATCTGACATAACAAATGTGGATTTAATTTCTGAAAAGACCAAGGCTGATCCCACTCCTTCCCTGCCACACAAAGGTTTTACTTCTACTTCCAAACAAAATAATGCAGATGTTACATAATAAAACAATGGGTTAAAGTATATCTGATTGAATGCAAACCATAAGAAAAAGGGGTTCAAGATGAATATCAAAGAGAGCAGAATTACAAATAAAAAATTAAGAATGACACTGGGAACATTTTTTGTTTATATAAGGTATACTTCTCAATGAAGGTATAAAAAAATGCTTAACTAGACACCTGTGAATTCATAAAGACTTGAGCAACTACAGGTAGACTAACAACAGACATTTAGAAATATGTTGACACCAATTTCTATAAAACTAGGTTTACCTATATGTGTCAGACCTGACAACTCTCTAAAATCAAAAGGGATCCAGGCTTTTCTAAATTCTCTGCTCTGACATCCTTAGAATATGACCTTTGTCCTTGTGCTGCAAAACAGTTACCAGAACTCCAGGCATTACATGCATATTCCAGGCCACATGATTAAGAAACAGCTCACTTCCTCCTTTTTAAGGAAACTTGCTAAAACATGTTCACATGAAATTTTGGTATATTTGTTGTTCAAACTGGCCACACCAGCATAAGGAGGACTAAGGAATATAGTCCCTGGGCTGGGTACATTGCCACCTTAAATAAACTTGGTATTCTGACACTACAGAGGCTAGGGAGAATGAATGATGATGTATAAAACTATCTAATTCTGCCACAAGAGTTGAAAAATGTAGCACCGATTCATCATACCATGAGTTTATTGTTGGAGATTTTAGACACTAAATTATGTGCAAACCTTAGGGAATAAGATTTTCAACTCATATCTTTGGGAGCAAAATAACACAGTGGAGTCATATCCTGTGAATATTTAATTTTTATGGATTCTACTATACTCATGTCTATCCCTTTCCATGAACATACCCAACATTAGTAATGACATGGAAAACCTCTATGTGTCTCCTGTTGTGAACATCGCATCACACTGACTGTGATTCTGGTACAGAAGGCACTGTGCATGTATAGATGATATAAGAGATTTTCACAGGACATTTTGACCCTTGAGCTTTCACACTTCATCGTTGTGATATTCTAATGTGTTGGTAAATACAATATTTCAGTAACTCATTTGTTCACGCCTTAATGGAGTGTTTTATCAGTTGTTTTTGGGGAAAAAGGAGTATTGGAATTGTCCAATATCTTTTTACTTAATAGGTACCTAAGTTTGGGAGCTCATTTTATGTTCAGTCTAAGAAAACATTTCTTACTTTTTTTTTTTTTTTTTTTTTGGCGGTA
>NW_006792531.1:240951-314916 GCF_000442215.2 Lipotes vexillifer
GGAGCACAGGCTCCGGACGCACAGGCTCAGCGGCCATGGCTCACGGGCCCAGCCGCTCCGCGGCATGTGGGATCTTCCCGGACCGGGGCCCAAACCCACATCCCCTGCATCGGCAGGCAGACTCTCAACCACCGTACCACCAGAGAAGCCCCATTTCTTACTTTTTTTTTTGGTTTGATCATAGCTAAAAAGATGTTTGTTCATTGGTTGTGGTGACAAAATCCAGGTATTTCAGAGGCTTTGATAGAGGAAACCAATACACCATAAAATTAAAAAGTAAATATGTAAGCAAGTAGATTTATGGGTTCCCATAGAAAATGCACATCCCCACAGATGTGTGCACTTGCCTAACCAGTCAGAGACTTTCTTTGGCCCTGTGCCAATTCAAATACGTACAATAACAGCTAAATGTGTTTGAGATTATTTAAAATTTAGAGGTGAAAAATAGAGCATATTGTGGCATGCAGTGTCATCTATCAGAGAAAAGGTAGTCCACACTTTTCAAGTTACTTCAGTCTTTTTAATCATAAAATAAAACTAATCCATGAATGACAGTTTAACCAAGCACAGCATGGAGACATATGCTCTGTAAGCTCCCTTCAGTTTTTCTAGGGAAGTATTTAAATATTTCAAAAGTGTTTATTCTTTATGACCTAATGTACAGATTGAATCAGCAATTTGCTAACCTGATATATTTTTCTGAAGAATTTTTTGTTTCTGTATTGAATGCCAGTAAAATATAGAGTAATTTTTTAATGAAATATGAAGATGAGACTACAAAAGTGAATAACGTTTAGTGTGTTAACAATTCCTTTGCAAGATTATCAAGAAGGAAATATGCAATATTTTACCGTAATCTAAAGAAACACTCTATTTTTAAACAAATCGAGTTGATTTACCATGCTGTGCCAATCTCTTCTGTACAGCACAGTGACTCAGTTACACACATATATTCTTTTTTAATATTCTGTTATGGTTTATCCGAAGAGATTGGATATAGTTCCCTGTGCTATACAATAGGCCCTTGTTGTTTATCCATTCTAAATGTAGTAGTTTGCATCTACCAACCCCAAATTCCTAGTCCATCCCTCTCCTTCTCCCCTCCCCCCATCCCTTGGCAAACACAAGTCTGCTTTCTATGTTTGTGAGTCTGTTTCTGTTTTGTAGAGAGGTTCAGTTGTGCCATATTTTACATTCCACATATAAGTGGTATCATATGGTATTTGTCTTTCTCTTTCTGACTGACTTCACTCAGTATGATAATCTCCAGTTGCATCCATGTTGCTGCAAATGGCACTATTTTGTTCTTTTTTTATGGCTGAGTAGTATTCCATTGTATATATGTACCACATCTCTTTTATCCATTCTTCTGTCGATGGACATTTAGGTTGTTTCCATGTCTTGGCTATTGTGAATAGTGCTGCTATGAACATTGGGGTGTATGTATCTTTTTGAATTATAGTTTTGTCTGGGTATATGCCCAGGATTGGTATTGCTGGATCATATGGTAATTGTATTTTTAGTTTTCTGAGGGACTTCCATACTGTTTTCCATAGTGGCTGTACCAATTTACATTTCCAGCAGCAGTGTAGGAGGGTTCCCTTTTCTCCACACCCTCTCCAGCATTTGTTTTTTGTAGACTTTTTCATGATAGCCTTTCTTACTGGTCTGAGGTGGTACCTTATTGTGGTTTTGATTTGCCTTAAAGCAACACTCTTAACACTTTAATTTTGAATACTTAGAAACTGAGGGAAAGGAACTCGGGCATGAAATGAGGAAGTACACAGTTTTCACTTTATTTTAAAATATATGTTTAATTCACTATCATAAAAATAGAAATAATATGTATAAGAAAAATTCCCCATTTGTCACCATTTGCCCGTCCCACCCCATCTCCAAAGAAAACCACTCTAACCTTTGGCATGATACCTATACCAGTAGAAATATATTGTGTTGATATGCATATTGATATGTGTGTGATTTCTATGAATGACATAATAATTTATATAATGTTCTACAACCTGAATATGTTCTATTCAAGAATAAATCTTGAAGATCTTTACACATTGCTACTTGGTAATTCCCTATACAATTTAACTATTCACTTCTTTGTGTTTGCATATTTAGGTTACTAATTTTTTGCTCTGATAATCAATTCTGTATGCAGCACCTGTTGTTGGTGATTTCCTGTGCACATGTGCACACTCTAAAGTGGAAATTGAGATTCATTTTTTCTTTATGAAGACACACGGTCAATGTTACAGCATTTAGAAATGCTACAGGTTTTTAAATTTTATTATTATTATTTGATATTAGTAGTAGTGGTATGTGAAAAGGCTCTTTTTCATATCAGGAAATTCTACTCAATTATTTGGGAGGTAATAGGATATTTCACTGGATATGTGCCATTCGTGTAGTAATTATTATTTTCTAAAAGTACAGATGTCAGCATTAGTTTAGGAAACATGAGGATAGAACATAAATATAGTTCAATAAGCAAAACATGATAATTATGCTTACAAAACACTGAAAACTACTGTGTTTGTTAACTGGTACTTACTGTGTGGTTTCAGTTAATGTTGAGGCTTCCTTTTCAAGATGCCATTAAAATTTTCTGGAATGAAATCATGCTTTTGAGATAAAACAGTGGTTTGGTTATAGTATAAAATGGGAGGCGTGTTCTTCTGCATGACAACTTACGATCACCGTTTTAGTCACAAAATTGCCTCCCTTAGAAATCATCATTTTCAACAGGCGAATATACATAATAATTAATGAAGAACAAACAATTGACCTGAGACAAATAGACTGCCAGTTATTCCTCCAGCAAAGATGGGTTTATTTGGGTTAAGCAGAGAATTGCAATTAGGGGTCTGCAACCTTGGTGAGCCATGTACAGGTCCCTCCATGGCAGGGGAAGAAGAATGCTTTCTTGGAGAGGAAGGGGAAGTTGGGAGGGGTGTAGTAAACAAAGAGTCCATGGCTTTTTTTTTCCATAGTTACTATTATTTTATTTTATTTTTTAGTTACTATTATTTTATTTTTTTTAATTATTATTTTTTTAACATCTTTATTGGAGTACAACTGCTTTCCAATGGTGCGTTAGTTTCTGCTTTAACTGAATCAGTTATACATATACATATGTTCCCATCTCTCTTCCCTCTTGCGTCTTCCTCCCTCCCACCCTCCCTATCCCACCCCTCTAGGTGGTCACAAAGCACTGAGCTGATCTCCCTGTGCTATGCGGCTGCTTCCCACTAGCTATCTATTTTATGTTTGGTAGTGTATATATGTCCATGCCACTCTCTTGCTTTGTCACAGCTTACCCTTCCCCCTCCCCATATCCTCAAGTCCATTCTCTGATAGGTCTGTGTCTTTATTCCTGTCTTACCCCTAGGTTCATCATGACATTTTCTTTTCTTAAATTCCATATATATGTGTTAGCATACAGTATTTGTCTTTCTCTTTCTGACTTACTTCACTCTGTATGACAGACTCTAGGTCCATCCACCTCATTACAAATAGCTCAATTTCATTTCTTTTTATGGCTGAGTAATATTCCATTGCATATATGTGCCACATCTTCTTTATCCATTCATCCAATGATGGACACTTAGATTGTTTCCATCTCCGGGCTATTGTAAATAGAGCTGCAATGAACATTTTGGTACATGACTCTTTTTGAATTATGGTTTTCTCACGGTAACTGCCCAGCAGTGGGATTGCTGGGTCATATGGTAGTTCTATTTGTAGTTTTTTAAGGAACCTCCATACTGTTCTCCAGAGTGGCTGTACCAATTCACATTCCCACCAACAGTTCAAGAGTGTTCTCTTTTCTCCACACCCTCTCAAGCATTTATTTTTTCTAGATTTTTTGATGATGGTCATTCTGCCCAGTGTGAGATGATATCTCATTGTAGTTTTGATTTGCATTTCTCTAATGATTAATGATGTTGAGCATTCTTTCATGTGTTTGTTGGCAATCTATATATCTTCTTTGGAGAAGAAGACGTTTGTCTGTTTAGGTCTTCTGCCCATTTTTGGATTGGGTTGTTTGTTTTTTTGTTATTGAGCTTCATGAGCTGCTTGTAAATTTTGGAGATTAATCCTTTGTCAGTTGCTTCATTTGCAAATATTTTCTCCCATCCTGAGGGCTGTCTTTTGGTCTTGTTTATGGTTTCCTTTGCTGTGCAAAAGCTTTTAAGTTTCATTAGGTCCCATTTGTTTATTTTTGTTTTTATTTCCATTTCTCTAGGAGGTGGGTCAAAAAGGATCTTGCTGTGATTTATGTCATAGAGTGTTCTGCCTATGTTTTCCTCTAAGAGTTTGATAGTTTCTGGCCTTACATTTAGGTCTTTAATCCATTTTGAGCTTATTTTTGTGTATGGTGTTAGGGAGTGATCTAATCTCATACTTTTACATGTACCTGTCCAGTTTTCCCAGCACCACTTATTGAAGAGGCTGTCCTTTCTCCACTGTACGTTCCTGCCACCTTTATCAAAGATAAGGTGTCCATATGTGCGTGGGTTTATCTCTGGGCTTTCTATCCTATTCCATTGATCTATCTTTCTGTTTTTGTGCCAGTACCATACTGTCTTGATTACTGTAGCTTTGTAGTATAGTCTGAAGTCAGGGAGCCTGATTCCTGAGTCCATGGCTTTTTATTGGTTAAGTTCTTGCCAGGAAAGAAGAGGAGACTTTCTTCTCCCTGTTGGGCTCTGCTATCCTTGTCGGGCATGAGAGGTTCCCCTTCTGGTCTCCCAAATCTGAGGCCTCTCTATTTAATTGAGGTTTTTGTTTGTTTTTTGTTTATTTGTCTTTTACAAAACTAACATATCCACTTAGGTAGCCTAACACTTCTTTTAAATGAAATTATTTAATGTATTTGAACTTCAAATTCCAGAAGATTTTATTTGTACATTTAAATTATTAATGTTTTATATTAATGATCTCCCAAATAATGACTACCTAGGTAGGTATTAAAATTATCATGAACAACAGATGGTTGAAAAATTAAAACCATCTAATTTTGTCAGATAAAAATCCACCCTCACTATCTTTTACCCACCAAAAAGAGAAAAGAGAAGGAAAGTTTCCTTTCTAAACTCCTCAACTCCTCCATCAAAGCAGGCCAATTGAGAGGAGACCAAGAGGCATGCTGAAGTAGAAATGGCCTTTGCCAATAGATTTTCCTTTGCACATCTATTTTCTCCAGGATGTGTGATATAAACTGGACACTCAAATGCTTTCTTGAGTAAAATAATGCAGTTTTACTGAGAAAATTAGAATAACTGGAGCAAAGCAAAAAGCAAAAGAAAGAAGCAGAAAAAGTGTTGCTTTCAACAAAGGTTTGAAAAGCAGCCTCCTTTTCTGTGAGGAAGCTCTTTTATATTTAAATCTTTCACAGCAGGAAAGATCTGTCAACATTACCTGCTGGAGATACTGGCTGAGATAACCTAGATATTAAATTACCGGAAGATGCCCTAAGGTATTCCCTCACAGTCTCTTCTGGGGGCCGTTATCCCAACTTGAGGGAAATGACTTCCCTGAGTCTTCATGTAATCCAAAACTTTCAGGCTATCAGTACTTTTTCCTGCAAAGCCATAATCCTCGAATTTAGGATAGATCCAGTTTAATGTCTTGCTATTAACTATTCTCCTTTACTCATTCAACAAATATTAAGTGGATATTATGTCCCACATTTTCATTGTTCCAGCCTAAAATTTAACTTGGCACTTCCTGGAAGTTCAGGCAAAACTGAAAAGGAGAGCTGCGTAAGTTGTAGAAAGAGGAAGACAGAGTGTCAAGAAATTAAATAAAAGCCAGGCACTTAACAAGGAAGTACTGTGCATTTCAGTAAAAGGAGTTTTGTGGTTAGTAAGCTGATGCAGTCTGTTTGTTGTTTCTTATTTTTCCAAGACTGAACCTTGGAATAATTGGAGGACTAGATGTGTGAGCCTGTCTTCTGTATAAGCCAAACTTCTGTTTTGTCACCCTAAATAACCTCACTCTTGCCTCCTACACGCTGTGGGATAAACCAGCTTCTTCTCAGAGTCTCTGTGGAGTGTGTGTTTCTCCCCATTCCTAGGTGCCCCCCTTGCCCACTTCCACTGATATGTTAATTCTGCATCTTGTCCCCTGTACCTGATGTTCTTCTTCACAGCATTTCTCCTCTGGCTGAACACCGCACCTATTCTTTTCTTGCCAAAGCAGAAGCAACGAAGACTTTTCCAAGTCTAGAATGTTTTACTAAAACTAAAGAGGGATAGTAGAGGATTATGGTCTAGTTCAAGTGTCAGCACTCATTTTAATTTGTACATTAGATAATACTAACCTAAAATTTCACATATGTTAATCCACAAGGGGAGATTTCTCTTTGATTACATCCCACATCTCTTCTGCCTTCCTTAGCCAAATTACTGCCATCTCCTCAGCCAACCCTGCTTTATGACCTTTATTCTCCCCTTCTAGCAGCCTTCAACCCCCAATTACTGTCACTTTATGGCATAGAGTGGTTGACCTTTAAGACCTCTTTTTGAGATATTTCCTTCAATAAAGACCCATCTATACTAAGCTTCCTACTAAAATTTAGAAGTTAAGAGAGTGCTTGTTAACCCAAAGAGATTTTTAGGCACCTGGTAGGATTGCAGTAAAAATATTATCTTCTGGGCTTCCCTGGTGGCGCAGTGGTTGAGAGTCCGCCTGCCGATGCAGTGGACATGGGTTCGTGCCCAGGTCTGGGAAGATCCCACATGCTGCGGAGCGGCTGGGCTCGTGAGCCATGGCCGCTGAGCCTGTGCGTCTGGAGCCTGTGCGTCTCTGCAACGGGAGAGGCCACAACAGTGAGAGGCCCGCGTACCACACACACAAAAAAGATATTATCTTCTATTTGCTCAGAATAACTCCTCAGAAGTTGTGGAACTGGGAGTGATGATTTTGTTGCTGATGTTCTGTTTCGTTTGTGTGTTTTCCTCCAATTACATTAGCACTCAGCTAAAACATTTTTATTAATGAATTTATGACCTCTTATGGTAAGATGATTAACCAGAACATTAATCTTGCTTTTGTTTTTAATTCCTGTGTTTTATTTGAGGAAAAACAAAGTATTTGAATATCTATGTTCTGTTTATATTCATGGCTTAAATTACGATGTTTACTGGGAGTGACAAAGGTACAATAACCAAATGTTCATACAATTCTATTAATTAGATGCGGTAGAAATCATTTGAGAGAATACAGTATGTTTGATTACTTTAGAAGTATATTAATTTTACAAGAAACAAATCTGTTAGCATTCCAAGAAGCCATGCTAGCATTCTTATAAAATTAATTAATGGATTCAACAAATATTTAATCAGTGTTTCTAGGCTAAGTTACTATTCTAAGAACTGGGGTACAAGAATACATGGAAAAAAACAGTGCTTACATTCTAATGGGAGTAGGCAGATGACAAGTAAACACAAATTTAACATCAAATCTAGAGTATATCTGATGTTAATAAAAAATTTGGGGAAAAATACAGCGGTGTAAAGGGGAATAGGAAATGATGGAGGTTAGGAAAGTCAGGGTTGTAAAAGTGCTATTTTATTTAGAGCAGTTGGGCAAGGTTTTTTTGATAAGGTGACATTTGAATGTAGACCCAAAGGAACTTTGAGAGCCAACCTTGTGTGATCTGTGAGAAGAGGGTTTCAGGAAAGAAAAGAATATGAGTGAGGGCCCTGGGTCAAGAACATGCTTAAAGTGTCAGAGGAAAAGACATTTAGCTTAGAGTAGAGTGAGTGAGGGAAGAGCAGTGGAGATGAGGTAGAATGTAGTAAGGGTGGTGTCAGATTTTGTGGAATCTTGTAGTGATTTAGGACTTTAGATTTTACTATGAGTAAAATGAGAAGTTATTAAACGGATTATATCTGAGAAGTGGCAAGACCTAAGGAGCAAGATGATTTATCTTTAAAAAATATTACTCTTATATGTAGATGAGACTTAGGACAGGGTTTGAAACAGTTTAGTAGAATACTGGAATAATCCTGAAGAGAGAATACATTGTCCTGGACCAAGGTGGATCATAGTGAAGGTGGTGAGAGGTATTCAGTGTTGGGGTATATTTTGAAAGTTTAGCCATCCGCATTTGCTTATAGATTGCTAGATTATGGGTTATGAGAGAAATAGAGATGTCAAAATTAACTCCAAGTATTTTGGTTCTTTGGATTCTGAGCAAGTAGGATAATGAAATTGCTATTTATTCAGATGAGTAAAACTGAAGTGGAAGGAAAAGCAGGTTTGAGAAGGGGAATGAGGATTTGGTTTGGGAATACAGTAAGTCTAAGATGCATAATAGATGTCTATATGGACATGTCAAGAGGGGCAGCTAGAATTCCAAGTAAGATATAGGATAGGGATATACATTTGTGACTCACCACATCATAATGTAGATTATGAGTAAATCCATGGGACTAGATGAGATCATTTAGGGAAGGAGTATAAATAGAGAAGTTCAAAGATGGAGTTGTGCATGCTCCAGTTTCAAGAGGATGAGGAGGAAACAACAAAGGAATATGTAAATATCAGGCTTGTAAAATAGAAGAAAACAAAGAGAAATTTAAAATGACAAAAATATATATGTTAAGAGGTCAAACTGCAAATGACATGAAAATGACTCTACTCATTTTAGCAGAAAGCATAGTGGTCAATCTAAAGGCAATCTACTTGTATCCTTTATGCTCACTTATGTGTTAGGGAGACGCTAGACAGCTTCTCATTGGCAAGACCACAAGGGTAGACTACATGTGGTGATCATGATGGCCCATATTCAATCTGCCTATGGAATAATGATGCTGGTCTGAGACTATGATCTAGTGAATTATCACTTTCAAATTCCTCAGCCTCCCCAAACCCCAACCAATTCAATTTTTTTTTTTTTTTTTTTGCGGTACGTGGGCCTCTCACTGTTGTGGCCTCTCCCGTTGCGGAGCGCAGGCTCAGCGGCCATGGCTCACGGGCCCAGCCGCTCTGCGGCATGGGGATCCTCCCGGACCAGGGCACGAACCTGTATCTCCTGCATCGGACTCTCAACCACTGCGCCACCAGGGAAACCTAACAACCAATTCAATTTTAAGTGATATTTATGAGTTACTCTATTATGATTCATATTGTACCAACATTGGAAGAGTAAAAATGCATCCAGGTTGCCCATATTGCTGTTAAAAATGGAGCAGAGATTATACTGTTTAACTTAAAAGAAGCAACTAAACATGATTAATTATAAAAGGCAAAGTATGAAGGCACAGTAAGAAGTACCCAGTAATTGGTAGTTGGGGTTATGTTACCCAGGGAATAAAGTCCTCTTTGCAGGGCTAATGTTTGTGGTGCTTATCTACACAGTGGGAAGGCTGGAGAGAGTGTAATTGGTAAAATAAAAAGTAAAGGTGGTGTGTCAGGTCCAGAGTTTAGGGTTCCAAGTGAAAGGTTGTCTGATCAATTTGGGTAAAAATTTGGGGACAGTATCTTAATGGAGTGGTTTGTAAGGATTCTTTCACCAGGGTAGATTGATAATGGATGATCAATCAAGATTCTTTGTTGGAACAACCTTGAACAACTCAACCATGTTGCTTTGGTGCTCATTCTTCCTCCAGGCCCCGTAAATGGGATTGCCTTTCCTGAGCCTATCTTTCTGTCCTACTTGGTCCCCTTTATTTCTTTGCAAAATGTCTAGGAGTCAGGCTGGCTAGGGTAGTGCTCAGCTCATTGAGGCATGGTCAGATCTTCCTCCAGCTTTCCTACCCCTGCAGAGCTTGGAAGTATTGAGTAAGGCTGCTATTCTGGGTACTACATAGGGCATTATCTAGGATATGAATAGCAGAAAGCCATGAGGTTACTGAGACAAAAAAAAGACACTTTAAAATGCAAGTGTCCGTGGTCCCAGAGTTCCTTTCAGCTCTCCCAGCAACACTTAGTATTGATCTCAAAAGAGACTGCAAGGAAATAAGTGTGTTTGGTAGAAATTTATCATCACTACTGGTAAACAGCAAGGAAATATTCTTAGTCTTGAGTACCAAGAATACTATATTCATATGGGAAGTTCATCTGGTATTGATTGTATTTTAAGAATTGGGAGACAGTCCTGGGACCATTGGCAGGATGATAGATAATGGAAGTAGTTAATGTATTTTCCACCTTCTATTTAGTTTTTTGAAATGTGGATTCTTCATATGTTGAAATCTCACTCTGAAGAATGTTGCAGATCTTGTTAAGTATGTAGCAAGTCATACAGAGATGATTAAAGGGTTAGATAATAAAACCAATACAAAAAGAATTGCACATGCTTTAAGTTGGAGAAGGAACAGGTTAAGGACACATTGAAAAATAATTTTCAAATGTGTGAATAATCCTTACAAGAAAGACTATTAAGTAGTTAGTTTCCATGTGGACAAAGTAAAAGGAAATTGGTATAATTAAACTTCATTAAATAGATTTTTGAAAAAAGGAAAAATGTTCCCTGTGGTAGGTACTGCACTAAGTCTCCATTTATTGACTTCAGTCTTGTATTGATTTCTTTCTTTTTTTTTTTCTTCAGTGTGGTTTCTCCCATCCAGAAGCAGGAGAACAAATTGCAGACATTTATGAACAGTTTCTTTTCATAGTAAATAATAAGCCATATAAAGGAAAAATAAAATTTGATAAAATAGAACAATGTACATATGTGCCCCCTCAAAAAAATCCATAAATTAACACATTTTAAATTTTCAAAATTGGGGATTTGTTTTATAATTAACTAAATTTGCAAACTAATATTTAATTTATAGAAAATATTAATCCAAAACAATGATTCGGCTGGTTTAATGACCACTAGCTAGTTGTCAAATTGAACATTAAGGCATGTAAGAAATCTACCTATCCTGAAAATCTACTGGCCATCTACTTAGAGCCAAAGCATGCAATTTGAGCATCCATCTGGCTGCATCTTAAAATAATGATTGATCAAACACAACACCCTTGAATCCCAAATGCAGAGTTTTGGGCAAAAAAATAAAAACAGGCTCTTGTCTAATGGCTTTCCAAATAACTGACCTTTCTAACACCTTGTTCCTTGAGGAGTTATTCTCAGTTTTTTTCTAGTGATGCTTTCACTTCTGTGCTGCTTTCACAGCCCATGTGTGTATCTTTGCTGACTGTGCTCTAACCAAATACAAGGAATGTTCTTGGGAGCATTGTTGTCAAAAACACTCCTTAAATTTCTATTTCTGAGGTGGAAAGTGTTTCTATTCTGTCTAATAGCTGTAATTAACAGGTGGAAATGAATGTTTTCAATAGTTCAATTGTTAAAATCTGCAAAGAGGAAATGATTGAATTCATTAAACACATCATTTTCATACCCAAATGTAAAAGGTGATAAGTCCAGGTGTTCAGTTAAAGGCTAAGAATTAAAACAGAGAGCATAATTTTCTCATTCTGTGCACAGTTTTGGAAGTTCTCTAGGTGAGCATTTCTTTCCTTTCTTTCTTTTTTTTTTTTTTTTTGCTTTTTTTTTTACTTCTAAAACTTTGGGGTTTTTTGTTTGTCTTTAATTTATTTTAGGTGAGCACTTAACATATGAAAATGAAACTCTCATTAAGACAGACCATACATACACACACACACAAACACTGTTGTCTCATTTATTGGCGTTTAGGTAAATACAAGGTCTATAGAGCCAGATTCTCTGGGATGAAATCCTGGCTTTAAACACTTACCAGTTTTGTGATCTTAGGCAAGATGTTTAACCTTCTCTGTCAGTATTGTCATCTATAAAATAGGGATGAAAATCACATTAACTTCATAATATTGTTTGAATTAATTGAGTTAAAACATGTATATACTTACACACTTACATTGCCTGGCATCTACTAAATGCTTAATATATATTAGCTAAAACTGTGTAACTTTTCTTTACAAATGATAGAAAAATCTAAGTTGGATTAAACTTGGTGTAAAATACCCCTTTGTTAATAGAAGTCAAGAGTAAACCCATGTAATGGTCAAGGCCTATGTCTCCAGGCCTTCTATGGCCATCATTCCAACCATAAAAATGTCTTCACACTGAGTTAGCCCTGAGTTCCCAGATCTCTTTCCTCAATCAGCAGAGGTCAAGATAATGAACCAGATGCCCACACCTTCTTACCCCTCGCTATTCTCACAGCCTTGCTGTCTCCATTTGGCTTAAATCCAAAACAAGTAATTTTATTAAACCCTCTATTCCCCTTTATAGTTGCCACCAGGAACTCAGGCTTCCCAGTCAGGGTCACCTCACTCACTCTAATCACCCTTTCTACCTGCTATTCTATCTCTTTCTCGAACTCTTCCTTAATTTCCAAAATCCTTCCACTGGAACTCACAATCTGTTATCTTCTCTGAACATGCTTTCACTTTCTAGCACTTAAAAAAAACCTAGTCTCTCTTCCAAAGACAATACTTCCTCTGCAGGTTTCCATCAATGGCTGCTTTTTCACCTCAGCTTTATCACTGGGGTTTAAGGTAGGGCTGGCTTTATCTATACTCTTCAGGGTTATTTTCAAGACCATTTCAGACCATTCTCTTTTGTTTCTCTCTAATCAGCCCCACCATCCAGATTTGAATCTCATGATAACAGATTGATAACAGATTGATTACCCACTACCTCTCATTGTTTCTGTCATTTACCTATGCCTGATCATTCTACTTTCATTTTTCAAAGACTTTAGCTCTCAGCTCTTTGCCATGATCTTCAACACCTCTCCTGTCAATTTGTTGCAATGTCAATATTGACACAGATGAAACTTCCAGTACCTTGCCCCCTCAATTTCCTGAGCACATCTCCTCTTGACCTCTGTCTTTCCTCAGCTATTCCTTAGTCCTATTCTAGACCTCATTATTACCCCAAACTAAAATTTTCATTATCCTTATTTCCTGCATTTCACTTTGAATATCACTTCTCTTTCTCTGGCTCTTCTTTTAGTATCCCATGCCCCACTTGAACAACCCATTCAGTACACTCTAATCAGTTGAGATTATAGTAATTCACACTCTTAATATCTTTCCCCAACTTACATTGCTTAAATTACTCAATCATTTTAAGCATTTCTTCTGATAAACCCTCAAGTCCCTTGTCCCTCTCTTCCTGCTTCATTAGGTAGCTGAGCTATGGTTAAATCTAACTCTTCAAATATATATATATATATATATATATATCCATGAAATTGGATAGGACTGGAAAGAGCATGCAACTACACATCCCACTATAAATTCATGAACAAGAAGAGCAAATGAGTGTTTAGTACTTTCTGGAAATCTTACTTTACTTCACTGTTCCACTCATGTTATATAGTCTCCTTCTCTTCAGATCATTAAAATGTCTCCTCTCAATCATCATTCTCATTGGATGACTTTGATTCCTACTTCACTGTGCAAACTGAAGCTATCAGGAGAAAACTTCCACAGACTCCCACCCCTTGCCTTACCCATCTACAGGTATCTACACCTGCATAGTCTGCCTTCCCATCTGTTATCATGGATGATTCATAAGTGCTTATTTATGTCCAAAGGTAATTCCTTTACTTATGAGCTAGACTACATCTTGCCTTATCTACTTAAGGATATCACTCCAGGAGCTGTCTCCTCTCTGCCCTATATCATTATTTTGTTTTTCTTATTTGTTGGAAAATTCCCATAAACATTGAAACTTTTCTATTATTTCTTGTATTAAAAAAAGAAAAGAGCTAGTAAAAAGATTTGTGGTTGTTAGGGGTTGGGGGGTAGAGGTGAATAGGTGGAGCACAGGGAATTTTTAGGGCAGTAAAAATACTCTGTATGATACTATAATGATGGATGCATGTCATTATACATTTGTCCAAACCCATAGAATGTACAAGAGTTAACTCTAATGAACTTTGGGTGATTGTGATGTGTCATTGAAGGTTCATTAATCATAGCAAATGCACAAATCATAAGTGTTAAATTTGATGACTTTGATAAATGTACAACCTTGTCAAGATATATAACATTTCCAGTACTTCAGAAATTTTCATGTGTCCCTAACATTCAATATCCACTCATCTAGGAATGGCCACTCTTCTGACTTTTTTCACTATAGATTAGTTTTGACTCTTCTAGAAGTTTATATAAATAGAAGCATCAAGTATGTACTCTTCTGTATTCAACATCTTTTCCTCAGAATGTCTGTGAGATTCAACCATGTTGTTTTATATATAAGTAATTTGTTCCCTTTTGTTGCTGGGTAGTATTCCATAATACAACTCTACCATAATCAGTTTGTTTATGTATTTTTCTGTTGATGGTCATTTCTGTTGTTTCTAGATTTTGGCTATGGGCATTTCTATGCATATTTTATACAAGTTTTTTGTAAACATACATTTTCATTTCTCTTTGATAAATACCTAGGATTGGAATTTCTGGGTCATAAAGTAGGTATATATTTAACTTTTAAAGAAACTGCAGTTTTTCAAAATTTTTGTATTATTTTACTTTTACTAGAAATGTATGAGAGTTCAGATACTCCCTATTTTTGACAACACTTGAGTTGTTGGTCTTTTTAATTTTTAATAAATTTAACCCTACCATTATAGTGGGTGTGTAGTTTTTTTTTTTTTTTTTTTTTCATTTTAATCTCAATTTCCATTATGACTAAAAACATTGAACATGCTTTCATAGGATTATTTGGTATTCATATACCTTCCCTTGTGAAGTGTCTATTCAAGTAGTTTTCCTCCTTTTTATTGGATTATTTTAATTACCAAGTTGTAGCATTATTTTATGTATTATGGATACAAGTATTTTGTCAGATATATCCTTGCCATATTTTTTCCTAGTCTGTGGTTACCTTTTCTGTCTCTATAGTGTCCTTTGATTAACAGATTTTTTAAAATGTTGATTGTTAGTCTATTTTCTTTCTTTTAGAATTATTCTCTTTCTGTGTCCTGTCAAAGATGGACATATATACACTACCAAACGTAAAATAGATAGCTAGTGGGAAGCAGCCACATAGCACAGGGGGATCAGCTCGGTGCTTTGTGACCACCTAGAGGGGTGGGATAGGGAGGGTGGGAGGGAGGGAGACGCAAGAGGGAAGGGATATGGGAACATATGTATATGTATAACCAATTCATTTAGTTATAAAGCGGAAACTAACACACCATTGTAAAGCAATTATACTCCAATAAAGATGTAAAAAAAAAAAAAATATGTTTACTTACCTACTTTCATGTCATAAATATATTTCCCCATCATTTCATCTAGAGGATTACAGTTTTAGCTTTTATGTTTAGGACTGTAGTACACTTAAATTTGTGTTTTTGAATTTGATCAATCGGAGTTGAGTCAATATCTTTGTCCCCTCTCCCCAAATATTGATATCTAGTTGTTTCAGCATCATTTGTTTTAAAGATTTTGCTTTCACCTACCACTGAATTACCTTGATTCAATTGGCATTTCAAGTATATGTCCATTTCTGGTCTCTTTTCTGTTCCATTGATCTATTTGCCTGTCTTTAGGCCAATGCCTCATTGTCTTGATTATTATAGTGCTATACTAAGCTTTAAATTCAGGTTGTTAAGTTCTCTAACTTTGCTTTTTTTTTTTTTTTTCCAAAATTATTTAGGCCATTATAAGCCCTTCATATTTTCATTTAAATTTTAGAATTAGCTTGTCAGGTTTTACAAAACAGCTAGAATATTGATTGGATTTGTATTGCATTTTGGCATATATTATGTTTTTAACTATACTGAGCCTTCTAATGCATAAAAAAGATATATCTCTCCATTTCTTTTTGTCTTAATTTGTCTTAGCAATGTTTTCACTGCAAAGTTCCTGCATTTTTTTGAAAGAAAATTACCTATGTTATATTATTTGACACTATTACTAATACAACTCATAAAATTATTTTTTCATTTGTTTTCTGCAATTATATAGAAATATAATTGATTTTTTTGTATATTGACTTTGTACCTGGAAACCTTTCTAACTTATTAATTGAGGTAATTGCTTTGGAAATTAGAATTATCTGCACAGGCAATCATGTCATTTACAAATATAGAGACAGTTTTTTTTCTTCCTTTCTGATCTTCATTCCTTTTATTTATTTTTTATCACCTTATCTCACTGCCTAGAACCCACAGTATATGTGACATGCATGCCATGTTACTGATCTTTAGAAGGCAAAGTTCAATACTTCACCATTATATGTGGTCTTAGCTACATTTTTAAGTGACTTTTTGCTGAGTGAATAGATTATCTTTTATTCATCTTTTTCATTATGAGTGTGAGTTGAATGGGTTTTTTTGTGACTATTGAGATAAATATATAATAGTTATTCTATTAATATCTTATCTTAACGTTGGTTGATTTTTAAATGTTAAACTAAGTTTGAATTCCAGGAATAAACCCAGCTTGATCATGACATATTTTCTTTTTAAATGTTGGATTCAATTTACATCTAAGGATTTTTTTCAATCTATGTAATCTTATAATGTATTTATCAAATTTTTCTATTAGGGTTATGATGGCCACATAAATTGGGAAATATTTCCTCCTCTACAATCCTTAAACATGTTTTTGAATAAAATTGTAGTATTTATTTTTTTTTATAAGTTTGATAGAATTCACCAGTGAAATGCTATGAGGTTTGTAGAAAGTTTTATTTAATTAATTCAATTTCTGTAGTATTTACAATTATGTTAAAACTTTCTATATCTTCTTACATCAATTTTGGTAAGTAGATTTTACACAGAATTTTTCCCTTTTATCTTTGTTGTCAAGTTTATTGTGTAAAGTTTATCCTAACAGTCTCTTACTTTAAGTCCAAAGAATATAAAACTATTCCTCTGGCATTGTGAATTTTGATAATTTTATCTTTCTCTGCTTTTTCTTGGTTGGTTTTACTAAGGTTATATAAATTTTAATTGTGTTTATTTCATTCTGATCAAACACTCTATGTACCATTTCCAATTACATTTTAAAATAACATATTTAAATTATCAAGTACTGTACTTATCCTACAAATATACTTAAGGTTAAATCAGAGATACCATATGTGGCATGGCAAAAAAAAAAGCTCTAATTCTAATATGTTTATTATTCAAGACTTACAAAATAATGACCCACTCTAGAATGGGTCAAAAAAATGACCCATTTTTAGAATTTATGAGCTTAAACAGATATCTTCCTTACAGTGTTAATATTTATTAATACATGACATGATAATAATATTTCTATATTTTTATTAAACACAAAAACTTGAGCTCAAATTACATATTCATATGGATTCATTTCTGCCAAAAATGTAAACTATTTTTAAGCTGACACACAGAGTCTGTAATTAAAACTTAAGTAGAAGTGATAAAATTATTTTTTCCTACTGAGGATATTGATTCAGGATTTTATTTTATTCAAAATTTCTGTGTTTGAAGGTAGTAAAGGGGAGACTCCCATTCATATCTCAGCCTATACTGAGCCATGTATAGTCATTATTAAAAATAAGTTTTTTTAAAAAACCTTTTTCCAACTCCTTGTTTTAATACTAAAACATTTATTGTACTTGATATGAACTTCTAATGTAAAAAGAAATATCAAGAAAAAAACAAAAACAAACTATAATCCAGACGTTTGGAGATAGAGCAAAGGACAAATTTTACTTAGTGCTTTTTAAAGGCAAGTTGCTGTTACACTTAAAATTACATGTCTGAAAATTACCTTGAGACTGCATAGGAAAAAGGCCTACAAGAAATTAATGATTAATTGTGAAGATTTATATGTGCTATTCTGTTTAATCATAACTAAGAAAGAAATAAAAACAGGTTATAAGTCCAAAACTGAAGAAAGCTCAATGGGCTTAAAGCCATTATTCTAGAAAATAAATCCTGCCACACATCACAGGGAATGAACAAAGTAAATTTCAGGGTTTGGAAAATGTTTCTTGTGGGAGAAAATCCCATTAAAGTAGATATGAATTACTTCAAAATAAGATCCATGGTAGTGTCAACTGCCATTAACATGAAGGATACTTCCCTCTTTCTCATTTCATTACATTTGTATCAAATTCTATGACTTTTGTTTATGATCAATAAGCAGTTTCTTCTAAGATCACTGAAAGGTTACAACCTGGTTTACTCACAGTAATGATGATTTACTGGAATGTGAGTCATCCCTATTTAAATCAGCCTATTGAGTCATCAATTTTCAGAGGCACTGATGGGCTCGTTGTATTTATAACTGTCCTTTGGCTAATGGATATTTGAGTTCCTAACATAATTTAAGTCAAACATTGATTTTAGTTTATAAGACCCAGTTTCCTCCATCAAATATGCTCTTCATAGGAAGAGCATACATAGCTTCATTAGTAGTCAACTGAAGGAGAGACTCAACTGAGGGATGAACAGAGATGGGTAAATGGAGAATTCTGAGCTCAGCTGATTTTCATGATTAACCATAAAAAGTTTACTACATCTTTGAAATTAATTCATTTAAAATTTTTCTTTCACATTTTTGAAGATACATGTAAATATAAAATATTTAATGTAACATATTAATATATATAATAATCCTTACCACTCTCTTACCCACTGACATTTTAACATTTTTATCATTCACTGTGTAAGTTAGTAAGCAACTCTTGTTTCCTTTTCACCAAATATGTTTCCTTAAAAATCCTCCACAGGGCTTTGCCTCTTTTCTTCAGTGTGGACAGAGTTGGTATTTGTTTCAGAAAATACCATGCTTATCAAGGTCACATTTATTTCCTTGGGATCTAATGTTTTCTAGGCATGTGCTTGTATGTGACTAAACTGACTTAAGGCATTCAGGGCTTTCAATATCTGGAATATTCAGAAGTTTTAATAACTGGTCAGTAACTACAGCTAGTCCTCAAAAAGGCTGTTCTTTTAGCTCAGGATTTTACCCTCAAAATCTACATGCTTTTTCTCAGAGAAGGCTGGTTCTATCTTTTTAAAGTGCTACTTCTATGTGAATCACTGATGGTTTTGTTTTTGTTGCTTTTTTTGTTTTTTATCAGCAGTTAATACTCAAGCTAATCTGCCTAAAATTCTTCCTTGGTGAATATTTGAAATGTTGTATTTTTTCCATAGCAGTGTTTTCCAGATCTGCAAGTGCAGTGTATTCATGTCTATAATTTCTTAAAAATTTATTGACTGTCTTTTTAATGCAAGGCATTGTATTAAGCATAAGATATGTAGTGATCGATAGAATATACATAGTCTCTATCCTTGTGGAACTAGAGTAAAAAATAGTAAGGAGCTAAATATACATCTAATTCATTACATTTGTGGAATGTGCTATAAAGTTCTATTGTTCTGTGAGTGCAAAATAGGGTCTGCCATCTAAGAATGACTAATTCATCACTACCAGAATCTTGATATTGGCAAGCTACCAGCATATAAAAAACATAGGATTAGAAACCCAGATTTGTCATTTTATATTAAATGTGGCAAATGAATAACACAGATTTATTCAAAGTTCAGCAAATAAGTCTTGAACATAACCTGATAGCTGTCCCTGTGCTAGTCACTGAAAATCAAAAGGAAATGAGGCTGCCTTTTAGAAATTCATGGTATAAAGAGAAGTTATACATATACACTGATTATACTATTACAATGTGGTAAGTCCTCTGATAGAATAATGTATGCTATGGACTAAATGTATGTTACCTCCCCATCAATTTGTATGTTTAAACTTGAAATCCCAGTATGATAGCATTTAGAGATGGGACCTTTGGGAGGTAATTAGGATAAGATGAGGTAATGAGGGTGGGGCTCTCATGATGGGATCAGTGCCCTTATAAGAAGAGACACCAGAGAGCTTGCTTAGATGCTTTCTTTCTGCCATGTGAGGACACAGCAAGTACGTAGCCATCTGCAAGCCAGGAAGAGAGCTTTCACCAGAACCTGACCATGCCAGCATCCTGATCTTGGATTTCTAGACTCTAGAACTGGGAGAAATACCTGTTGTTTAAGTCACTTAGTCTGTGGTATTTTGTGTGGCAGCCTAGAGGACTAATAGAATGTACAAAGTAAATTGGTGGTTTAGAGGAAAGAATAATTAATTTTGCTTAGAGCAACAAAGGTGGCTCCAAAGAAAGTGATATTTGAGCCCAATCTTAAAGGATACATAAAATTTCATTATGTAGAGAAGAGGATGAAAGGGCATTTTAATCAGAAAAAAATTTAAAGACAGAAAAAAGTGGGGGAGGGTCTAAGGATGAATTCCAGAGTTCCATTTTATTTAACAAGGTAAATAGTGATACTAAAGACTGAGATAAGAAATAGAAAAAAAAAAAAAAAGGTGGATTTTACTAAATAGAGTGAAGGAGCACAATGCTAAGTTTGACCAAGATGGCTGTGTAAGTTAGCACTAAGCAATTGAAAATATAAGTGTGTAAATCAGAGAGAAAGAACGAAGGAACTGCTTTCAACATTTTGTGTCTATAGTGGATATTGGGTTTTCTGCCCAGGTCACCTCTTTAGGACCAAAGCATCTATTGACCAACTGCTGATGGAAAAGTTAAAGCTAAGTCATTCAGTGGGATTTTTCTTTGGTACCAAGGAGTTGATTTCTTCAAATCACATTCCTTCCTGTGGTTGGGTAAGCAGTGGATAAAGGAAGCTTGTGGACAGTGATTATAAATGCAGAGATTCAAACACCTGGAATCCCTATCTTTTTTGGGGACAACTCTAAAGGGCCCACCAAGTTCCAGGATTTCTGTAAATCAGCTGAAGGCTCAATTGCAACTACCGTTGACCCGTGAACAATGTGTGTTTGAACTGCACGGTTCCACTTATATTTAAATACGTTTCAGTCATAAATACTACAGTGCTACATGATTTGTCATTGTTGAATCCATGGATTCAGAACCACATATGAGGAGGAACCACATAGAGGGAGGGCCAACTGAAGTTAGACTTTCAACTGTGTGGAGGGTTGTTCAACAACTCTCTCATTGTTCAAGGGTCAACTGTACATTGTGATTCAACTTCTCATTCTGCCAGATCCTGCCTTTCTCACATTCTTACAGGTGAACTTCCTAAGAACATTGTCCATCAAATTTCCCATTAAAAATTCCATTTTCAGGAAACCCGATCTAAGATAGTACCAGCACCAATACCAGAACATCCATATGGAGAACTATTAGCCTTGCTAAGGAATGAGGAAAATTATGTGCTGCCATTGCTGCAGGATTTGGCTAAAACATACGAATATCCATGAGACGACAAGAGTAGATGCACAGGATTGGATGTTGAGGATGCTGAATGAAGGGGAACAGAACCAAAAAGAAAGTTGGAGATGAGTGAGTTTATCAATATGAGAGCATTATCCTGTGAAACAAAATTTAACACTCTGGCATCTACAGTATAAACTAACACAATATTGTAAAGCAACTATATTCTAATAAAAAAATAAAATAAAACAAAAAATGACAGTAAAAAAGAAAGTCACGATTTTTTTCCCTAGATCCCAATTCTCAGACCATGAACCCACTGACTAAAAGAGAGGCCTATGATGAAGGATCATTTTTTATGGTGACAAATGTACAACAGTAATTCCTCAGTACTTTACCTAAGAGACTCCTGACCTTTAATTCAGGTACCTCAGCACTGGGAAGTAGGAAATATCCAGATCATTCAAGAGTTGATGTAAATGTGAACATAGAGAGTAGTGAAATACAATATATTAAAAGGAGCCAAATAGAATGTATAGAACCCCAAATACATTATGTGTATTGACAAACTTTTCTGCAGATCAAACACCACAGAAAAAATATCAGTGAGCTTACAGACATAATAGAACTTATCCATACAGAAGTGCAGAGGGAAAAAAGATACTGAAACAAATACATATCTGGCTTTGGTGAATAGTAGGATGACCCTAAGAACTCTAACAATAGTCATATTAGAGTTCCAGAAAGGAGGTAGAGGGAAATCGAAGATATAATGGACTAACATTTTCCAAATTTGTTCAAAATTATAAGGCTACATGCCCTAGAGCTCAAAAAGTTCCAATAAGGAAAAAAGCAAAGCAAAAACATGTAGTTCAAAGGTTATAATATCATTGTTACAATGAAAATTTTAAAAGCAGTCAGAAAAGATTAAATTCAGGGGAATAAACATAAGAAAGTTGTTGGCTTTGTATCAGAAACAATGCAAACCAAAATATATTGGAACAATATCTTTAAAAAGTTGAAAAATCTGTCAGCCTAGAATTCTATATCCAGAAAAATCCCTCAGAAATGAAGCTTAAATAAAAATATGTTCAGGAAAATAAAAACTTGGAGAATTCATCACCCAAATATCTGAAGAAACCAAAGATTCTTCAGGCTGAAGAAACAGTAAACCAGAGTTTCACTAATAAATAAAAAATACTGTGAATAGTAACTGTGGGTAAATAAAATAAATTATTTCATTTTAAAATTTCTTTAAAATATATTTTATTGTTTAAAATAAAAAATAACATATTTGTGGGGTTTATGACGTACATAGATGTAGATTATTTGACAATAAAAGTATAAAGAAGAGGAGGGTATAATAGAAATGTACTGTTATACATTTCTTACATTAAAACTGAAGAGGCATAATATTACTTGAAGAAAGACTGTGATAAGATGCATATTGCAAATCCTAGAGCTCTTACTGTATAAACTTAAAAGTTATAGCTAGTAAGACCATGGTAGAGAAAAACTGAATAATGAAAGTATTTAAATAGTCAAAAAGAATTCAGGGACAAAGAACAAAAAATATGGGACACTCTCTTTCTTGGTGCTGCCTATGAAGGTGGCAGCCATCTCCTTGGCATCATGGCCGCCCTCAGACCTCTCACGAAGCCAAAGATAATCAAAAAGAGGACCAAGAAGTCCATCTAACATGAGTCAGACCGATATGTCAAAATTATGTGGAACTGGCAGAAACACAGGGACATTGACAATAGGACTTGCAGAAGATTCAGGGGCCAGATCTTGATGCCCAGCATTGGTTATCGGAGAAATAAGAAAACAAAGCACATGCTGTCCAGTGGCTTCTGGGAGTTCCTGGTCCACAATGTAAAGAAATTGAAATGCTGCTGATGTGCAACAAATCTTACTGTGCTGAGATTGCTCACAACGTCTCCTCTGAGAACCACAAGGCCATTGTGGAAAGAGCAGCCTAGCTGGTCATGAGTCACCAATCCCAACGCCAGGCTGCACAGCAAAGAAAATGAATAGACAGCTTGTGTGCACATTGTATTTGTTTTAACAAAACCATAAAACTCAAAAAAAAAAATGTATATGGGACAAATTGAAAACAAATAGCCAAATCATACTTTAAAACAACCATGTAAATTATTAGATTAATTATAAATGCTCTAAACTTTCCAAATAAAAGCCAAAGAATATTACACTGGATTTAAAAGCTAAATCCAATTGTATGTCATCTAGAGGAAGTACATTTTAAATATGAAGTTACAGATTGTCTAACAGTAAAATGATGGGAAAATATACAGAGAAGTCCTCACAATCAGGAATATTAACAAAGATGAGAAGAAGCATTTCATAATAAAAGTGTCATGAAAATATAATAATTCTGAATATGTATCTAATAACATTCACAAATCTATGAAGCAAAAACTGAAAAATACTGTAAACAAAATTAGACAAATCCACAATTATAGGTGAAATTTCTGCAGAAAATTACTAAGGAGATCAAAGACTTGAATAAAGTATCAATCAGCAGGACATAACTGAAATCATAGAATAATTCACCCAACAACGGAACAAAGTTCCAAGAGCACATTCAACAAGTGGAACATAAAATAAAATTAATTAAGGCTTAACTGATAAAAAGAAACTGAACAGTTGTTTGGGATACCTTCCATATGATTTCACATTAAATGGAGGCATATTGTGTAAATGACTCCTTAGTGGTTATCCAGACTATCAAGTATACACATCACTTATTAAAGATAATAGAAAGCAATTTCAGTTTGAAAGCAGGACTTTCTGTCTACTTAATACTACAGCAGTATTGAGTACATTACTTGGAAATGCCCTATAATTAATTTTCCATTCCTTAACTGGAGGAGAATATTGTCTCTGCTGTGGATGCCTCAGATACCTTGTAATTTTATGTAAGAATTTCAAGGGATTTTATGCCATTTTTAGCTTGTCACCTGTGTGTGATTATCCCAGAAAACATAATCTCTTTTCCCCAAAACTCACTGTTTATCTACTAATTATGTTTAAACTAATTACTATACCTTACTACTTCCCCACTGAAGAACAGGCTTAGACATATACATCCTCTTGATTATGTGATTTTTAGAATGGATGGTTTGTTTGGTATACTCCCTAGCAACATCTCCCTGGGCTGTAAGTTAACATTAATTTTGGGGAGTTCATTGTGATGGTGTTGATTTCTTATTATAGCCTATTTAGTAGTTTTATCCTCTAAGATCACAAAGATTTTCTCTGATATTTTCTTAAACAAATTGTGGTATATCCAAAAAATAAAATGAAACAAACTACTAGACATAGCGTTTGCAAATCTCAAAAAATGTGCTGAGCTACCTAGGACACAAAAGAACACATGCTATATGAACCCATGTATATACTATCATAGAATAGGTAAACCTAATCTATAGTAATGGGATGTCACTTGTTGCCTAGGCCAGAGGTGAGGGTGGGTAAAATACAAATGGATACAAGGAAAATTTGGGGTGGGAGTGTGATGGAAATATTCTGTATCTTGATAGGGTTGATGATCATATGGGTGTATACATTTGACAAACTCACCAAATTGTAAATTTAAAATAGATGCTATTTTATTGCATGTAAATCACACTTCAATAAACTTAATAAGTAAAAACAAAACAAAACAAAAAAAACTATTGTGTTGGGAGAAGAATGGAAATAGGGGACTAGCTAAAGTGTTATGAATAATCTGAGCAATCATGGTTTAAATAGTAGAAATGGAAAAGAAGAAGACAGATTTAGGATATGTTTTGAAGGCAATTTTACATGATATGTGGATAATTTATATGTGTACATTTGGGAGTGGGGATTCTGATGGACAATGAGAAATAAGGAGAATCCCTGAAAGTTTGGCTTAGGAAATTGGATGGAGTTATTTATTCAAAAAAGTTAATCTGAAAGGAGCGTTTGGTAGTTGAGTTCTATGAGAATCAAGAGTTCTATCTTGGCTGTGTTAATTTTAAGATGCTTTTTAAAACACCTGAAGACAAATATCCAGCAGGGTGTTAGATATATGATTCTGGAGTTGCAGGGCATGTTTGGATCTTAAGGTACAGATGTGGAAGTCACAGCAAACAAGTTCTATTTAAAGCTGAAGCTTAAAAAAATGTCGCCTAGAGAGCCCAGGACATTTAGTGGTTGAGGAGGAGAAAAGGAACCAGCAAAGGAGACTGCGATGAAGCAGCTAACAATGCAGGCACTCAGGTACAAGCTCATGGGGTCATAGACATTAAGAGATAAAGAGAGTTCTAGGAAGAAAAGTGAGCAGCTATGTTGAAAGCAATGGAAAGGTCTAGTTAAGGAAAGAACGGTGACCACTGAATAATTTTTTTTGTGACCCTTACAAGAATTTTCTCTGAGATAGAAGGGATGGAAACTTGATTGGACTGATGTAGAAGATCATATGACATGACTCTATTTGTCAAGAAAATCTACAATGAACTGGGAAGGAATGGAACAGTGGTAGGAAGATGATTAAGGTCAAGGTCATGGAAGGTTTTATTTGACTTGTTTTAAAAACCCAATATTAGTGCTTGTTTGTATGCTGGTGGTAATATTCCATCAAGAACTGAGAATTGGTTGATGAAAGAGAGGGAGTATTTGAGGAAAGTCTTTGAGAAAACATGGGATGCAAACCCCAAGTGGAGGAATATAATACATATTTAATACCATACTTCATTTTGGAATACATAACATTATGCTAAGAGAATGTATTGATATCATTGTGCTCTATGCTTTAATACTCAATTTAGAACTAAAAAAAATAAAATAAAACTCAGCAAAATAAGATTTCAATCAAGTTAAGATTTGGTTAACATTCTCTTATTTCTTTTTTGGTTTGGAACACACAATTTTCCCTGTTTTGTCTATTCTTCAGGAATATCTTGCCTTCATTAGATAACTACTATAAAGTTAAAATGAAAAGAATGCATTTTCTAAAGGTTATACTATTTGAGGTTGTATTTATTGAAGGAAGGAAACATATAAACAATTTTATCCTGTTGGAAAACATAGTTTCACCTGAGCCACAAATAAGACTGTGGAAACAAAAGACAGAATCTGAGAATTTGGTTGCAGGGTCTTCTGTTCAAAAGAATACAGTTCTTGAAAAATCGGTAGCCACAGTAACAGCCATTCCCAGTCCTGTGATCTACAGAGCATAGGACCCTGTTAGGTGTCACAAAATTGCACACCAGTCACTAGGGAAAGGTTGAATTTCTATAGTCAGTTCTTGAACAGCCACTAACAATCATTCGGAGCTAATGACATTCTTCATCTAATGTGGTGAATAGAGCCATTGAAATATTTAAGGGCCAGAGCAAGAAGTGAAGAAAAAGCTGTGGCTTCAAAATCCCTGGAAACAAAGGATGTCTTACAAATGAGAAGAAAACTTCAGATTGTGAAAGCCTGAGGTCCGGTCTCAGGGAAAAAGAAAGTGAGAAAAGCAGATTATTTTCCCCAAATACTGGCATTTAAGCTTCTAGTACTTCCACGGGGGTGACCATCAAGATCGTGAGAGGATCTCCTACTCTTGCTGGTAGATCTGTGGAGCTTGGGCTAACCCCTCACTCCTTCAAACATAGATAATAACACTAAAACAGGTGTATCAGTGAGGATCCTTTAGGTGCAAGTCACTGAATAAACTAAAAGTGGCTTAAACGAGAATAATTCGCTACCTCGCATAACAGGAAGTCCCAAGGTCGGCTCTGTCAGAGTTGGTTACCTGCTCAGCTCCATGATGTGAGGGCTCCTGTCACTCTCTCTGGGAGTCTCTTGACTTTCCCCTTTGGGGCACAAAAAGAATACAAGTAGCTCCTAACATAGAGGCCTCACGTGGCAGTGCCAAAGGCAGGAACAATTGAGTCCCTACTTTATTTCTCCTTTTTTAATTATGAGGAAAACAATCCCAGAGGCCTCTCACTAGACTTTCCTCTTTGTCTTGTTTTTCTAATACATGACCATGTATAACAAATCACTGATAAGGGAAATGAAATTATAATGGCTGGCATAGACTGATGAGCATCTACCCTAGTTAAGATTTGGTTAACATTCTCTTATTTCTTTTTTGGTTTGGAACACACAATTTTCCCTGTTTTGTCTATTCTTCAGGAATATCTTGCCTTCATTAGATAACTACTATAAAGTTAAAATGAAAAGAATGCATTTTCTAAAGGTTATACTATTTGAGGTTGTATTTATTGAAGGAAGGAAACATATAAACAATTTTATCCTGTTGGAAAACATAGTTTCACCTGAGCCACAAATAAGACTGTGGAAACAAAAGACAGAATCTGAGAATTTGGTTGCAGGGTCTTCTGTTCAAAAGAATACAGTTCTTGAAAAATCGGTAGCCACAGTAACAGCCATTCCCAGTCCTGTGATCTACAGAGCATAGGACCCTGTTAGGTGTCACAAAATTGCACACCAGTCACTAGGGAAAGGTTGAATTTCTATAGTCAGTTCTTGAACAGCCACTAACAATCATTCGGAGCTAATGACATTCTTCATCTAATGTGGTGAATAGAGCCATTGAAATATTTAAGGGCCAGAGCAAGAAGTGAAGAAAAAGCTGTGGCTTCAAAATCCCTGGAAACAAAGGATGTCTTACAAATGAGAAGAAAACTTCAGATTGTGAAAGCCTGAGGTCCGGTCTCAGGGAAAAAGAAAGTGAGAAAAGCAGATTATTTTCCCCAAATACTGGCATTTAAGCTTCTAGTACTTCCACGGGGGTGACCATCAAGATCGTGAGAGGATCTCCTACTCTTGCTGGTAGATCTGTGGAGCTTGGGCTAACCCCTCACTCCTTCAAACATAGATAATAACACTAAAACAGGTGTATCAGTGAGGATCCTTTAGGTGCAAGTCACTGAATAAACTAAAAGTGGCTTAAACGAGAATAATTCGCTACCTCGCATAACAGGAAGTCCCAAGGTCGGCTCTGTCAGAGTTGGTTACCTGCTCAGCTCCATGATGTGAGGGCTCCTGTCACTCTCTCTGGGAGTCTCTTGACTTTCCCCTTTGGGGCACAAAAAGAATACAAGTAGCTCCTAACATAGAGGCCTCACGTGGCAGTGCCAAAGGCAGGAACAAGCGAGTCCCTATTTTATTTCTCCTTTTTTAATTATGAGGAAAACAATCCCAGAGGCCTCTCACTAGACATTCCTCTTTGTCTTGTTTTTCTAATACATGACCATGTGTAACAAATCACTGATAAGGGAAATGAAATTATAATGGCTGGCATAGACTGATGAGCATCTACCCCTGGGGGTAGGGAAGCCCCTTAAAAATACACAAAAAACTAGTTCCTAAATAAAGCTGGGTTTCTGTCAGCAGAGTAGAAAAGATAAATGTGACCACTGAGAAGAGGGGGCAATGCTATTATTGTCCAATCAAGCCGCTCTTATGGGAAATACAATAGAAGAGCCCAGCCTCACACCCCAGACTACATATTCTGACCTCCATCCAATCTGTCATCAAATAGTACAGTTAACCCTTAGCTGTAGCTTTACTTTCTTTCCTTGACTATAAATCCTTTTCCCTTGTCATCCTGTTTGTCTCAAAAAATAGTAGCTAATGAGTTGTCTGCCTCCAGCCTCATCGATTTTCAAAAATTTTGCATATTGTAGCCAGACTGATCTTTCTAAAGGCAGATCTAATCATGTCACCATCTTCCTTAAGAGCTTATCACAATTCCTCATTGCATTACATCTGAAGGTTGAACTCTTCAGAATCATGTCCATGTAGTTGTTCTTCGATGCAGGTGGAGGGAGGCTCCTCTGGCCTTCAGCTCCACCGTATGGAACATGCAGTCCCCTTGGTGTAGGAGGAGAGAAACAGAAGACTCCCAAGTAGGGTCTCCATTGTCCACAAAAAGTGAGGTGCCCAGCTCATCTGAAAGAGGCTGAGAAGCACCATCTTTCATTCACCCAGAAGGGGAGGAGGACATACTTTTAGGGAACACTATTGTTATAGATCCAGAGATGTGCCTCCCAGATCCCCCTTCAAGGAAGGTCTTGCTACCCAACTGCAGAGAATTTGTCTGTCTCAGCAGGTGAGAGCTGCCTTGTCTGAGGTCACACCTTTCCTGGGGTAGCCCAGTTGTAACTGAGTGAGGCACGGGGATAAAGACATGGCCATTTTGGCCCATGCACATAACTCCAAGAGGCACTGCTCACTTGAGGACTCCCTGCTGGAGTGGCCAGGGCTTCCTTGTGCTTGCTTCACAGTTGACTTCTTCCTCTTCTCTATCTTGTTTCAACATTTCTTTCATACATTTTGATCCTTTATGAACATCTTGTACCCCATACTCTATGTGGTATCTGCTTCTGGACATTACAGCCTGCAACAACTAGTAATTTCTAGCAGAAAGTCCTTTAACCCTCAACTCTTTTTTCTGTGTCAAAGATCTTTACCTAACTTGAATATTTTTCACTCCAGATTTGTAGAAATAGAGTTCCCTCAGTGTATCACCAAAATTTTGCAGATAAAATGCAATTTATTAAGTACTTAAGTGCTCTTTTTTGTTTTGTTTTTCTTTTCCACTCTCTCATTCTCTCTAAGGCTGCCCATGAGTAGATAGGTGCTTAGAAGAAAAATCATCTGCCCAGACCCAATAGTTATTAAACCAGGGAGTTCTCCGATCCTCCTTTGCCCTTTATAACTTTACAGCTTGTTACCTTTATAACTAGTTTAAACCACCACTGCCTGGAGCTCCCTTTCCCTCTTCCCTTTGAGGGGCTCACTGCTACTCAGCTCAGCATCAGTACCTCCAAAAAACTTCCAAAGTTGTCCCCTATCCTTGCATGGCTGTCATCCTGTGTTGCTCTGATAGCTAATACCCCAAACATTTATCCCCATCTTGGTGCCTATCAATACTGTATTATAATCATCTTTGCCTATCTAGCATCTCTGATGGCTGACCAGTGCCTGGTACATCTTTCTTTACCTACTTCTCAAAAGGGTTTTGAGTGATTCAGTGTCAGCACATAGTAGGTACTGAAAAGCATTTACTGAATGAATTTAATAATGCTCTTTTTTCCTCCAGCTTTGCACTGACTCTGTCATCCTAGGAGATTGAGTTAAAAGTGGAAAAAATAGTGCTAGAATGTATTGCAACAAACATCTGTGAGTCTAAAGGAATTTGGTTCATTAATGTTTCTTTTCCAGTTCTGATAGCTGGCTGTACTCGGCTGACTACAAAATGCGATGTAGCACATTGGGAAGGGCTGACTACAAAATGCGACGTAGCACATTGGGAAGGGCAGAGGTATCTAGTGAATGGAGAACTCTTCCTAGACAGAGCTATTTTCTGTTCTTTTTTTTTTTCCACAAGCCCACGTTCAACATCTATGACATGCAAGACCACTCAGGTATTACTATCTCAGTCAGTTTAGATAATCACATTCAAGATGTATGTGTGTAACAGGAATTATGATATGAGTATTCACATTCTGGTTCTCTTCCCTGCCCCCAAATACTATCCCCATTAATTTTATTTGCAATTAAGCAGATGAGGGGAGAAATATTCTGAGCAAAATGTTTCATGAGGTAAGATGAAGGTGAGTGTGGGAAGAGGATGGGAGTGTAAATATTCATATTGATTTTTTTGTGGCCATTGTATGTATTTCTGCATATGACAGTCAATTTCTGGTTTGTGAAGTAAGTTGATTAAACATTTCCTGTGAGTTTAATGATCAGCATTTGCATGAGGAAGAATGGGGGTGATCTGCAAACTCCATGGTGAGAAAAAGTGAAATGAGGGATGAAAATGCAATGTACAGGAGAATCACTTTATATTCCATGACAACTGTGTCATTGTGCGAGTTACTCTCAAAATATGAAGTGAGAGGAAAATATAAGGGCACAGTATCTAAAAACTGTGATTGGATAGCAGGATGAAATATTGCCTGATTAAAAATGTATCAGGGTTAGGAGGATAGGAAGGAATAGGCATTAGTCAAAAAGAATAGGAATACTATCTATTAGAAGGAATAAATATGCACAAAATTAAAAGCTGTATGGGGCTTATATTCGTTTAGAAGACACTGATAATAAACCCTGAACTTGGTAGATATTCACTAACCTTTTCTATCTGGGATCTCCCAAGTCTCCATGATTCAGTATCTGAAGGATTAGTGCCTATAATTCAGGGCACCTCCAGGACCCTGAATTAATGCCATCACTAGTGTTCTTCCTGATTGATGAGTGTCATACTGATCATCACCTCTGATGTGCATGAATGTTTAAACATAGCTTCTCTCTGTAAGCAGCAAAAGCCTCAGAAATTTTATTAAATTAAATTTTAATAGAATAAATCTATTTTAGTGTCCTTTCAGTGAATTCAGGGTTACTAAAGTAGGAGGTGATTAAATTCGTTAAATTCTCTTGGCAACTGCCTGCTGCTACCAGGTCTCATTCCTTTAAGGCACAGGGCTGTGGCTTTATCTTCACAGCAGCTCATTCAACAGTTCCCAGATGTCTTCCTCCGGTTTATTTTGGGAGCTTCACCCTGTAAAATGAGTTTAGTCCATCATCTCCCCTTATCTGGCTGAAGCACATTCTGTCAAGGGATTCTACTTTTCCTGAGGTACTTAGCACCTACTGACAATAATCATTTTTTTTCTGAACAGATAAAGAGAGAAAGAAGGCAAAAGAGCATGAAAGGTACTTTTTACTGATTTTAAACTAAAGAAAAAATGACAGTGTCCACCTTATACAATCAAAATAGCTCTGCTTTTAAAAATAAGTTTCTCAAACTTGATGAGCAGCTGATTCTGATGAATTCAATTGTAGTAGAGCATGGTTTACTGAGGGTTTGGAAAAATGATCAAATAATAACATTAAGTCATACAGGGAATTGGGAGATATTACATTCTTTTATAATAAAAGTGTTCATAACATAAATGTTTTTCTCTGGTCAAGGAATACTTACTAATGGAGAAATACTTAACCCTTGATAATTACTAAGTTAAAAAAAAAACTTTGACAATTAAAAATCCATTAACAATCCTAAGTCTACACTGCTATCTAGGTGTACTTCAGAGAGTATTATTGTTTGGATAACAAAAGAAAATTATGCAAGTGGAAAAAAATTGAACCACTCTACAAAAGAACGATGTTGGGAGATTATAATATCCTTCATGAAATAGTACTTTATTAAAGACCAGAAAAAATCTTTTATCAATGGTTGCATACAAAAAGCTGCCATTAATCTATGACACTGATGCCAATGAGAGCATCATCTTCCAGGTAGAAAGTTCATTTACGTAACTGAATAAAAAGGGAGCATTTTCTAGCATTTTTATTTCACTTCTTATTGCTGTGTGCTTTGAATAAAATAATCTCCCTTATTTTTCATAGAAAATAAAAACGTACATTACCTATGCAATACAAATAAATACATATTTTATTGATTTCTTTTTTTAATTGTTAAATATACAAATATAAAGACATGACATGATTTGTGTTTATCTAATAATTAGTGATGTTGAGCATCTATTCATGTGCCTCCTGGCCATCTGTATGTCTTCCTTGGTTAAATGTCTCTTTAGGTCTTCTACCCACATTTAACTGGATTGTTTGTTTTTTGATATTGAGCTCCATGAGCTGTTTGTATATTTGGGAGATTAATCCTTTGTCAGTTGTTTCATTTGCAAATATTTTCTCCCATTCTGAGGGATGTCTTTTTGTCTTGTTTATGGTTTCCTTTGCTGTGCAAAAGCTTTTAAGACTAATTAAGTCCCATTTGTTTATTTTTGTTTTTATTTCTGTTACTCTAGGAGGTGGGTCAAAAAAGATCTGCTGTGGTTTATGTCAAAGGATGTTTTTCCTTTGTCTTCCTCTAAAAGCTTGAAAGTGTCTGGTCTTACATTTAAGTCTTTAATCCATTTGGAGTTTATTTTTTTGTATGGTGTTAAGTAGTGTTCTAATTTCATTGTTTTACATGTAGCTGTCCAGTTTTCCCATCACCACTTATTGAAGAGGCTGTCTTTTCTCCATTGTATGTTCTTGCCTCCTTTGTCATAAATTAGGTGCTCATATATGTGTGGGTTTATCTCTGGGCATTCTATCCTGTACCACTGATCTATATTTCTGTTTTGTGCCAGTGCTATACTGTCTTGATTACTGTAGCTTTGTGGTATAATTTGAAGTCAGGGAGCCTGATTCCTCCAACTCAGTTTTTCTTTCTCAAGATTGCTTTGGTTATTCGGAGTCTTTTGTGTTTCCATACAAATTGTAAGATTTTTTTATTCTAATTCTGTGAAGAATGCCATTGGTAGTTTCATAGGGATTGCATTGAATCTGTAGATTGCTTTGCATAGTATAGTCATTTTCAAAATATTGATTCTTCCAATCCAAGAACATGGTATATTTCTCCATCTGTTTATGTCATCTTTGATTTCTTTCATCAGTGTTTTATAGTTTTCTGAGTACAAGTCTTTTGCCTTCTTAGGCAGGTTTATTCCTAGGTATTTTATTCTTTTTGTTGCAGTGGTAAATGGGAGTGTTTCCTTAATTTCTCTTTCTGATGTTTTGTCGTTGGTGTATAGGAATCGCCTCACGCTGGTCAGAATGGCCATTATCAAAAAATCTAGAAACAATAAATGCTGGAAACAGTGTGGTGAAATGGGAATCCTCATGCACTGTTGGTGGGAATGTAAATTGATACAACCACTATGGAAAACAGTATGGAGATTCTTTTAAAAACTAAAAATAGAACTACCATATGACCCAGCAAACCCACTACTGGGCATAAACCATGGGAAAACCATAATTCAAAAAGAGACCACAGTGTACCACAATGTTCACTGCAGCACTATTTACAGTACCCAGCACATGGAAGCAACCTAAGTGTCCATTGACAGATGAATGGATAAAGAAGATATGGCACATATATACAATGGAATATTACTCAGCCATAAAAAGAAACGAAACTGAATTATTTGTAGTGAGGTGGATGGACCTAGAGTCTGTCATACAGAGTGAAGTAAGTCAGAAAGAGAAAAACAAATACCATATACTAACACATCTATATGGAATCTAAAAGAAAAAAGAAAAGGTACTGATGAACCTAGTTGGAGGGCAGGAATAAAGAGGTAGACATAGAGAATGGACTTGAGGACATGGGGTGGGAGGGCGAAGCTGGGGCAAAGTGAGGGTAGCATTGTTGTCCTGCACAATATTTAATAACTATGTCCTATAAATGGGTGTGACCAAGAGAGTTCCATGTTGTGACAAGGTGGGCAAGGTGAAGATTACAAATAACATTTAGTCAATTGTGGGCCTGCAGAAGCCAGTGCTTAGGTGAATGTCAAAGTCAGGCCACATTTCCTAGCTGTGACAGCCTTTTTACTCCATTTTTGGACACTCTTCACATTTTTAAAAGTACACCCACCAGGTGCCCCTTGCTCCCTCCTGAATTTTCTCTTTCCCTTGCCTCTTTTCTCATTTTAGACCTAACATTTGCTTTCCCATCTATCACAATAGGGCTTCAAACTATTGAAGTTTCTGTAACTGTCTCCTTCCAAATCAAAAAGTTACTCCTTTCTTCTTCCATTGGATCATGTCAGAATATCTCCCATTTATATGCAAGGGATGCTAATGGACTAAGGATTTCCCTCACAGACAAATTTTCATATTTTCAACATCCTGGGGTGTGTTTATGCTTAAAAGGTGTATCAACCTATAAGAATTGTGGGCTCTAGGTGAGACATATTTTTGAATATGTAGGTCTTGAGAAAAGGATTTGTGAATGTTGTTCAGAGTTGAGCTCATGGAGAGAGAGGGTTTGGGAAGCAGTTAGTCCTCTGGTCCATTCCCAGCTTGGCCATTTACTAGTTATATGAAGCTGAGACCCTTGGTTTTCTCATCATAATTCAGTAATGGGAATTAAGTCAGATGCAATTTGTAAGGTGTTATGAGTTAATGTCTGTGTTATAATTCTTAAGCTATTCCTACCCTAAACTTCTCTTTATATACTTGTCTAAAGTCTCATTAATGAGGAGTTGGATCCTTAGCATATATTATTATTATTTCTAGATGCTTCTCATTTTTTGTTGGTGTGTATGGCTTAAAAGTAGTGTGATGTGCTTAAGTTGGCTGATTCTACCTCTGAAAACCTGATTGTGAGCCTTTTTTCCCAAATTCACATTGCAGTATTATTAAAGTGATAGCTTGAAGTAGGTCATACTGGGAAAATTTACAGCATGGAAATGAACAAACCCTACAAAAAAAGGCTCTGTTTTCTTCTGAAGGGGAAAAAAAAAAGTTAACCCTTTACTAGCACATTAGTGCCAAGAGTCCAGGCAGAGATTGAGAGAAAAGCCTTTTTTCTTTTCCCAATAACAAAATAGGATACTACATGTCCCGAGTTCTCATTTCCCTATGACTGTGTTTCCGCTAGGAGGGGAACGTATTTCCGAATTCTCTCCAAACCCAGCTCTACCTTCTGACCAAGGTGGCCTTAATGTTCTCTCCTGCCTTTTGTTTCCACAGTTGAGTTCAATTTCTCTCCATGACTGCAGTAGTCTTGACCCCTAAGCAATAGTCTTGAATGAAGTCTTCCTTGCTTGTTTAACTCCATCAGTGCAGTTTTTCTTTGACACTGCCCCAATTCCAATTTTTTGGCAATATCAATCTGTATTCACACCCCTCTTAAAGTATGTATTTCATGCTCCAAATATCAGGTGGCTCTGAGCTGTCAAATTCTTTGGCCATTTATTAGATAGTCTGCCTTATCTTGTCTCTATGATAGAAAAAAAGGCAACTTGTCTGATATTTACAGAGAATCCCAGGTAAATTTTATTGGCATCATTTATTTTATTTTATTTTTAAAAATATTCTTTCTATTTATTTCTTTGTTTTGAATTTTATTTTATTTTATTTTTATACAGCAGGTTCTCATTAGTTATCTATTTTATACATGTTAGCATATATATGTCAATCCCAATCTCCCAATTCATCCCACCACCATCACTGCCCCCTGCCCCTCTGCTTTCCCCCCTTGGTGTCCATATATTTGTTCTCTACATCTGTGTCTCTATTTCTGCCTTGCAAACTGGTTCATCTGTACCATTTTTCTACATTCCACATATATGCATTAATATAAAATACTTGTTTTCCTCTTTCTGACTTACTTCACTCTGTATGACAGTCTCTAGGTCCATCCACGTCACTTCAAATGACCCAATTTCATTCTTTTTATGGCTGAGTAATATTCCATTGTATATATTTACCACATCTTCTTTATCCATTCATCTGTTAATGGACATTTAAGTTGGCTCTGTGAGTTGTCTATTGTAAATAGGGCTGCAACGAACATTGGGATGCATGTGTCTTTTTGAATTATGGTTTTCTTTGGGTATATGTCCAATAGTGGGATTGCTGGGTCGTATGGTAATTCTATTTTTAGTTTTTTAAGGAACCTCCATCCTGTTCTCCATAGTGGCTGTATCAATTTAAATTCCCACCAACAGTGCAAGAGGGTTCCCTTTCCTCCACACCCTCTCCAGTATTTGTTGTTTGTAGATTTTATGATGATGCCCATTCTAACCAGTGTGAGGTAATATCTCACTGTAGTTTTGATTTGCATTTCTCTAATAATTAGTGATGTTGAGCAGCTTTTCATGTGCCTCTTGGGCATCTCTATGTCTTCTTTGGAGAAATGTCTATTTAGTTCTTCTGCCCATTTTTTGATTGAGTTGTTTGTTTTTTTTAATATTGAGCTGCATGAGCTGTTTATTTATTTTGGAGATTAATCCTTTGTTGATTCATTTGCAAATATATTCTCCCATTCTAAAGGTTGTCTTTTTGTCTTGTTTATAGCTTTCTTTGCTGTGCAAAAGCTTTTAAGTTTCATTAGGTCCCATTTGTTTATTTTTGTTTTTATTTCCATTACTCTAGGAGGTGGGTCAAAAAACCCTGCTGTGATTTATTTCAAAGAGTGTTCTTGCTATGTTTTCCTCTAAGAGTATTATAGTGTCTGGCCTTACATTTAGGTCTTTAATCCATTTTGAGTTTATTTTTTTGTATGGTGTTAAGGAGTATTCTAATTTCATTCTTTTACATATAGCTGTCCAGTTTTTCCAGCAACACTTATTGAAGGGACAGTCTTTTCTCCATTGTATATCCTTGCCTCCTTTGTCATAGATTAGTTGACCATAGGTGTGTGGGTTTATCTCTGGGCTTTCTATCCTGTTCCATTGATCTGGATTTCTGTTTTTGTGCCAGTACCATACTGTCTTGATTACTGCAGCTTTGTAGTATAGTCTGAAATCAGGGAGTCTGATTCCTCCAGCTCCATTTTTTTCCCCTCAAGATTGCTTTGGCTATTCGGAGTCATTTATGTCTGCATACAAATTAAAAAATTTTTTTTGTTCTAGTTCTGTAAAAAATGCCATTGGTAATTTGATAGGGATTGCATTGAATCTGTAGATTGCTTTGATTAGTATAGCCATTTTCACAATATTGATTCTTCTAATCCAAGAACATGATATATCTCTCCATTTGTTTGTGTCATCTTTGATTTCTTTCATCAGTATCTTATAGTTTTCTGAGTACAGATCTTTTACCTCCTTAGGTAGGTTTATTCCTAGGTATTTTATTCTTTTTGTTGCAGTGGTGAATGGAATTTTTTTCTTAATTTCTCTTCCTGATCTTTTGTTGTTAGTGTATAGGAATGCCAGAGATTTCTGGTCATTAATTTTGTATCCTGCAACTTTACCAAATTCATTGATTAACTCTAGTAGTTTTCTGGTGGCCTCTTTAGGATTCTCTATGTATAGTATCATGTCATCTGCAAACAGTGACAGTTTTACTTCTCTTTTCCAATTTGGATTCCTTTTATTTCTTTTTCTTCTCTGGTTGCTGTGGCTAGGACTTCCAAAACTATGTTGAATAATAATGGTGAGAGTGGACAACCTTATCTTTTTCCTGATCTTAGAGGAAATGCTTTCAGTTTTTCACCCCTGAGAATGATGTTTGCTGTGGGTTTGTCATATACAGCCTTTATTATGTTGAGGTAGGTTACCTCTGTGCATACTTTCTGGAGAGTCTTCCTCATAAATGGGTGTTGAATTTTGTCAAAACTTACTCTGTATCTATTGATATGATCATATGGTTTTTATTTTTTGTTAATGTGGTGTATTTTAACAAATTTTAACACCAATTTGTTAATGTGGTGTATCTTGATTGATTTGTGCATATTGTGCATATTGAAGAATGCTTGCATCCCTGGGATAAATCCCACTTGAGCCTGCTGTATGATCCTTTTAATGTGTTGTTGGATTCTGTTTGCTAGTATATTGTTGAGGATTTTTGCATCTATAGTCATCTGTGATGTTGGTCTATAATTTTCAGTTTTGGAGTATCTTTGTCTGGTTTTGGTATCAGGGTGATGGTGACCTCATAGAATGAGTTTGGGATTGTTCCTTCCTCTGCAATTTTTTGGAAGAGTTTGAGGAGGATGGGTGTTAGCTCTTCTCCAAATGTTTGATAGAATTCACCTGTGAAGCCATCTTGTTCTGGACTTTTGTTTGTTGGAAGATTTTTAATCACAGTTTCAGTTTAATTACTTGTGATTGTTCTGTTCATATTTTTTACTTCTTTCTGGTTCAGTTTTGGATGGTTATACCTTTCTAAGTATTTGTCCATTTCTTCCAGGTTATCCAGAGTTGCTTGTAGTAATCTCTTATGATGCTTTGTATTTTTGTGGTCTCTGTTGTAACTTCTCCTTTTTCATTTCTAATTTTATTGATTTGAGTAATATCCCTTTTTTTCTTGATGAGTCTGGCTAAAGGTTTATCAATTTTTTTTATCTTCTCAAAGAACCAGCTTTTAGCTTTATTGATCTGTGTTATTATTTTCTTTGTTTCTATTTCATTTATTTCTGCTCTAATCTTTATGATTTCTTTCCTTCTACTAACTTTGTGTTTTGTTTTTTCTTCTTTCTCTAGTTCCTTTAGGTATAAGGTTAGATTGTTTATTTGAGATTTTTCTTGTTTCTTGAGGTAGGACTGTATTGCTATAAACTTCTCTCTTAGAACTGCTTTTGCTATATCCCATAGGTTTTGGATCATCGTGTTTTCATTGTCATTTATCTCTATTTTTTGATTTCCTCTTTGATTTCTTCAGTTGTCTCTTGGTTATTTAGTAACATATTGTTCAGCCTCCATGTGTTTGTGTTTTTTACATTTTTTTCCTTTTAATTTATATCTAATCTCATAGTGTTGTTGTCAGGAAAGATGCCTGATATGATTTCAATTTTCTTAAATTTACTGAGGCTTGACTTGTGACCCAAGATGTGATCTATCCTGGAGAATGTTCCGTGTGCACTTGAGAAGAAAGTGTAATCTGCTGTTTTCAGATACAATGTCCTATAAATATCAATTAAATCTATCTGGTCTATTGTATCATTTAAAGGTTGTGTTTCCTTATTAATTTTTTTGTCTGGATGATCTGTCCATTTGTGTAAATGGGGTGTTAAAGTCACCTGCTATTATTGTGTTACTGTTGATTTTTTCATGGTTGTTAGCATTTGCCTTATGTATTCGGGTGCTCCTATGTTGGGTTCATAAACATTTATAATTGTTATATCTTCTTCTTGGATTGATCCCTTGATCATTATGTAGTGTCCTTCCTTATCTCTTGTAACGTTCTTTATATTAAAGTCTATTTTATCTGATATGAGAATTGCTACTCCAGCTCTTTCTTTAGATTTCCATTTGCATGGAATATCTTTTTCTATCCCCTCACTTTCAGTCTGTATGTGTCCCTTGGTCTGAAGTGAGTCTCTTGTAGATAGCATATATATGGGTCTTGTTTTTGTATCCATTCTGCGAGCCTGTGTATTTTGGTTGGGACATTTAATCCATTCACATTTAAGGTAATTATTTATATGTATATTCCTATTACCATTTTCTTAATTGTTTTGGGATTGTTTTTGTAGGTCCTTTTTTTGTGTTTCTCACTTAGAGAAGTTCCTTTAGCACTCATTTTAGAGCTGGTTTGGTGGTGCTGAGTTCTCTTAGCTTTTGTTTGTCTGTAAAGCTTTTGATTTCTCTGTCAAATCAGAATGAGATCCTTTCTGGGTAGAGTAATCTTGGTTGTAGTTTCTTCCCTTTCATCACTTTAAATATATCATGCCATTCGTTTCTGGATGTGGAGTTTCTGCTGAGAAATCAGCTGTTAACCTTATGGGAGTTCCCTTGTATGTTATTTGTCAGTTTTCCTTTGTTGCTTTTCATAATTTTTCTTTATCTTTAATTTTTGTCAGTTTGATTACTCTGTGTCTCAGCACATTTCTCCTTGGGTTTATCCTGCCTTGGACTCTCTTCACTTCCTGGACTTGGGTGGCTATTTCCTTTCCCACGTTAAGGAAGTTTTTGACTATAATCTCTTCAAATATTTTCTTGGTCCTTTCTCTCTTCTCCTTCTGGGACCCCTATAATGCAAATGTTGGTGTATTTAATGTTGTCCTAGAGATCTCTTAGGCTGTCTTCATTTCTTTTCATTCTTTTATATTTATTGTGTTGCACGGCAATGAATTCCACCTTTCTGTCTTCCAGGTCACTCATCCGTTATTCTGCCTCATTTTTTCTGCTTTTGATTCCTTCAAGTGTATTTTTCATCTCATTTTTTTGTATTGTTCATGTCTGTTTGTTTGTTCTTTAATTCTTCTAGGTCTTTGTTAATCATTTCTTGTGTCTTCTTGATCTTTACCTTGATTCTTTTTCCAAGGTCCTGGATCATCTTCACTATCATTATTCTGAATTCTTTTTCTGGAAGGTTGCCTATCTCCACTTAATTTAGTGGTTTTTCTGGGGTTTTATCTTGTTCCTTCATCTGGTACATAATCCTCTGCCTTTTCATTTTGTCTGTCTTTCTATGAATGTGGTTTTCATTCCACATCCTGTGGGATTGTAGTTCTTCTTGCTTCTGCTGTCTGCTCTCTGCTTATTGGCATCATTTAAAATGTGCTTAGTCAATGGATTCTTTTTTAAATTTAAAAACAGTATTATCAAAGGGCAGATTGAAAAATAGAAAGTTGTTCTCTTTTAGTTCCCTAAACTTTTATCAGGTTCTGCAGGTTATCTCACACAGCTGTGCTTTATGAGAGGCAAGGAACTGTATTTATTCCGTAGCTTCTCTGGGGCAGTGAACTCTGAGCTCTTGCCAAGAATTAGCATAAGTAACCATCACATTCCCGATTGTCAGGCACTTTTCAGTCTCCAAGTCACCCTCAAAGGAGGCATAACACAGACCAGCCTATAGTGCTACCACCTATTTCAGTTCTGTGCTTGCTGCCCTACGTATCACTTTAAAATGCAACTATCTCTTTTAATATTTGACGATTAATGCCTGCTTCTTCCTTTCTCATTAAATTATCCCTCCACCCACCCCCACACCAAGGTGGGTCTCTGTGGATTGCAGACCAGTTTCCAAGAACCTTAGAACTGAAAACCTTTCACTTTCTACCCTGTGTCCTCTCCTTTTTTATTTGCTGTGGTCTCTGTGGCTGAGAACTGTTTCTGGAGCAGTGCAGGCTAACAGCCAAGCCTTAGTGTGCTTCTTTCTTCAGGTTTCACCTAAGTAGATCTCAATATCATGCTGGCCTCAGGAATAGAGGCTCCTTAGAATACTTTGCTGCCTTCCCACCTGTCTTTAATGGTAACTAGAAATAGATTTAATGATCTCTAGGTGCATCTATAACCATCCTCAAACAACCTGGATTTCAATTATTCAGCTTACTGTGGCCAGAGACCAGGACTCACCTTTCTCAGGGAAATGTAAGTTCTACTTATTCCCTATTTCCTCTCCATTTGGGCTCTTTACTGCCCTACCTGTCCCCTGCCTGCCACCATCAAATCAGGAGAATCTTTGGCTGTCATGGTGTCATGGTAGGAAATCTATCTCTAACTTTCTGTTTTCAAATCCATTCACACTCAGTTTTGCCTTTAGAATCCCAAGTGGCTTTTTTTGCTGTAAAATTATTTTCATTGAGCAATGAATGTCTCACAATGTGTGCATGAATGGTGAAAAGGCCACAGTCTTACAAAAGAAAAAGAAAGAAAAAGCTTAAAAGATGGAAACTTCTGCTGATATTTCAAAATATTGTGCCACCATATACATATTGACATAAATACCGACTGAACAAGGTGTTTTGGTGTAAATGATATCTTTTATTATCTTTAAGTAGAAACCCGCTTAGAAGATATAAAAGCCCATGCTTTACTTTTTATGTTCCTTAACCTCAAATAAAATGGAAGTTGATTTGGGTGGAGATTAAACATAATAAATACTTTCCTACCCATAAATGAGTTCCATTTAAAAGAAATATTTTTTATCAAATTATCCCATTATACACTTGAAATATCTTACAGTTTCATCTCTCAATTATACCTCAGTTATGCTGAAAAATATGATTTGTTTTTCAGGAGCACTTTTGTATCGGTGAATGTAAATTATGATTTAAATCTGGCACAGTGACTGTTACGTGTTGTTTGAAATACAGGCAAGGGATAAGCACGTACTTCATAGAGTTTACAAAATGCAAATGGGTATGGTCTCAGGTCGTCTTGGCCTGCAGTGGCTTGAGGCAGGATTTCGGTTCCTGGCCAGAGATTGAAGTCAGGCTGCAACACTGAGAGCACTGAATCCTAGCCACTAGACCACCAGGGACCAGCGGCCAGTGACAAGGCCTTGGTAGTCATCTTCCAGAGCAGATGGAATGTTGTTGTAGTTAGAGACCAGGGTGACTGTTAACGGCAGGTGGCATGTCAAATATATCATGACATTTGGTTAGTAAAAACAAAGATGTTTCTAATAAAATTTTCATATCAAAGCTCTAAAAGCAGATACTCTAATTTGAATAACTTTGTAATATGTTTCTGGATGACCAGTAGCAGAAAGTTATTTTTTAGTAGTTAACAGTTTTCCTGAGCTACAATCAGCAGAGTCCCTACTGTCTAATAAAAACATGCCAAGTTCTTTGAGGTTATTTTGGTAAGTTACTTAAGTTCTCTCAGCCTGAATTTGTTTATTCATTAAATGTATATAAGACCTGGTTCTGTAAGCACACAGTAATCACCTGTTTTTCAATAAGTAAGTGCACACCTACCTTATTAATAGGTAGGGTGTTTTTTTAAAATTAATTAATTAATTTATTTATTTTTGGCTGTGTTGGGTCTTCGTTGCTGTGCACGGGCTTTCGCTAGTTGTGGCGAGCAGGGGCTACTCTTCGTTGCAGTGTGTGGGCTTCTCATTACGGTGGCTTCTTGTTGCGGAGCATGGGCTCTAGGTGCGCAGGCTTCAGTAGTTGTGGCATGCAGGTTCAGTAGTTGTGGCTTGCTGGCTCTAGAGCTCAGGCTTAGTAGTCTAGGCACACAAGCTTAGCTGCTCCATGGCATGTGGGATCTTCCTGGACCAGGGATCAAACCTGTGTCCCCTGCATTGGCAGGCAGATTCTTAACCACTGCACCACCAGAGAAGTCCCAATAGGTAGGTATTTAAAAGATAAAGTGAGATAAAATGACATCATATAAGCAAAGGTTACATCATGCACTTGGCATTCATTAAGCACTAACCACTTGAGCTTCTTTCTCTCTTTTTCACAAAGTGTCTTCACATCAAATACCTCATTTAGACCAGACAATTTCCAGTTTTTATTTAGGATACATGTTACCTTCATTTTCCAACAAAGCACTGAGATTCAGAGAAACTAATTGGCTTTACAGTGTCCATGTGGCAAGTTCATGTCTGAACCTTGAGTAAATATTCAGATCTTCAAGGTTGTTTCAGGGCCTAATTTCCAGCCCTGTTTCCACTACTATCCATCTGCTTCCACTTTTGGGGTCTGGTTTTCTCCTCTATAAATTGAAGGAGTTGAAGTTGTTGGGTATGGTATCAACTAATATACGGCACAATCAACCACATAATCTCAGTATCCCACAGCAATAGGCATTTACCTAGTTCACAGATCTGTAGGTCACCTGAGGGTCTCCTAGGCTGGGTACATCCCTGGCTGGCTCAGCCCTATAGGTCTCTAATCCTTCTCCTCAGCTAGCCCAGGCTTACTCTCCTGCTCTGACAGATGTGAATGAGAGCAGGCACAATAGCACAAACTATTTTCTATTAACATTCCATTAACCCAAGCAGATCATGTGGCAAACCTGAAAACAAGGGGTAGGGAAGTATCTTCTGTCTCTTTCCTGGTAGAAGGTACTGCCAGGTCGTATGTGAAGGATGTGGATAAGGGCAGGGTAAAGAACTGAGGACATTAATGCCGTGTATTTCAACTGCTAAGATTGCTTTTAGCTCTAGCATGTTGTGATTTTTCCTCCAATTTACATTTACTGTTTCCTCATTTACTTTCTTAATGTTTTAAAAGTTGCCTAAGGCAAATAGGATTTCACGGAAGGGCAGAAAACTCAGGTCATCTTGCCATTCTGTGTTTTTTTTATATGTTAATCTTGCTGCTTCCTGAACATATTGTTCCAGAAGGAGATATTAAAGGACAATCTCATAGGAGGTTGCAGCACTACATTCTCTTCATTGTAAATATGGTTTCAGGGTTCACATAGATGCAGGCCTTTTGTTTAAACAGAAACGAATGAAATAATTAATCCTTTCTAGATGCAGAATATAGGGATTTTGATCTGAAAAGAGTGTGAAGAGGTTATGGGTGGGGGAAAGGAGATGTGGGGGAAGATGCAGGCTCATTTCTGCCGATCACTGCAGACTTCTGCTTGGATCCATAGGGATTGCCATATTCAGTTCCAAAGTTCAGCCTCCTTTCTTTTCACTCAGCATCTGTCATCAATCTGCCTATCTTCTGAAGATACATTTCTTCCCTATTTCTAACTATTCTATCTTTGAGCTTTTGTTTATTTTTTATATTTTTTAAAAGTATAGAAATACAGTGTACTCTTCAAAAACCTTTGAGCAATGCAGAAATACATATGGGAGAGTATTAAATTTATTCTTTGATTGATGTTGTTAGAAATAGTCACTTGGGCTTATTTACTCTTAAGGAAATTTACTGACAACCTACATAGGGAAACAGATGAAAAATAGCAAATATTGGAAAGGCATAAATATTTAAGATTCCAATGTTGGGAGCTGGAGGAAGTGGGGGGCGGGTCACTAGCTTGAGCCTATGCTGTATTCATCCCAGCATTCAGGCATGTCTGGAAAACTAATGGTTTAGGGCAGGTATTTATCAATTTATGTGGGAGAATGAGGAGACTTCTAATAAAGAATTAATTATAAGGCCAGCTAGCTGAAGCAGACAGGTCAGTGATATAGAGAAAGTATTACAATTATAGTAAAGTAATTTCTCTCACATTAGCTTCCTTCCCAACATGACAAAATCATAAGGCAGTAGAATTGTAGGAAAAAAGAAGAGCAAGAACTAAAGAGACTTAGAGTTTAAAGCATCAGTGAATTTGTAGAATTTGTGTGGGGAAATTCAGTAGCAAGTGGAGTCACAGGCTTTTGTGTAGGAATCAGTAACTGAACCTTGCATGTATAGCTGCAATGTGGCCATTGGCATCTCAGGAGCTGGGATCACCATCCATACTCACAGTACTTACAATGCTTGAGGAGCTTAGGGGTGATCCAGACACAGCACTGTCACCAATGTTTGAAACTACCAGCACTAATTGTGATTTGAGAAAATCACCCCTTGTATCCGTAATCACCAACAAGTGAAACTTTGAGGTGGATCAAATTATTGGTTTCTGCCAGTTGATAAATTGAAGGGAGGGCCCACTGAGGGAGGAGCTAAAACTGTCTTTGTAGGGCTCCCAGATACTTGGAAATCTGCGAATAAGGGATAAGAAGACATGATAAATCTCTTTTTATTGCTTTAACCTTAGTGGGAAAATGGTAGGTTGTATCTGAATGGACCCAAGTAGAAATTAAGATTGCACTGGGTGGTTCTCACTTCCCCTGTTCTTAGAGAGGTCAATGGTGATAAAAAAAATTCAACTTTTCTATCTTCACAGAGCTTATTATGCAATGCCAGAACAAAATTTTAAAATAGAACAATTTGACATACCTCCAAGGAGAATGATAAACTTCAATTTGGATGCCAAAGTCAAACAGGGAATAGATTAGGATGAAGGAATGACAAATAATATCACTCTTTTCCTATTCAGCATGTGGACAGGCTAATTCGCAAGATGGAACATTTTTACTTGATGAGACCATGGGGAAGACTTCTCTGAAAATGATTATGTTTTCATTCTGGATTGCTGGGGAAATAAGCCAGCTGGAACAAGTCCACTCAACGCTTCCTAGTGGAAGGGCTGTATCCAAAAGTTTCCATGGTAATAGTGACCTTCATTTCTTTGAAAGAAGATTGCAACTTCTTATAGAACCCATTGTTTTCAGGTGTTAGTCAGCTATCATTCCCATAAAGCTCCTATAAAAACCAAGCACTAAAATCTTGGTGTCCGTGCAGTTTACGTATCCTTTAACTGATAAGCAATAATGAAAAGTATTGGAGGATTGGGGTCCGTTCACCGAAATAGAAACACACACTTTGTTCCAGCAAATCTCCCAGGCGCCAGCACTGTTCTTTGTGGAATAATTGGAAGATGGAGGATGATTGCCTTCTCTTATAAGCTCTATAACTTTGTACATTTCCCCTTTTCCCAGTTAAGTCATTTATTAATCCATACTGTAGGACTTATGGAATTTGCCCCAAGACCTAGTGTAAGACAAATGGTCACCAAAAGCAGCAGCATCTTGCACAATATTGAGGAAAGATCCCTAGTAAGGTAATCATCATTGCTAGGCTATCTGTTAGCCATTTCTCTGGCTTTTTGTGTTAAGAGACTTCTTAGTGTGTTTGGATGGTGATATGTCCATCACCAGGGAATGAGCTGTATTGGTCTGTGCCAACCATAGCAATTCCATGCTCCTTTGCTAACAGTCATGGAAGCCCATGGTAGCTAAAAAGGAGTCTCACTGGAGTGCTTTTTATTAAGGTTTATCTTAAGAATAAAAGAAAGGATGGTATAAGATAAAGGCCGTATATGGCATCATCTACTTCCTTCCTGCTTGGTGTGCTGTTAAGAATATGATAGTTGGTACTACACCAGCTATGCTTTGCTCAGAAAACCCATCACTAACACCTGATAATGGTAAAATAGAAACTGAAAAGAATCTAGGTTCCAATTGTTCAACCACTAAACCAAAGTTTATTGTGGACTTCTTTTTTTTTATATGGAATAAAGAAATATAATTCTTGATTAAACCACCTTAGTCAAATATCCTTTAACTTGTAACTGAGAGACTCTAACTGAAATAGCTGCCTTACAACAAAGATGACCCATCAAGTGACTACAGTTTTAGAAAAAAAGATTACTGTATAGGAGCCTTTATCCCATATTTAGGAACTGGATTTGAAAATTTGGAGTAGAGAAAAAAGAGAAAATGAGGAATTTAGAGCAATTGTGAAGGTTTATTTTTCCCCAAATAGTCTTGAAAATAATAAAGGAAGTGATAGTGAGTCAAGTGGTACCTTATTATTTCCTTCTTGCCTCTGTTATAAGAGAAATAGCTGAAACATTTTATTTTATTATTTTATTTTATTTATATTTTGGGGGGCCTGATTCATAATTTAATAGGTGTGATGGTCTGGGTCCCTTATTTCTGCTGCTCATGGGCCCACTGCTCTGGGGTCAGGGTTTTCTGCTCAAAAGCATGGATGTGCAGGAGCTCTTCTGCTAGGCAAGTGTTCACAAGCCGGTGTCTCTGAAGCAGTGGCTTCCCCTCGAACTTGGCTGACACCACGAGGACTTGGAAGCTGGACATGCAATGTGGGAGTTGTGTCCTCCACTTCCACGTGCTCTGCCTCCAGGTCCCACTGCAGCTTCTCCGGGAGGTACTCAATGCTGAGTTCCATCGTGGCAGCCCGGTGTGGGGGGAGTGCAGCCCAGCTTGGACCTCTGCCACACTGCTTCCACCCTTACTAGCTGAGACATTTTTTAAAAATTCATGCTTTATAATCTGGAATTGCATTTATACCAGAGGAGTGATTCAGCAATGCAAAGGGCAATGGGTATGAGTTAGATGGGTCTTGTGTTTATAGTATCACTGGGCTAAAATCAAGTTGTCAGCCACTGATGTGATCTCTTTAGAAGCTAGAGGTCCTCTTACAAGATGAGTCAGATATTGGCAGAATTCATTACCTTGTGGTTGTAGGGCTGAGGTTATCATTTTCTTCCTGGCTGACAGCTGGAAGTTGCAGTCAACTCCAAGAGGTCACCTACTTATTATCTTTGCACAACATAGCAATTTACTTTTTCAAAGCCAACAGAAGTACATCTCTCTGACATCTATACCCTCTTTTAAGAGCTTGCCCACTTACTTAGGATAATATCCCCTTTGATTAAATAAAAATCAGCTGATTATGTCACTTAATTACATCTGTAAAATATGATTTTTTTTTTTTTTTTTTGCGGAGTGTGGGCCTCTCACTGATGAGGCCTCTCACATTGTGGAGCACAGGCTCCGGACGTGCAGGCCCAGTGGCCATGGCTCACGGGCCCAGCCGCCTTGCAGCATGTGGGATCTTCCTGGACCGGGACACGAACCCATGTTCCCTGCATCGGCAGGCAGACTCTCAACCACTGCACCACCAGGGAAGCCCAAAATATGATTATTTTACCATATAATGGAACCTAACTATGGGAATGCATCGTGTTTATAGGTCTCACGCACATTCAACCACAAAACCATATAGGGCGTGTACAGAATGAACCAGAATTCTTGGAGACCATCTTAGAATTCTGTCTACCACAATGTTGTCTTTATTATGTAGGTGAAGAAACTGAGGCTCAGAGAATTAAGTAATTTGCTCAAGTTACATAATCAGTAAATGCAGGACTATGATTAGAACTTCAGTCTCTCTGATTCTCAAGCCTATATTTCTGTTTGTAGCTTCTGCTGAAGGAATTTGTAAACATCTAGCTGAACTTTTATAAAGAAACATTTCCTATAATTATCAATTCCATTAATAAATCCAGAAATAAAACATGTCAATATGCTTTTTATTTAGCATATTGTCTTTTTTATCTTTATTTTACATAGATCTATTTTTAGGCTTTTATAGTTTCCTTTATGAATTCATTATTTTAATGCAATTTTTAACAGAAGTTAGCTTTCTCAATTGTGAATTCTAATGGCAATAGACTTTCAAAAGCTTATATCTCATACTTTAAGTATTATATAATTGATTAACCTTCAATATAAGATTTATTCTCAATTTTTAAGAAAAGTTGACTATATTTGTCCAAATGAGAAGTAAGGTAATTAACAGTGATTATCAAACAGGGCTGGATTGAAATTACAGTGTTATCACTTACTAATTATGTTGCCTTGCCAGGTAAGTTACTTTTCTGGCCTAATTTCTTCTAATTTGTTTATTTTTGACGCAAAGAATTTATTAGGGTCAAAAATAAAAAATGTTAGATACTAAAGTGGTAAGGACAGATTTTAATCAGCAATAGGGAAATACGGAAGAGACTAGTGTGAATTGAACTCAACTTTGATTTGTACAGAGGTGACCCATCATTCTAAAGGGAGAATGAGGGAATAAGGAGGGAGGTGGGCAGGGTTCAGTAGAGCCAGAGAAGTGTAAAATTACAAAGAGCAGGAAGCGGGGGTTGGTCTATATAAAACCAATATGGTTTTGCTAACTGGAGTTTATAGAAGTTAGGCTCCTATCCTCCCATGGAGACTGGGAGACAGGGGCCCTATCTTCAGGTATTGGCTGGAACAAACTAAATTCTGTTGGCAGCTTTGAGTTTTTGCAGGCATGAACTATTAGTGGAACCAGGATCATCTTAAGGATGTGGCCTTCAGCTGTTAGAAACTATGCTGGTATTCAAGTCTTTATAGATCAAGGTTGAGGTCTAGTTGAGAAAGGGGTCAGAGGAGCCTAGCTAGAGTTTGTTCAAGGAGAGAATAATGTACCTAAATGTCTGACACAGATAAGCTACCTCAAATATTAGCTATTTTAAATCACACTTGCCATTTTTACTTTATTAGCAATTAAATTTTATTTTGTAATTTTAAGGGGTTTTTTGCAATTATAAGCAATTAAAATTTCAATTAAAAGCAATTTTACATTTTAATTTTATTAGCAAGACACAGTACAAAAGAAGACTTTACTATAATAAGGACACAAAATATAAAAACAAAAACACACTAGGCCAATTGACAAATATTTTTCTGCTTTTGAGTTGAAAAGAAAAGATAAAAATAAATTAATTTAATAGATACTTCCCAAGTATAGCTTTCTTACTCCACAAGCCTTTATAATTGTGATGACTATAATAGTAATTCTTTCCATTATTTTATTAATGGTATTCATTTTGATTGATTTGTATTTTTTTTTTATTCATAAAATCTTCCAGTTGCTCTGCTGCTTTTTAAAATGACTGTTCTTTTTGAAATAGTTGGTACCTTAAATAGGCCAATCTTTACAGAATTAAAAGCCCTGTATGTTTTAAGAAAAATGCCATCATTTTAATGCAGCAAAGGGAAAAAAATATCATTGAATTCTGGTCTCAAAAACAACATGTGATGATGAGCAGTGCTGAGCAGATCATTGCATTCCTCCTCTTGCTCTCTATCACAAAATAATAACTTGCCAGGAGGCTGTGGCAGTTATTAATGTTTCATTTTGTTCCTAGATCCAAATTAAACCCCTGAAAAATATAAAACTATGAAGCTAAAGTTGAAATTCAAACATATAATCATATAATATATTTTTAGCATTATTTTAATACTTGCTTTAATATCTTAAACACAAGGAAAGCTCTTCAAGAATGAATTTGTACCTTTTCAGTAGAATCATATTATTACAGAATAAATCATCCATTTATTTTTCTGGAGGGACTTTGGGTCATCTAGCTGAACTTCTCTTTTTACAGGTGAAGAAACTAAAGGGAGCAAAGGTTAAGTGCTTTACTTAAGGCCAGCCAGCCTCTCTGAGCTATGTTTTGTAGTTCCCAGTCCCCTCCTGTTCTTGCCCTCCCTACTGGGATATCTATCACTCACTCTTCTTTTTCTTACCTGATTTGTTTGTTTGTTTGTTTGTTTCTCCATCTTAGCTTTTTTCCTCTGTATTTTCTGAGGAAAGAAACCAACAATGTTTACTACAGTAAACATTTAGACTGCAAGAATTTCAAATGCAGAGGAAATGCCTCGAGACATAGAGCCTAGGGTATTGAGCAAGTCACATTGCAGAAGTGCATTTTCTGCAGAAGGTCTAAGCATAAATGCTAGAAAGCAGTGCTTGCATTAAATGTGAAAAGTAAGTCAAGTCACAATGCTTTTGAGCCCCTCACAGTTCTTCCTGTTTCTGAACTTCTCTTTCCAATTCTTCTTCCACAGGACAACCAATTAGCTTTCAAACATAATATATTGAGGGTATACTATTTTAAAAATCCTAACAGATTTCCAATGTTTCTTATACATAAAACAAAAGAAAACAAAAACAAACCTCACAAACGTATCCACTGAGCACTGAAGTCCTTTTGGGTTACTATCTCTATTTTCAGGCTTGTCTCACATCTTTGGCTTTCTCAGTTTCACAGTAAAGCCACCAGTTTCCTTGCCATTCCCTGGCAGCTGTTCCCTTTTCCAAAGGGAACTTTGTATATTTTCCTTTTCTACTTGCTGAGATCTTATGTATCTATTCATCCTTTAGCTTTCCTTTTCTTGAATTTGGATTGAGTTCTTTCTTTGACCTTCCTCCCTTCTCCAATGATTTTTTAAAAATCTACATATTAATTATTTTCTAATTATGGCTATCCTTAATTTTTTCTTTTTCTTTTTCAGAATTGCTAGTATGAAAGTTGAAATACAAAATAGTATTTATAACATATGATTCAGTATAAAGAATAAAAATACAAACACCCTTTTATTCACTATCTACCTTAAGGAACAAAGAAACAGAAAATAATCCAAAACGTTGAGGTTTCTGAGGGTTCATTCCAGATCCCATCCTTCTCCTCTACTCACAGTGAAAAAAAATCACTAAGTGTATTAACTAATACTTTTTGAAAAATTTACCACATAAGGTTGTACCTCTAAACAGAATATTCTTTGGTTTTGCACAGTTTTGAAGTTCACAAAAATGGAATCATGTTGTATCTCCTTTTTTTTAATTGTTATATAGATTGTTTTCATTTATTGTATATGTATTAGGTACACAGTTTAAAAGGAATAAAAACCCTACTCTCTAGAACATAAGACAATAAATAGAACAAAGATTGGCACTATTATACAAATGGAATTAGTGAACATAAATATGTGATTTTCAACCACATTCATATTAGGCAGTTTTAAAACTATCTAATCTTTTACAATGACTAAATCCTTACTTGAAACTGTAGAGTTGGTCAAGGATGTATGCCATTTAAGTATTAGTTCAGAGACTTAACAAAACAATTTTACTGGTGGTATTTATTGTGGGGAGCAGAGACCTACTTACTGTGTATGACTATCATGTTTTAGGAAACATGATGAAGTTTTTATATTACAAGGAAGAAATCAATTTTAAGTATTAGTTATTTTAGAAATACTACCTAAACTAGGATGACATTTATGAAATATTATATATTCCTTCTCTAACTCCCTTCTATTAGTCTATAAACTGTATCAAACGAAGCAATGGAAGTTAAAATTTTTAACATTTTAGATAGTCAAGTTAGAAAAGGAACTAAAGAAAGGAACTCAGATTTAAAGTTCTGAATGCCCACTAGGTTTGGCACATTTTCTTTCTTCCAACAAAGTATCTTCTCTTAGAAATGGAGTATTTAGTTAACTATCCCGCTCGGGGACCTTGGCTACAATAAAAAAGAGGCCAAGAGACCACAGATGCAGACTCACTGGCTTTGCTGGAGAGTGACAATGAAGAACTAGGGGTAAGAGTCCCAGGGACACAGGAGACCACAGCAGTCTGGGCTACTAGAATTGGGTGACAAAACAAGCGAACTCTGTCTTCACAAAATTTACCTGTGTTCGAGAAAAAGTCACTCTATTGAGATTGACAAGGTAGGATTAGCTTTCTGAATCACAGAAGGCAACACCTGCTTTAGAGTGGACATTAGTAAGAGTGCTGACTGCTGTGAATACTTAGGTACTTGGCAACTCCTGACCTAAGGGACATGCAAAGCCACAACAAAACAACCAACCAAATGCCCTCGGAATAATACAACCCCACTCCTACCAGAGCTTCATTTCTTTTCTGTCGTGTCACTCTCTGAGTACATGCCGCACACAAAAGTGTCAGTTTCACTTCACAGCTCTGTTAACTGTTCCAGTGAAGACACACAAGGATAATGGTCTTTTAACGTATCTGGCAATTTAGAAGTCTTCTCTTGAAGACGTTGAGAACGTCTAACTGGTGTGAGAAAGTTTAGCTCTTTAAATGCAGAATTGGTTTCGTTAAACTGCATCTTCTTTTTCACACTTTGCAAGTATGGAGAAGTAGACACATTATATTTAATTAAGCAACCTGCCTTAGTTTCTCTATTGGGGGTTTTAATATCACTGGTTGGATCTTTTGTTTTGTCATCTTGCTCTTTTTCACAACCTTGAAATAACACATTCCTAGGATGCTTATTTTCTATTTCTGGTTTTTCTGACCCCAGATTAACACTTATATCATCAATGGTGGCTTCTTGGATTTGTTCCTTGGTTGCACAAGCCTCCTCAACATTTTCTCCAAATTTAACTTTTTCTTGACTCTTCATTGTCAGAATGTCAACAATGGCATGTTGCCTATCTTCAGTAGGCTGAGCTCCTGCCAGAATGGCCTTCTCATAGATTGCGAACATATTTTCAATAGACTTGTAAGTGGTGCAATATGCACAAGGCATATCCAATATTTAACACGTTTTTTGGCATATGGAATATTTTTAATCATGTCATTCAATGTAACCAATACTTCTTCTTTTGGACATCCCTCATTAATCAGGTGTAGGCATTCAGAAAATGTCTTGTTTACTTTTTCAGTAAACAATCGTTGTTCATCTTCTTCTGCCATGGTAGTCCAGAAGGACCCAACTAGTTTTTCATTTTGTGCTTCGGGCTCAGGCTGGGTAACCACTGAGCTCGGAGGCCTTTTCATCACTCTTCCTTTGCCAGCTTTCCACTCACTCAGACGAGCCTTTCTCTCCTCTGCAGTTTCTCTGGGCTGAGTCCATCTACTATCAATAGCTGCTTTCACCATGGTATGTCTGTGGTGGTCAATGCTTTTTGACTTTTCTATCAGTTTAGTATTAGAAGACAAAGCAGGTCTGGCTACCATTTCAGATGTCATGCTTCTTGATAGTGCCTTATTTCTTTTTATGTCCTGAGAAGAACTGGTTTTGATAATAGATGAAAGTGTATTTAACTGTAGTAATTCTTTCTCTCGAGGCCCTTTCCAAACTGTAACGCTGGCAGACTGATGCCTTGTTTCATGGCATCCTGGTTATTGCTGTGGTGACTGCTAATAGAAGGTTGTACAAGTTGACTGCTCTGAGATGTAGTGCTCACAAATTTAGTGGCAGTCGTCATATGTGAGGCTCTATCACTTTTCACTGGTACACTGCTGGCATCTACAGGCTGAGACTTTGTGGCTTTAGAGACAGTAGCTGAAAGTTTCTTCATTGTTGCAGAACTCTCATCTTTGACTTGTAGAGGTTTTCTAAAGGAATTAATCTTAGACTGAACAATTTGGCTATGATAAGATCCAAGCACAGGTTTCTTGGGCATTTGGGCATGTTAGCACTTGCTTTGGTTTTTCTGTAGTCATTTGTTTCTTTTTACTGTTGTTTTTAAGGTGAAATGCTTGGCTTAACATCATATGTTGACTTTGGGGGTCATCTTTAATTGGTAACAACAGCAGAGTTTGATTATTATCCTCAAAATTAGGTGTATCAATTACTGTAGTTGAATTGGTTAATTCATTAGAAGGTTTTAAAGGAATACAGTTTTTTTCCATTGTTATATTATTCTTGATCCCTGTAAGTCTACCAACATTCTCTTTATCAACCATTTTTGCCTTAAGTTTCAGAACTTTTGTCTCTTCTTCGATCTGCCCTTCAGATGTCTTCACTCTCTGGTCTCTACCATTGGACAATAACTGATTTTCCTGTTTGTATGCAAAAAGGTTTTCTTTTTAACAGATGCTTCTTGAGTTTTTGTCTTCTTTGCTCTCTGAACGCAGACTGGGCCCTCTGACTTGGGGGCAGCTGCAGGTCCTGGGGCACGGCTGGGGTGCTTATCGCAGCTCCAGGCAGGGGGATGTCTCCAGCGCAACCACCACAGACTCCCTCAAGCCACTGCAGCTGCACACTGTCCATATTGTATCTTCTAACTTGCTTTTTTTCTCTCACCATTCTGTTCCTGAGATTCATCCACTTTGATGTTAAGGCATGATTTATTTATATCAATACTGTATATTATTGTAGCATATGACTATACCACAAGTTATTTATCCATTCTCCAGCTGATATTTTTATGTGGAGTAAATAATTCTATGTCTATGTCTAATCTCCTCTGACCTGATATTGAACTTGATACAAAAATTATATGAGCATCTTAATAGATACAGGGAAAGCATTTGACAAAATTCAACATCTAGTCGCAGTAAAAACTCTTAACAAGTTAGGCATAGAAAGGACATATCTTAACATAATAAGAGCTGTCTATAACAAGCCCACAGTTAACATCATACTCAGTGGTGAAAGGTTGAAAATTTTTCCCCTAAGGTAGGGAAACCACTCTCACCACTCTTATTCAACATAATATTGGAAGTCCTAGCTAAAGCAATCAGGCAAGAAAAAAAAAAAAGTCTCAGAATTGGAAAGGAAGAAATAGAATAGTCTCTGTTTGCAGATGGCATGATTTTATAGATTAAAAAATCCTAAAGACTCAACCAAAAAACTGTTAGATCTAATCAATGAATTCAGTAGATGTTCAGGATACAAAATAACATACAACAATCAGTAGTAGAGAGGGGGAAGATGGCGGAAGAGTAAGACGCGGAGATCACCTTCCTCCCCACAGATACATCAGAAATACATCTACACGTGGAACAACTCCTACAGAACACCTACTGAACAAGGGCAGAAGACCTCAGACCTCCTAAAAGGCAAGAAACTCCCCACGTACCTGGGTAGGGCAAAAGAAAAAAGAATAAACAGAGACAAAAGGATAGGGATAGGACCTGTACCAGTGGGAGGGAGCTGTGAAGGAGGAAAGGTTTCCACACACTAGGAAGCCCCTTTGCGGGTGGAGACTGCGGGCGGCGGAGCGGGGAGCTTCGGAGCCGCGGAGGAGAGCGCAGCAACAGGGGTGCGGAGGGCAAAGCGGAGAGATTCCCGCACAGAGGATCGGTGCCGACCGGCACTCACCAGCCCGAGAGGCTTGTCTGCTCACCCGCCAGGGTGGGCGGGGGCTGGGAGCTAAGGCTCGGGCTTCACTTGGATCGCAGGGAGAGGACTGGCGGTGGGAGGGAGTCCGGGGAAAAGTCTGCACCTGCCAAGAGGCAAGAGACTTTTTCTTCCCTCTTTGTTTCCTGGTGTGCGAGGAGAGGGGATTAAGAGTGCTGCTTAAAGGAGCTCCAGAGACGGGGGCGAGCCGTGGCTAACAGTGCGGACCCCAGAGACGGGCATGAGACGCTAAGGCTGCTGCTACCACCACCAAGAAGCTTGTATGTGGCCACAAGTCACTCTACACACCTCCCTTCCGAGGAGCCCTGCCACTGCCAGGTTCCCGGGATCCAGGGACAACTTCCCCAGAAGAACGCACAGCGCGCCTCAGGCTGGTGCAACGTCCTGCTGGCCTCTGCCGCCGCAGGCTCGACCCGCATCCGCACCCCTCCCTGCCCCCGGCCTGAGTGAGCCAGAGTTCCCGAAGCAGCTGCTCCTTTAACCCCGTCCTGTCTGAGCGAAAAACAGGCGCCCTCAGGCGACCTACACGCAGAGGTGGGGCCAAATCCAAAGCTGAGGCCCCGGAGCTGTGCAAACAAAGAAGAGAAGGGAAATCTCTCCCACCAGCCTCAAGAGCAGCAGATTAAATTCCACAATCAACTTGATATGTGAGATTTTGTATGTATAGCTTTGCTTTCACCATTTGTCCTAGGGTCCTGTCCGTCCATTTATTTTTTGGGTTTTTTTCACTTAAAAATTTTTTTTCTTAATATTTTTTATTTTAATAACTTTATTTTATTTTATCTTTATTTTATTTTATCCTCTTTCTTTCTTTCTTTCTACTTTTTCTCTCTTTTATTCTGAGCCATGTGGATGAAAGGCTCTTGGTGCTGCAGCCAGGAGTCAGTGCTGTGCCTCTGACGTGGGAGAGCCTACTTCAGGGCACTGGTCCGCAAGAGACCTCCCAGCTCCATGTAATATCAAATGGCAAAAATCTCCCAGAGATTTCCATTTCAGCACCAGCACCCAGCTTCACTCAATGACCAGCAAGCTACAGTGTTGGACACCCTATGCCAAACAACTAGCAAGACAGGACCACAACCCCACCCATTAGCAGAGAGGCTGCCTAAAATCATAATAAGTCCACAGACACCCCAAAACACACCACCAGATGTGGACCTGCCCACCAGAAAGACAATATCCAGCCTCATCCACCAGAACACAGGCACTAGTCCACTCCACCAGGAAGCCTACACAACCCACAGAACCAACTTTAGCCACTGGGGACAGACACCAAAAACAACAGGAACTACAAACCTTCAGCCTGCCAAAAGGAGACCCCAAACACAGTAAGATAAGCAAAACAAGAATAAAGAAAAACACACAGCAGATGAAGGAGCAAGATAAAAACCCACCAGACCTAACAAATGAAGAGGAAATAGGCAGTCTACCTGAAAAAGAATTCAGAATAATGATAGTAAAGATGATCCAAAATCTTGGAAATAGAATAGGCAAAATGCAAGAAACATTTAACAAGGACCTAGAAGAACTAAAGATGAAACAACAATGAACAACACAATAAATGAAATTGAAAACACTCTAGAAGGGATCAATAGCAGAATAACTGAGGCAGAAGAATGGATAAGTGACCTAGAAGATAAAATAGTGGAAATAACTACTGCAGAGAAGAATAAAGAAAAAAGAATGAAAAGAACTGAGGAAAATCTCAGAGACCTCTGGGACAACATTAAATGCACCAACATTTGAATTATAGGGGTCCCAGAAGAAGAAGAGAAAAAGAAAAGGACTGAGAAAATATTTGAAGAGATTATAGTTGAAAACTTCCCTAGAAGTTTTCAAACTAGAAAGCTTCTGCACAGCAAATCATCAACAAAGTGAAAAGACAACCTATGGAATGGGAAAAAAATATATGTAAACCATATATCTGATTAGAGAATAATACCCCAAATATATAAAGAACTCATACAAATCAGTAGCAAATAAACCAACCAATTAAAAAATGAGCAAAGAACCTGAATAGACATTTCTCCAAAGAAGATATAAGAAAGGCCAGCAGGCACATGGAAAAATGCTCAACATTACTAGTAAGTAAGGAAATGCATATTAAAAGCACAATAGAACATCACCTCACACTTGTTAGAATAGCAATCATAAAAAAGAAAAGAGATAACAAGTGCTGGTATGGATGAGGAGAAAAGGGTTTTGTGGGATTATAGATTGGTATAGCCTCTGCAAAACAATATGGATGATCCTCAAAAAATTAAAAATATAATTGTCATGTTATCCATCAATTCCACTTCTGAGAATATATATGAAGAAAATAAAAACTCTAACTCAAAAGATATCTTTCCTCCCATATTCATAGCAGCATTATTTACAATAGCCAAGAGATGGAAACAAACTAAGGTGTACATCTATACATAAAATGAATAAAGAAGTTTGCATTTCTCTAATAATTAGTGACATTGAGCATCTTTTCATGTGCCTGTTGGCCATCTGTATGTCTTCTTTGTCTATTTAGGTCTTCTGCCAATTTTTTTATTTTTAAAAAATTTTATTAAGCTGTATGAACTGTTTGTATATTTTGAAATTTAATCCCTTGTCAGTAGCATCATTTGCAAATATTTTCTCCCATTCTGTGGGTTGTCTTTTCATTTTGTTTATGGTTTTCTTTGTTGTGGAAAAGCTTTTAAGTTTAATTTGGTTCCATTTGGTTATTTTTGTTTTTGTTTCCATTACTCTAGGAGAGGGATCCAAAAAAGTATTGCTGTGATTTATGTCAAAGAGTGTTCTGCCTGTGTTTTCCCCTAGGAGTTTTATAGTATCTGGTGTTTCATTTAGGTCTTTAATCCATTTTGAGTTTATTTTTGTGTATCGTGTCAGGGAGTGTTCTAATTTCATTCTTTTACATATAGCTGTCCAGTTTTCCCAGCACCACTTATTGAAGAGACTATCTTTTCTCCATTGTACATTCTTGCCTCTTTTTTCATAGATTAATTGACCATAAGTTCATGGTTTTATTTCTGGGCTTTCTATCCTGGTCCATTGATTTATATGTCTCTCTTTGTGCCAGTACCATACTGTCTTGATTACTGTAGCTTTGTAGTATAGTCTGGAGTCAGGGTGCCTGACTCCTCCAGCTCCATTTTTCTTTCTCAAGATTGCTTTGGCTATTTAGGTTCTTTTGTGTTTCCATACAAATTTTTAAATTATTTGTTCTAGTTCTATGAAAAATATCATTGGTAATTTGATAGGGATTACATTGAATCCGTAGATTGCTTTTGATAGTATAGTCATTTTGACAATATTGATTCTTCTAATCCAAGAACATGGTATTTCTCTCCATCTGTTTGTATCATCTTTGATTTCTTTCATCACTATCTTATAGTTTTTTGAGTACAGGTCTTTTGTCTCCTTAGGTAGGTTTATTCCTAGGTATTTTATTCTTTTTGATACATTGGTTACTGGGATTGTTTCCTTAATTACTCTTTCTGATCTTTTGTTGTTAGTGTATGGGAATGCAAGTGATTTCTTTATTAATTTTGTATCCTGCAACTTTACCAAATTTATTGATGAGCTCTAGTAGTTTTCTGGTAACATCTTTGAAAGTTGCTATGAGAGTCAAACTTAAATGCCCCCACCATAACAATTGCAATCACAAAATGGAAGTCTTGTGAGTTGAAGGGTGTGCTAACTAACCTTATTGTGGTAATATTTTGCTATATATATATATTTATATATATATTTATATATATATTTATATATGTTTGTATGAATCATCTCATTGTATACCTTAAACTTACATAATATTTTAAGTCAATTATACCTCAATAAACCTGGAAAAAAAATTGTAGAACATATGTATTCTAGATATTTGCTATTTGCTTGTCCTTTTTCTGCCTTTCATCCTCTACAAACTCATATTTCAAATTTAGGACCAGTTTAAGTTTCCCTCAGTGAGTTCACTCTAAAAGCATCGGAGTGGTGTGTAAGTGTTACTTGTTTCACAGAGGAAATGGGGGAGAAATTTATATATTGACTTAAAAATTGTATGAGACATTTTACTTTCCCTGTATTCCTTTTTGCCTCTGCTGTCCCCAGGCACTTCTTTATGTTAGCTCAGTTTCTACACAGTGCCCAGCAACATGGTCTGTTTCCATTTCTTCCCAGAATGCCTTTCTGACCTCTTTCTCTGTTAGGCTACTCTGATCCAGTTCCTGCCTTCCAAATTGCATAACCACACAAAATTCCATTTGTTTTTCTTCCTTTAGTTTCACTTTGGAAATGCATTGATTCAGGTCTTTTTTTTGCACATACTTTAATTGCATGAACTTTAATTGAAGAATATTCATGTCCATTCTAAGAAAATGCCAACCCTAAAAAAGAAAATCCTGAACACAGTACTTTTAGTTTAGTTTTTTTTAATTGAAATGGAACAAATTGAAAGGAAAAACTTTGTTCCAGATGTTTGAAGAAAGCATATGTGATTTTGTTGACTACAGTATAGAAAATCTCAGCAGATACAGTGAAATAAGAAAATTTATCTTTTCTTTATAAATACTTTTGAAAGAAATTCATTTCCAGGTAGCATGTAGTCATAATGAATGACTTCAAAAATATGTGCTTAAACATTAAGACTAATTTGGTATTACCAAAAGCATCATGGCCACAAATTCCCAATATGTATTTAACAGTAAGGTAGAAAATTCACAGAAAATACACATCTGACAGACTCACATACCATGCCCATAAACAGAGACACAGACCCAAACACACACATACATGCTCCACACCCCATACAAATACTTCCTTTCAACCATACTACATTGTCTCAGTTCACTCGGTTTTCTTTTTCTATCAACCCCAGTTATTTTTGAACAATTTCTATAATTCTTGCCAATATTTTCCTCTCACAGAAAGGCTCACAGGATTGACTGTGGTGTCCTGTCCTGGCTTCATTCTCTTCCTGGGTCTCGCAGGTTATCTGTGGCAAGAGTATTAATCTAACAGCCATGAGCCCTTTCACTGTGTAGTTGCATCTTTCGTGCCAGAGGCACAGGCTCTTCTCAGGCAGAATCATGAGTGTGGCCTGAGCTATCATTTGTATGTGATATTTGTCCATTTTATTTCTGTTACATTAAAAAATAGATTCAAATCAAGGATGTTTTCATTCTGTGTTTGAATATTTGTTCACTTATATCCAAGTATCCAAGTATATTCACTGTCTTTTTCTTTTTCTTTTTTTTTAAGCATACAGTGCTATAACCTGCAACAATGGCACACATAAAACTATAACTATATGTTATTCCCTTAACTAAAATGTACCAAGAATAAAGACACTACCAGCAATTTACAGGAATATAAGACTGAACTTAGTGAAGACAGAATGAACTGTGTGCACATTTACACGAGCATAGCACTCATCGTTTTGCAGCCTCTAAGAAACTGGTTGGGAAGAGAACAAACACTTTTTAGATATTAAAAGTTAATTCAAATTGAATCAGCTTCTCCAGAAGTATGAGGTGTTCACATTGGACTTCATGTTGCTTTTCACTATTTCAATAAGAGATATGTCCCTGTATGTGGCTTTACTCATAGTTCTTTCCAATTGCTATATGTATATAATTATAAATTAGTCACATTCATTTTCTAGAATTTCATATAAATGTATTGCTGGAAAGCCATCTCTCCCAAAACAAGTACCCATTATTTATCTTCCAAATTGTTTTTCAGCAAGGAGCTACTGAAGAGACTTTCTCTCTATAAATACAGAAACAGAAAGTTATTGTTTAGGTGCACCAGGCGCGCTGTATTCTCTCGACCTTATGCTATTACAGAGATACTACAGTTAGATAGTGGAACAATGCAGCTTCCAGTTTGACTAAAACATTTTAAAGAAAAGAGTATTTTTAATGAAGTAGCTATTAAAAAATTGCCATCCAATTATGGGCAAAATCCTAAGGTAATATTTGTGTTCCACAAAGGAATCTGTGATTAGGCAAATTCCTGAACTAACATTTGATATTCATCATGTCACTTAATTCTGAGCCACATTCTTACTTCTCAAGTGAGTGATGATGAAAAGAAACCAAAGTCTTTTTTTTTAATATATCCGTTAATAGTTGAATTATACACAAATTGATTTGAATTTGTCTCATCCTTAAATTATGAGTTTAGTTGAAATTTCTAGGAGTAGAATTGTTGAACATATATAATATTTGCTTGGTCACTACACCTTTTGAAAAGTTCTCTGTGGATTTGGGTGCTGGTGTACTGAACTCCTTACCATAGGCAACTTCTGATGTCTTAAGAAATGTTAAACAATTTGTGGGGCAGATGTTATTTCCACACGTGGCTTAGAAAAGCATTGTACTTCTGGCATATGGGCCTGTTCTGATTTTAAAGGAAAGGAAGGTTTTTATGATTTTATTTTTATGGACACAATTATATATCAAGGGGATCTACCACACACATTTTCACAGAGGGCATTACACAGTTTTATAGTGTGCCTTTGGCTTCCTAAAAAGTTACCAATATCACAATTACAGTAAAATTACTGTGCAATTATAACAACAGCTTCTTTAAACACTATTTGCAGATGTAAAATTGTTTTTATGAGTAATACATAACATTACTATCTCATTTTAGAAATCTATATTGAATAAAGCCCATTTGCCAATATTGTTTCATTCATATAAATTCTCTTTTGAAGAAATACATGTTTAAGTTAAAAATATTCCTCCTGCATTCATAACTAGAGGATAAAGCTCATCAATATGAACAAACTCTAAAAATAGATATTTAAATAAAAATAAAGATGAAGTACTGATTTCTACTCTTTTCATTATTATATCTGTTACTGGCTTTATATCCTGAGTTGTGTTCTGGTAATGGTGCTGGGTCAAAAAAGTTCTTACTTCAGTTTAAATACATGTGTAAAGCACATGTATTTTTCTTTTCTCTGAATACATTTTGATTGAAAAATAACATAAGAAAAACAAGCCTGCCACTCATATTTGCAAGTCCTGCTAGAAAAATACAAACAGAGGCCCACATTTCAAAATCTAAATATTTAAAAATTACAGATCTAGCTAATAAATTGCTAAATTAAAAAGTTATATTCTTTTCTCTCAACAAAAATACCTTTATACTGACAAAATGAAAACTATATGTAAAGCCTAATTTTATATGACTAAAAGTCAGCAAAATGCCAAAGATGACTGTATTGAAATATTATTTAGCATGTTGATGCTCTAGCCATATTAGTAAAAAATATAAAATGTAAAATTCACATATGTATTATAATATATAACATATTGTATGTAATTTATTTTTCTTGTCTTGTTTGGTGACTACCATTCGATATGCAGAGACCTAATCTTCCATAGTGCACTCCACCTTCTCCATCAGCTTTGCCTGGTATCCCCATGTTCAAAGCTCTTTTGGTCAGCATCTCTAGAGAGAGCAAACTTTGTTCTAGAATTCCTTTGGAGTCCAAGAGGGGTTAAAATGTTCTAGATTCAGGACTATGAAAATCTTCACCTTTGACCTCTCTTCTGGATGCTTGTCTTTAGAGGTACCCATTGGCTCCAGTTGCTGAGTTCCAAAGTTCTTAATAAATACATAGAACAAAGTTCTTAATAAATACATAGGGCAAAGTGTTCTTATGTTTTGATATGAAATAGGTTTACTTGTGTTAATTTTAAGTAATCTGCAGTTTGTTTTGATTTCATCTTCAGTCATGAGTTACTTGGAAGAGTCTTGATGTCCATTTGGTTAATTTTCAGTTACATAGAAGCAAAGGCTAGAGGTGGGTTGGTTGTGAAAGTGGTGGAGAGACATGGAGATCTTTGTTGTCCAGGTCTCTGGGTGAAAGCAAGAGGAGAGTCCACTCTTTCTCAACCACTTGATCTGGTGGAAATTTTGCCCATCAGAGCTCCTGACACCCAGTAGGTCTCCCCAAAGCCTTCCAAAGGACTGAATGCAGGAGAGAGACTAGTTCTTTAATTTTCTGTACACATAAGATGTCTTCTGGCATGCACAGGCTGGGAATTCACAGGCTACCACAGAGTCTGTGGTCTTCACCTCAGGATCTAATCCACATTTCATATTCCTCCATCCAAATGGACCAGATAGTCTGGCACCTGTATCCTGGAGAATTCATGTCTTCAGATCTATACATATTATCTTCAGAATTTATCAGAAAGATTATTTTAGTTGTATGGGATTGTAGCAAAGAATGGGGAAAAAAATCAACAGCAATATGTTCTCAGATTGCTATATAAAGTGACAATTGAAATGCATGCCTAGTTGAAGAACACAATCTAGGTGAGTTACACATTAGTACAAATTTTATTCTAAAGTCCAGTAGACAAAAACAAAAAATGGCATATTAGCAAGCTTACCACTGAAACCTCCTTGGGAGAGCACTACATTGGAGATACAAAGAGTTTTAGTGACTCCAACAAAGCTAGTTATTTCTTCACCATGGGATCAGATTACTGTGTTTGTTTCTTTGTTTGTTTTGGTTGACACTATGTTGAAGTCATTAGGCTACTATTTGAACACATGTTGTACAATATATACCTTTATACATGCACAATACATTAAACCCAGTGAGGTGCTCCTACTGAGACACACAGTGGGATGAAGACTCAGGAAAAACAGAAAATTTGGGTCCCCCCTCTCATGCCTAAGCTTAGGTAAAGAGAGATGAGTTTTTCCAACTATTGAAATAGGTATTTTTAGCTTGCTAGTAACTTTTTGAAACACACAGAGTTGAATAGTGCCAGTGAAATGTATGTTCAACTTGATGTCACTTTTCTTCCCATGTTTCAAAGGAGGTTAAAAAAAATTCTTTCTATCAACTTATATGTAATAGAAGAAGATATACAAGTGTTGTGGGGTATCATAATGAGACCAGTTGGATACTCATATTTTGGAAAGAATCAAATATTGTTATTCCTGATATTTTGGAAAAACCTGAACCAGATGTATGTTTTTTTGTTGTTGCATTTGTTTTCTTCTTAAAAGAAAAATCAGTACATGTAAAATATATTAGTTCTTACTTTTATTATAACTAACAGAATCCCCTGAGATTTGCTTTAATCTTAGTAATTTATTTATACATTAATTTATCTAAGTATATTTGCTATTAGCTTTTGGAATATATCCAGAGAGCTTATGCTTAACATTTTAAGAAAACAGTTACTGCCAAACTCAAACAAGTGCAAGTTGTGACTCAGATTACTACCAGAAGTGGAGTAGCAAAAATATCTTTTATATATGTGTTTATGTATGCATATCTGTGATTTTAAAATTAAAAACCCTAATTTAAACTCTTTTTTCCAACCTCACCATGCACTTTTCTCATAGTTATAATTTTCTGGAAGGGATTGAATCTTAATTGTAGAGTGCAAGTGTAATCCAGGCTAAATATGTTCTTTCTAAATGTATTTATGCACTAAATGGGTTTACTGTTGTAATATCAGAAGCTTCACTGATAACTCATTATTGAGTATTAATGCTGAAGTAAAGATGCTAAGCTCTTCTACATAATGCCATCCAGAATAAAAATACAACAGACAGAATGAGCAGGGCAAAATAATATGCTTCAAAAACAAATAAGTACTTTTCTACAACTACAAAGCTGAGTAATTAAAATTGAGGTTGCCATCAAGTAGCAAGTATCCTTAACTCTCTGACTAAATGGAAACAAGGAATCATTATTGATCTGAATACCAAAATTAGAATAAGAACAATTTATAAATCCTTGCAGTTCTGAAAACTTAATTATATGGTAAATATCATTTAATCATATAATTTTATTGCTTAAAGGAATCTGAGTTCCCCCAATCTCTTCATTTTATATACGGGGAGATTGTGAGCCATCAAGATGAATTGACTTGCCCAAAGTCACAGAAACAGTAGTAAAGACCAGAGTTTAATACTCAGGTATCTTAAATCCTGTCATGTGGTCTTTGAAGTCTACCAAGGAAGGAGTGCAACAAAAGATTGTTTTAGGACCATGTCTATAGTTAAGGGCAGAGTTTGTCAATAGGCAGACTAGACGCATTTCTGTCTCTTCAGGTTTTGCCACTTAGTAACTCTATGACTATGGTAGTTTCCTCTCTTAGTGCCAATTGTGTATCCTATAATATGGAGATAATTACAGGTTTTATCCCAAATGGATTTTTTGAAGAACAGATGAAATGATTTATGCAAATGCTTAACATGTGATAGACACATGGTAATTACAGCATAAATATTATTTGTTATTGTTTATTATTGTTTATCATCAGAACATTCTAAAATTTCAATGTGTGCCTTTAAAAATCATTTATCTCTGTGAAAGAACTGAAGTTAAGACATTTAGTTTCTCTCTGCTTTCTTATCACTGTTGAGATTTCCTATTGATCTGTGTAATTTAGAATGTCCAGTCATAGAGACAGAATTACGTGAACAGCTAAGTCTTCTCAGTTAAATGCTTTGAATTAGTCATTAGAATTAAAACTTACCCTTTGTGATATTATGAATTATATTCATATTATTGAACAGAAATGAAGGGCAATTATGCAGCTTTATTAAATTTGGCTATGATCCCTGTCTTTCAGTTGCTGTGCAGTTTGTCTTAAAGTTTCCACAGGTCTCTATTCTTCATTCTTATTAATAGTATTCTAGACTGCATGCCTGAATCAACTCAACAACTCCAGCTGGCTCATCCATTTTCAGCTTTTTTCATCTCTTGTTAGTCTGTGTAATACTTTGCTTCCAGCCTTGTCCAAAGGAATGAGTGCAGAGTGAGTCCATGATGCTTATTCCGGAATTCAAGGTTTGCCATCCCTTGTACCTTAATGCTTTCATTATACTTTACAACTTAGTTCCCAAACATATAACTTTCACTCCCAACAGCCTTTTATATCACTATTTCCCAAATACTACAGATATGTTTTATTTTTTTATCTTTTGGTGTTCTCTTTATCTTGCCAAGAATTTACATTAACCAAGGTTCCCTTGGTGATTATTGTCTAGCATTTGGTTCTATATTGATTGTACTGGTATTAAGATGCTTTAATGCCTTTATCGTTTTATACCTTCCACAAATTTTGTGAGCTTCTTAAATGATACAACAGCCAGGAGGCAGCACAGAATGGGCCTTCAACCAATGTTGTTCAATTGACTTATTGAAAATAAGATAGTAACTTTAGGTATGAAATGTAACAACTTTTGCAGAGTATAGTGTAGGATGTGAGAGCATATGCTTTTCTAAATGTAACAGAACCTCTTTTCTAAATGAATCCTCAAATTTTCATAAATACCCATTTCCAGATTTGAGTTCACTTCAGGAATCACTTGGTAAGCATTTCAAATCAATTTCAAAGAGATTTTAGATTTCAAGCCAGCACATTTTCTCTTCTACAAACCCATAGTGCTTTCCTCACTCTATAAAGAGGCACATTATATGATTGGAGGGATTTGAAAGCACATATAGCTGTACTTTAATACTTAGCAAGGGTTAAAAGTTGAACTTGAGCTTTGGAAAGAGATGGAACGTACACCTTTTCTCTTTACCAACTGTGGAACAAGTGACCTTAATGTTTCCCTAGGATGTTTTGGATTTAACATCTGCTGTGAAAGACAGTGCAATTGAAGTACAGCCTCACTTCTTCCAACCTCTCAGGAGACCCTGCAGGCTGCCATTAAATAGTCATCCAGCTGTTAGTCTTGAACTCAAATGTGAACCAGCCCCTGAAGTCTGAGATGAAATCTGGCTAAGCAGTTCATGAAGAATGTTCTGGATTGTTCTCCTGACATGTGAGGTCTTCACCATATGAATTTTTTTTTTCTTCTTCTCAAATGTTATTATCAGGAAGACATAATAGATTTGGTTCAGTAAATTCATTTAAAACATAGAAAATAAATTTTGAATTTTATACTTTTTTTACACCTCCAAAAGTGATTTTATAACTCAAGAACAGCTAACATAAAATTTGCTGACCCCTTTGAATATAAGTTCCTAGACTGACATGATGTATCATCCTTGGAGGAGATGTTTGATAAGATATTAAACTAGACTGGAACAGAAAACCTGGGAGCACATTTTTCTCTCATGTCCATTTCATATAAACTGGAGTGTCATTATGCTATTTACATTTTTGTATTCTGTGAAGCCCCTAAAGTTTCCCACAGAAAACATAATGAACATTTGCTAAAGGAATAGATGAAAAGAAAGTTATTTACACATTTATTTTGGTGGAAAACATCCATGTTAGAAAACTAGACCTGACTAATTTTTTTATTGTTTTGATGACAAGTAAGAAAATAATATTTTAGGAATAAGGAGGTTCACATATTGGCTAAAAGTTTTAAATTCATTTTATTTAACTTCTAAAATTCCACATATTGAAATTGGCTTTACATTGAGAGCCTCTCATTACCTATTTACATTGAAAGATGAATTCATATATTCAAGTATAACATCATTCAGAAAAGAACATAAATCATATGTATTTTCATAAAGGGATCAACAGATTTTCATAAAGGGATCCCCACATGACCATCACCCAGATCAAGAACGAGCATTACCAGCACACCAAAAAATTCCTGGTAACTTTCCCCATTAATACCATTCCTTCCTCCACAAATTAACCATTATCCTGATTTTAAACACCTTATATTAGTTTCAACTCTTTTTTTGAAGTAAGTATAATTATACATTATATACTCTTTTATGTCTGTTTTTTTTGTTAGCATTTTATTTATGAGATTCAGCTGTGTGATTCCTCAAGCAGTGGCTTGTTCATTTTATCTGCATAGCATAGTAATTCATTTAAGATTTTTATACACAGTTTATCTATTTCATTGTTGATGACTATTTGGATTGTTTCCAGTTTTCAGCTATTGCAAGTAATGCTGTTATAAAGCTTCATTTTTGTGTCTTTTGACAAGGGTACATATATACATTTATGTGGGCTGTGTGTGACTATGACTGAGAATAATTACTAGTTTGTAGAATATCCTTATGTTCAGCTTTAGCAGGGACTGCCAAATAATTGGAAACCTTAGCCCTTAAATGAACAAATTACTCTTATATTTGGGTATACATCTACCATCTAAAAATTTCCCCCTGCATTCCTTAATGTTCTGTGCTCTTTTTTCTTTTTTCTTTCTTACCTTTGAGTTGTTGTTTTTAATCATTCCATTTTTGCCCTTTATTAGCTTTTTTTTTGTAAAATAAACATATCTTTAATGATTACCCAGGAGATTACAGTTTCTTGGCTTAATAGAATCTAAGACGAATTAGTACTTTTACCACTTCCTGTACAATATGCCATTTTGTCTCCTTTTAGCACACTATCCTTTTGTGTTACTGTTGACATGAATTATTATAATTCTACACCTTAAATTCCCCAAATCAATATCATAAGCATTACCATTATCATTATCATTATGACCATCATTTTAGACAAGAATGTGCTTTATATACTGTTCATTACTTCCTGCAATTATTTTTTTGTCTGTTTTTAGCTGGAATATTTTCCTTCTGCATAAAAGTCTCCTTTAAGTATTTCTTTTAGTGTTAATCTGTTAGTGATAAATTCTAATATATATATTTTTTTACCTGAAAACATCTTTACTTCATCTAATTTTGCTAAATACAGAATTCTAAGCTGACAATTATTTTCTTTTAGCACTTTAAAAATATCATTTAGTTGTCTCTGGCTTCCATTGTTTCTGTTGAAAAAAAGAACTGTCAGTCTTATTTGTTGCTCCTTTGACAGTAGGATGTAAGTTTTTTTCTGGCTGTTTTAAAAATTCTCTCGTGGTATTTGGATTTGAAAAGTTTTGCTGTGCTGTGCCTAGGTGTTGTTTTCTTTATATTTATCCTGCTTTGTTTCTAGAGAGTTTTGTATCTGTGATTTACATATTTTATCACTTAAAAAATTTTTTTAACCTGTATCTCCAAATATTTCTTCTTTCTCCACCCCCACCACTCCTCTCCTACTGGGTCTCAAGTTAGACATTTTTATTACCCCATGTCTCTCAGCTATATCATATATTTTCTATCCTTTACTACTCTCCATGCATCAATCTGAATATTTTTTATTTACTCGTCTTCTCTGTCACCTCTCTTCTACAGTGTTTAATCTTCTGTTACCAAATTTTTCAGTATGTTATCTTTAGGTATAATATTTTTAGTTTTTTAATTTCCATGTAGTTCTGTTTAAAAATAGACTTAGTTTTTGGGTTAAATTTCAGTCTTTTCATCTTTTAAAAATATATTAATCACTATTATTTTATTTAATTTATTTATTTTGCTTTTTGCGGTATGCTGGCCTCTCACTGTTTTGGCCTCTCCCGCTGCAGAGCAACAGGCTCTGGATGTGCAGGCTCAGCAGCCATAGCTCACGGGCCCAGCTGCTCTGTGACACGTGGGATCTTCCTGGACCGGGGCACGAACCCGTGTCCCCTGCATTGGCAGGCGGACTCTCAACCACTGCACCACCAGGGAAGCCCAATCACTATTATTTTAAAATCCATGTGTAAGAAGTTCTAATGCCTGGATCACCTTTGGATCTTAATTTTTCCCCTTGGTTTTCATTCATTTGTTTTTTTACTTTATATAGCTGGTAATCTCTGACTGAATACCAGACATTGTTTATGAAACTTTGCAGAGATTGTTAGAAACACTTGACAATGTTATTTCTTACCAGAATGGAGTTCCAGTTGCTTTCTGACATGTAGCTAGAGTAGAGGTAAGTTACTTTAGTTCAGCTTGAGAATGAACTTGTGCAGTTAGGGTCAAGCCTTTTGTTAGGGTAGATCTGTGTTCAGGTCTCTTCTTATTCCTAAGCTGTAACATTTCCAGAGTCCTATGTGGAAGTTTTGGGTGTATGCCGAGGTCAGTCTCCCTTGGCAGGTTCTAATTTCTAATTTGTGTTAACCCTGCTGCATGAAACTTCCCAAAGTTCCATTCTTAGCCAGCATTCTCCATACCTTCTTAGCCGCTTGGCCACAAAGCTGCTTATAAATCAGTGAATCCCTTAGCAACACAATAGGTTCTGTTTGTTTATCTTAGTGTACTTTCTTTCTCTCAGAAATTATTGCCCCAGAATTCCTGGTTGATTAGAAGCCCTGAACTGAACTTTCGGTTCTCCAACCCCATAAGGCTGCCAGAAGTTTATCTCATGTTCTAATCTTTCTAGTTGATGCTTTCCTCTTGGTTTCTTAGCCTCTGTGCTGTATATAACTTAGGAATTGGCACATGCCTTGTGGGAAAAGTATAATTTACTTCTATGCCAAGCTCACTTCAGTGAGCTTTTATTCTCTCCAGAATTCTAACCCCCTCAAGTCCTAGTTCCCTTGGTAGCTGTTTTCTACTTGTTTTTGATTATAAGTATGTTTGTAACAAGTTACTTTACTGTTATCAGATGCAGTTCAATTCAATTAATTTATACACTGAAATATTAAATGAACAAATATTATTTTAATAAGAATATTAATCAACCCACTAACATATCAAATGTGTATATGTTTACACTTATAACTGTTCTGTTTTCAAACAGGTTACTAGTTTTTACAAAGGACTTCCAGAACACAGTGACAAAATTTTTTTCCTCCAATTATTACACAAAAATTATTGTTTTTTGTGGAATAATACAGTCTTAATATGGGCTGTTAAAATATAAATAATATACGTATTTTTAAAAATCCAGTGACACACAAAAATCTTATGATAAAAGTATGTTTAGTTTTGTAAGAAACTAACACACTGTCTTCCAAAGAGATTGTACAATTTTGCATTCCCACCAACAGTATTGAGAGGTTTGTTCCTCCACATTCTTGCCCGGTTTTAGTGTTGTCCATGTTCTGAATCTTGGACATACCTTTTTATTTTTTAAATATTAAATGTAACATTTTACCCAGCTTTATTGAGATATAATTGACATACACTATCTTGTATTGACATACATTATCTTGTAAGTTTAAGATATACAACATGATGATTTGATACAAGAATATATTGTGAAATAGTAACCAAAATAGGGCTAGTTAACACCTTCATCACTTCTCATAATTATCTTGTTTTTGTGTGATGCGGGAGAAATTTTAAGGTCTCTCATGGCAAATTTCAAGTATATTATAAAATATTTTTAACTGTAGTCACCATGCTATACATTAGATCCTCAAAACTTATTCATCATATATCTGGAAGTTTGCACCTTTTGACCCAAATCTCCACATTTCTCCTAGCTCCCAGCCTCTGGTAACCATCAATCTACTCTCCGTTTCTATGAGTTTGACATTTTTAGATTCCACTTATAAGTGAGATCATACAGTATTTATTTTTGTCTGACTTCTTTCACCTAGAGTAGTATCCTAAAGCTTCATCCATGTTGTTGCAAATGGCAGAATTTCCTTCTTTTTTATACCTGAATAATATTTGAGTTATATATATATATATATATAATATTATATCACACTCTTTAACCATTTCTTTCTTGATATCCATGTTTTGGCTTTTGTGAGTAATGCTATGAGAGTGTTTTGGGGGTGTACTATCTCTTTGAGATAGTGATTTCATTTCCTTTGGATATATACCCAGAAATGGGATTGCTGGATCATATAGTAATTCTACTTTTAATTGTTTTGAAACCTCCATACTGTTTTCCACACTGGTTTTACCAATGCACGTTTTACATTCCTACCAACAGTACACAATGGTTCTCTTTTCTCCACATCCTTCCCAGCATTTGTTATTTTGATAATAGCCATTTTAAACCAGGAATTTATACTTTTAAAAAAAATGATAATATGTTTTTCAGTTTTGGAAGTTTCTAATGTTACATCCAGAAACTCAGAGATTCTCTCTTTAGCCATATCCAGTCTACTATCGAGCCCATCAAAAGTATCCTTCATGGCTCCACTCTGTTTTTTGCTCTCCAACATTTCATTTTTCTTCTTTCTTAGAAGTCCCATCTCTCTTATTACATCATTTATCTTGCACATTAACTACTTTTTCCATTAAAACCCTTAGCATATTAATAATACATTTTTAAAAATTTCTGGTTTGATAATTAAAACATTTTTGCCATATTTGACTCTGGTTCTCATGCTTATTCAGTCTCTTTAAACTGTTTTTGCCTTTTAGTATGCCTTGTAACTTTTGTGGAAAGGTGGACATAATGTACTGAGTAAAAGGGTAATTGGCCTTTGGTATTGTAGTGGTAAGATGTGGGTGTAGGAAAA
>NW_006792531.1:314957-335678 GCF_000442215.2 Lipotes vexillifer
AGGGAAAACATTCTGTAGTCCTATGATTAGGGCTTAGGTTTTTGATAAGGACTGTGAACTTCATCAGTACTTCTCTATACCACCCTCCCCCACCCCCAACACACACACACACTACTTTAGGTGGGACAGGACGGCTAACAGGAGCAAGGAGTTGGATATCTCTTTTTACCCATATGTGGAAAGCTAGAGCTGTCTGGGATTGGCTATTTCCTTCCTTCCAGGTAGGTTAGGTTCTAATAAAACCCTAGTAGGTTAGGTTCTGGTAGAATAATCTCTCCTAAGGACAGGGCTTATAAGAACAGAATGCTCTGGAGTATTTTAAAATGGTTCCTTTTCCCCCTCTCCTTGCTGGAAGCATGAGGAGATTTTTCTCAGATATTCACTGTGAGAACCTGGTCAACTCCGGAAGGTCAAACTCAAAGTGTGAGGGCCTCCCCATGACTGTTGCCCCTGAAGCTTTTAACTCAGGTTTATCCACAGTGAACTTCAACATTTCATCAAATACAGTTTAGGTTTTCCTGTCCTGTGCTGATTCCTGCAAAGGTTACTGCTCAGGTGTTTCCGTTCAAATAGGTGTGATTCTCTATATTTGCCTGTTTGTCTCTCCAATTTGGAAGGCAGTGCTTTGTTCTGTGAACTCACTTCTCTAACAAATCTAAGAAGAGTTGTTGATATTTTAGTTTAACAGATTTTTACTTGTTGGGACAGATTTGTGAATTCTGAGCTCCTTCCATGCCAGGCTGGAAACTGGAAGTGGTACAATTAATTTTAATAATTTATTTCATTGAATCAAATATATCCAAGACATTATCATTTCAACCTGTACCACTCGCCTCATTTTAAGTGCTCAGTAATCACATGTGACTAGTGACTCCTGTATTGGGCAGGGGTACTAGAAACCCCTACACTCATGCTCAGCTCAAGAGTTCCCGTGGGAGAAGACTTATGAAAGATGATCTCATTCTCTAAAGTGTTGCCCTCCTGAGGGATTTTAAGTATAATTTTGACTATGAATACTTTGATCATATCTGCTAAATTTAGATTCCAGTCCTATGAAAGGTGTGAAACATTTCTCGGAGTGGCATACCCATGAAAGTGACATTTATGATGCATTTTGTAGAATGGATGAGACTTAAGAACCCAGAAATCACAGAAATGGAATTGGTAGAAATAACAGCATGAGTAAAACTACCAGAGCAGAAAAATGTCAGGAGTGTGAAAAGAGATGCTTCCATCTGTCTGGGTCTAATCTACCTCTATAACCCCAGTACAGGTGATCCTCACATATGGGAGCATTTTGCTTCCAGAGCGCACTTTCACTTGGCCTGTTTCATCAGAAGATCAAAACCCATTATTGTCAATTTGAGAGTATACAGGACGTGTTTCCTAAGAGTTCCAGAGGTAGATAATTTTACTTAGAGTGGAAAAAGCACATCAGTGAATAAAAGGGAGAGATCAGGGCTTCCCTGGTGGCGCAGTGGTTGAGAGTCCTCCTGCCGATGCAGGGGACACGGGTTAGTGCCCCGGTCCCGGAAGATCCCACATGCCGCGGAGCAGCTGGGCCCGTGAGCCATGGCCGCTGAGCCTGTGCGTCTGGAGCCTGTGTTCCGCAAGGGAAGAGGCCACAACAGTGAGAAGGTCCGAAAAAAAAAGGAGAGATCATTTAATCTAAGGAAACTTTAACAAGTTAGCCTATTGGCTTGGCTTTTGGGAATTTAAAAGTCTTGTTAATTATACTAAATTTCAAACCAATGTTTGAGATCAAAATTAAGCCCTTTATTTCAGGGGTCCCCAACCCCTGGGCTGTGGACCGGCCTGTTAGGATCCTGGCCGCACAGCAGGAGGGGTGAGTGGCAGGAGAGTGAATCTTCATCTGCCGCTCCCCATCGCTCACATTACCGCCTGAACCATCCCCCCACCACCACCTGTCCGTGGAAAAATTGTCTTCCATGAAACTGGTCCCGGGTGCCAAAAAGGCTGGACCACTGCTTTATTTGACAGAATGTTGATAACTTTTATGTTGCTTTGTTTGGGATATAGAATGACTAGAAACAAAGTGGTGAAGATGTTATTAGTAGCCCTTTAAAACTTTCAGCTGGGCTTTCCTAGTGGCGCAAGTGGTTGAGAATCCGCCTGCTGAAGCAGGGGACACAGGTCCACGAAGATCCCACGTGCCGCGGAGCGGCTGGGCCCGTGAGCCATGGCCGCTGAGCCTGCGTGTCCGGAGCCTGTGCTCTGCAATGGGAGAAACTTTCAGCTTTCGTGGTGTGTGCCCTTACATGTTTCTTTCCCAAGTGTTTTCCTTTTGGTAAAGAATCAGGCTCTAATTTACAGATGCCACAGATGAAAAACATTCTTCAGCTGGAGTCTAGCAATTTAAAAATTGCTGATTGTGTAAATATTTGTTTCTCACATTACCAGCGTATACATTTTAAAGAGTCAAGGTTTGTACATGCAACAACAACACAACAACAAAAACCACTTGTGCAAATACTATAATGCGTCAGTTCAGGGCTATGCATTTATAGGATTGAGTTAACTGTGTAGTTCAATGTAATGCTTCTTACATTTCCATATTGGTAATACCCACATTTTGGACAGCTTCTGTCATATATAAGACATAGAGGGGGAAATTTCGTTTATGCTAATGTAATATTTTTTATAATGATAGAAGTTACTGAAATCATCTCTTTATTGTCATTTATAAAACAAATACTGTCCAATCTCTGACTTCCTCTCAGTCCAGAGAGATTTCTTAAATATATCTTTTCATTTAAATATAGTTCTTCATGTTGGAACCAAAGGTACTACTAACACAGGACTTGAGGTGAAGAGGAGAATGAGAATGGTGAGCAAAAGATGGTCATAATTTTTTTCAAGTTAATTCCAGAAATACTTGGAAAGCACCACTTATGTTCCACTCTCTGCAAATATAAAAGAGGGTCTTCGACCTCTAGGTGTTCACAGTCTAGCAAGGACAGACAGGAAATACCTAAATTATAAAAGTATAAAAGCAGTGCTTTGGAGGCAGAGAGAATCAAGGGTTTTGCTCCAGAGAAGATGATATCTGGGTCGAGACTTAATGTGTTGTAGGAGTTCCTGTAGCTTACAATGATGGTGGAAAGGGGTGAGAATTCTTGGGACAGGCAATAACAGTTTTCTTTGGGGAATCTCTCTCTTTTAACTAGATCACACTTTAACTTTGACAGAATCTGTGAATAAGGCAGGGTCTCATTTGAAGAAAGAAGGTAGAATAGAGAAGCAAAGTAGGATGAGAATCAAAGACCTATTTCAGTCTCATTAACAGTGGTGGATTTGGGAGAACAAACAGAATGTAGTGGTGTCTAGAGAAAGTCCCAAGGGGCATTGCTAAGCGGAAACAGATCAGTTTTTGTGTCTATGGGTAGGGAGAAAGCTGCAAAAGTGGGCAGAAAGGAGTAATTTATGAGACTTTAGACAACCTAGTTTTCTCAGGAAAATAGAAGGGGTTTTGGATAATTGCAATGCAGAGTACAAGCTGAGGAGTAGTCGGTGAAATTGAAAAGTTGGCAAAGCTAAAATCATAAAGGACCGTAGATGTCATGCTAAATCACTGAGATCATATGTGTTGATTAATGAAAAGTTTATGGGCAGTTTTGCTTTTTGGAAAACCACTCTGGTTTTACTGTTGAAGGTGATTTGAAGGAGGATAAGATTGGAAGCAGGTGGACAGGTCAGGGATCTAATTTGATAGCTCTAGTGAGAAATGATGAGACTGGAATTCTGGTAGGAGGGTTGCAAAGGAGGTGGGTGGATTCAGGAAATGTTGTGACGCCAAAAAAGAAAAAATAGAGCTTAGAGACTAATAGGTTAAAAATGTGTGAGTGTGCTAAATGTGTTCCTTGCTATGGAAACGGTCTCCTGTTGTACAATCAATGTGAAAGACATCAGGCTCATTGAAAATTTGGATTTCAAATGGCATGAATTTATTATATTTTAAGAGATTAAGAACACTTCAAATAAATTCTGTAATAGATCTTTAAATCAGAGTACACCACTGCTATTAATTTTTTTCATCCACCTATTAAATTTTAGCTTTTAATGGATAGGGCTTGATGCTTGCTTTATGTTGATAGACTCAATTTTTAAAAGGTATTGATATGTGGAGGGGCCATGTCATAGAAATCTGGGGATAGGAGCTGCTTTTGTAAGGCTGGATGGTCAGCTTCATTGAAATAAGTAGAAACAATCTGCTTTCTTTCTGTAATTAACATTTCTTTTTCATGCAGTGTCCATCCTTTCTCTTATGATTATGTAAAATGGACTGGATGCCATGTTTTCTTTTCAGCAACATGATGACAAATGAAATTGACCTAGATGCTCTGCATCCAAAAAGACCTTTAGGGAACCAGGTGTGATGCCTTGTAGGGAGCAGAGGGCTTTTGCTGTCCATTTCTCTTAGCGTCTACAGCTGTATAGAATGCAGCCACAGAGATTAAGCAGGGCTGAGGGCATTGTGAATAATCCCAGGAGTGCAGTTGCTCTAGAATAAAAAGGAGCAAGTTTGGCAATCTCATTTAAATATTAGTTATTTCTCACGTGGATAGCAATTTTGTTAAAGCTTATGAGAGCCATAGCGCAAGTGGGGTTCAAAGTGAAGCGACCCAGTTTTCCAGATCAACAAACAGCTGGAACAAGTGACGAACTCTTTCTGTTCGATCTATACATAAGCCTGTTTGTGCTAAGCCTGGGGAAAAAGGAGTAGTGTTAGCACAGCATTTCAAAAAACAATTGGATTCAAAACCTGACAGATATGGATTTAAATCTCAGTTTATTATTTGCTCACAGTATGATGATGAGGAATTTACCTTACCTTTACCTTATGGAGATCATGGCATCAACCTCTCACTTTTTTGGGATGGAGGGGCTTGTTGTTGAGGTATTTTTGAAGCCAATCTAGACATTGATTGCCATTTAGGTTTTTTCACTTCTTGTGCAGCTGTGTTGTCTGAAACACAAGTAAATTCATTGAATTTAATATAACTTGTGATTACATTCTAGCTATTTTTCAGAGATAGAAATTTAGGAATCAAATGGCCATAATCATATAACATCACCACATTTTTGAGATACATTTGAGTATATATTTCTAAAATATAGGGACATTTTCTCATATTAGAACAATGCAACCAACACACCTACAAAAATTATCTTTTAAAATTTGAATTAGTATTTAAAAGGACCATACATAATATTTTATTATGTCTCTTAAATATACTTAGAACAATTTCTACTGTCATTATTTTTTAATGCCATTGATTCGATAAAGCAAATGAGTCAGTTGTTGAGGTAGACAGAATAATGGCCCCCAGAGATGATCACACCCTAATCCCCAGAACCTGTGAATGTTACCGCACAGGGAAAAAGGGTATTTGCTGATGTGATTAAGTTAAGGACATTGAGGTGGGAAGAGTTACCTAGGTTATCCAGGTGTGACCAATGTAATTACAAGGGTATTTAAGATGGAAGAAAGATGGGAGAGGAGGTTCAGAGGGAAATGTGGTTGCAAGAGAGATGGAATATTGCTCGCTTTGAGGATAGAGTCAGGGGACCACAAACCAAGGAATGTGGATGACTTCTATGAGCTGAAAGAGACAAAGAAATGGATTCTCCACCGAGCCTCCAAAGAGAAATTCGGCTCTGACCAAACTTAGATTTTATTCTGGTGAGACCTGTGTGGGACTTCTACAGAACTGTAAGGTAAGAATTTTGTGTTGTTTTAAGCCACTAATTTTTATTTATTTTATTTTTTTATAGCTTGTTACACAAGCCATAGAAAATTAATATAGTTGTCTTGCAGAGCATTTACATTCTGGGTTTGTTTGATTCTTTGTGGTATAAGTTAACTTTTCCTATCCTTTGTATTGTAATATAATTCAGCTAGAGTCTTAACTACATTTAGGTTAGACTTTTTTCTCTGTGGCAAAATACTTCAGTGGTGGTGTTTTAAACTTCATATGGTGTGTAGTTATCCAACGTGCAATGCCTGCTTGTTATAACTAAGATTCATCACTGGGTTCAGGTGGTGGTGTCTTGATCCCAACTAGTATCTATTGGTATAATGTACTAGTATAATCTATTGATAAACATTGCCTGGATCAATTATTCCATTAGTGGTTATAAAATTATGATTTTAAAACTTTGATCATTGCACACTTATTGGTTGGAATTTATCTGTAAAGAATCATTTTCTTTTTTTTTTTTTTTTTGCGGTATGCGGGCCTCTCACTGCTGGGGCCTCTCCTGTTGCGAAGCACAGGCTCCAGACGCACAGGCTCAGCGGCTATGGCTCACGGGCCCAGCCGCTCCGCAGCATGTGGGGTCTTCCCGGACCAGGGCAGGAACCCGTGTCCCCTGCATTGGCAGGCGGACTCTCAACCACTGTGCCACCAGGGAAGCCCAAGAATCATTTTCTTTTATATACTAAGTTGATTTGGTTACACTGAAATAATTTGTGCAAGAAAGTCAGGATAAATGTTTATTTCCTTTTACATGTCAATTTTCAGAATAAGGAGTTGGTGCTGTTTACTCTTTGTAAAATTAGTTGGAGTTTTGGATTTCTGTCTTATCCTTTTTAGAAAAATCTCTATGAGCTAATAAGTTTGTTTTAATACTAGTGTGTTGGATCATTTGCATTAATTAACGTATTATCTGTGTTCTCAAGTTCCATCTTTGGCCCCTTTATCTTGGCTCTGTGCCATTTGGATAAGACCCAAATTCATTGGTGGTTTCTGTTTTCAATTGTAATAAGATAACACATTCTCATCTTGTATATTTCCTACCCCAGGTCTGTAATTACCATTTCTCCAGTCAAATATATTGACATACATATTGCAGGTTATCCCACTGAATATATATTTGTTATCATGATTTACTGAACAGTTCTCTACAATTGGGCATTTGAGTTTTCTGCAATTGGCCATTTAGGTTTTTTCACTTCTTGTGCAGCTGTGTTGTCTGAAACACAAGTAAATACATTGAATTTAATATAACTTGTGATTACATTTTAACTATTTTTCAGAGATAGAAATTTAGGAATTGAATGGCCATAATCATATAACATGACCACATTTTTGAGACATTTTACACAGTATTGTGTTAGGCATTATGGAGAACAAAAATGTAAAGCAGGTCCCTTGCTCTTAAAAATCCAACAGTGCAATTTGATCAAAATGCACCATATCTACTAAAGTTAAGCAGTAAATATGTTAATAAAGAGGCCTTGCTCATTTCAAAGTTTCTTGACTGCCTTGTAAAAAAAAAAAAAGAAAAACAGTGGGATCCTCCCAAATTGCCTAATACTGAAATAGAGAAATTTGTGGTTAGTTGAGTATTCATTATGTATATGAGTTCTAGCAATTAAGAGAATGAAATAGAAAAAACATTGTCAGAGAAAAATTGGACCACATAAGTTAAACAGGCAAGGAAGGCTTTGTTCAAAACTGTTCCAGTAGGGGAGAGTTTGAACTTAACTCCATTAAGGGCTGGAGACTTTTTAAGAGCTGGAGTCGGGTGTGGAGAATACAGGCCACCTGAGTTTGCTAATTGGCCTTGACCATAGGTAAGCTGTACTTTCTGGTATCTTCATGGTAGCAGGAGTTTTACAAACTGGAGCAAGGTGTCCCTTGAGGTTAGGCTCCTACCCTCCCCCCAAAGACTGTTAGATAGAGGTGTTATCTTCCTGGATGATTACATTTTAAAGAGATGGTTTCCAGGTACTTGCAAAAGACTTTTCCCAGTCTTAAAGCTGGCAAGAGACTTTTGAAGGAGGTGTATACATTACAGAGGTGGTAGAGTAAATATTAGCTATGGTAAGTTTTTTAAAGTAAATGCTCTAATAAAAGGAAGGTCAGGGGACCTATGGTCAGGAAGAAATTTGTCTAAAATTTAGTCAAGCTGAGGGGAGCATTCAGCTGTCTTGGTATTTGATAACTTAAAATTTTGTGAAATTATTTAATGATGATTTGATGATTATAAAGTAAGTAATTTCAATCATATATTCTGTCATAATCTGCATTGATTCATTTCCTCATAATTCGGTGTGGTAATACTTTGTGTAGAACAGAAAAAACAATGGGAACTAATTGTAAATTGAAAACTTTTAGAAAATTAATGAAAGTGGTATTAAGTGTAAATTACAAACAAAAATGATACAATTATAGCAGAGATGGGGCAATTAACAATTGCAAAAGAAAATCTGCATGGGTATTGATATAATTCAGTTGCAACGGAGAATGATTTGCATATCAATAGATTAAGGAAGACTTATTGAAAATTTGATAAAAAGTCAATAACAAAATCATAAAGAGGATAAATTCAAATGCAAAATGATGAGTGTAGATTTACCTTATCAAAAAATTTGTCAGAAAAATACATGCTGGAAACATTTGAACCATAATTACTCTAAAACATAATCACAACATCATTACTCTAAAGAATCATAATCACAACCTAAAATTCATAATTTCAGTTTGATTTGTAAAGGCAATATCCTAATCGATCTTTTTGTTCACTATTTAATCATTTTTCTCTATGTGGATTTTTATGCATACCAATTATTCAGGCAATAAAGAACTCATTTTCTGAAATAGAAAATTTTAACAAATACTGAAATTTTGATAATAGGTAAATGATAATGGCTGAAACAAGGCTAGAATGCTTTCTCTAGAAAATAAATGGAGCTATGCTTTTCATTGTACATTTAAATCTGCAGAAAGCAATACTATATATTGCTATAAGTATTTATAGAAGGATATGCACAACTTCAGGATGATGATTTGGTGGGAAGACATTGAGTTGGAGGAAGCAGAGGGTGGAGGGGGAGACTTAAAAATATCTCACATCTTATTTCTTAAAAATAAATTACATATGGAAAGAAGTTAACCTCTGTTAAATCTGAGTGATAGATTGAATATTGTATTATTTGCATTTTTCCCATGTTCAAAGAAAAAACTTTTATCTTGCCTGTTGCTTTTTCTCACTAGAACATAATTTTTTAAGGGGAAGAGATGATGCCTTATTCAGTTTTGCATTATTCCTCTTGTTTAAACCAGGGATTTTCAAGTGTAGGATGCTGTTAACTCCTCTCTCTATTGAATTGGAAGGCCCTTAAGTTGTGGATTTGAGATTAATAATTTAAGTGATTTTTGACATTTGGGAAACCTTTTTATATTTCTCTAATTGGTATGAACCTAGTCATTGGTAAATTTACTTATGCTGATTAGATTAAATATAGAACAGTAAGGATGATTGTATTGTGTAGGGTATTTAATTTTGCTTCCCTTAATCAAAACATCATGTGATAGTCTTCCTTCTTTCCTTCTTTCTTTTATTTTGACTTCCAGTCATTCAGAGAAACCAAATGAAATTGTCCAAGTACTAAGTAAATAACAGTAGCATATTTACTCAAACAAGAGGAAGAATGGTTCTAATTTTTATTAATTATGAAAAAACATATCTTTAATTTGAAGAGTTTGAACTGACTCTCAGTCAGCACTGCCTCTAGAACACAAATTCTACCCTGGGTTGAAATGGAGTCTTCACAATGATCTCAAAAGCCACACTTAGTGTCTCAGGGGTTAATGACAGCTCTTGCTGTGATAAAATAGTCAAAGCTTTTTCACTTGTCTTTTGTTTTCTTAAGGGGTTAACATACAGATCAGGACTTAATTTAGTACAAATCTTTTGCACTTGCGTCTGTCTGCCTGTCTAATTAACTCTACATAATAAACAGCTCCTTACCCTGGTGTGATTCCATCCTGTGCAACCGTTCCCTGGAACGGTAGTCTTATCTCCGCCCACCTTCTCTCCCACCTAAGTGCGTGCCACCAACCCATGGAAGATTCGATGGACATGGACATGAGCCCCCTGAGGCCCCAGAACTGTCTTTTCAGTTGTGAACTAAAGGCCAACAAAGATTATCACTTTAAGGTGGATAATGATGAAAGTGAGCACCAGTTATCTTTAAGAAGGGTCAGTTTAGGGGCTGGCGCAAAGGATGAACTGCACGTTGTCGAAGCAGAGGTGGTGAATTATGAAAGCAATCCAATAAAAGTAACACTAGCAACTTTGAAAATGTGCAGCCAATTTTTTTCCCTTGGGGGCTTTGAAATAACATCACCTGTGGTCTTACAGTTGAAGTATGGTTCAGGGCCTGTGAATATTAGTGGACAGCACTTAGTAGCTATGGAGGAAGATGCAGAATCAGAAGATGAAGAGGAGGAGGATGTGAAACTCCTAAGTATATCTGGAAAGCGTTCTGCCCCAGGAAGTGGTAGAAAGTTTCCATAGAAAAAAGTAAAACTTGCTGCTGATTAAGATGAAGACAATGATGAAGATGATGATGAAGATGATGATGATGATGACTTTGCTGGTAAGGAAGCTGAAGAAAAAGCTACAGTAAAGAAATCTGTATGAGATACTCCAGCCAAAAATGCGCAAAACCCAAACCGGAATGGAAAAGACTCAAAACCATCAACACCAAGATCAAAAGGTCAAGAATCCTTCAAAAAAACAGGAAAAAAACTCCTAAAGCACCAAAAGGACCGAGCTCTGTAGAAGACATTAAATCAAAAATGCAAGCAAGTATAGAAAAAGATGGTTCCCTTCCCAAAGTGGAAGCCAAATTCATCAATTATGTGAAGAATTGTTTCTGGATGACTGACCAGGAGGCTGTTCAAGATCTCTGGCAGTGGAGGAAGTCTCTTTAAGAAAATAGTTTAAACAGTTTGTTAAAATTTTCTGTCATTTCATTTCTGTAACAGTTGATATCTGGTTGTCCTTTTTATAATACGGAGTGAGAACTTTCCCTTCTGTGTCTGATAAATGTTATCCAGGTTCCATTGCCAAGAATGCGTTGTCCAAAATACCTGTTTAGTTTTTAAAGATGGAACTCCACCCTTTGCTTGGTTTTAAGTATGTATGGAATGTTATGATAGGAGATAGTATTAGTGGTGGTCAGACAAATGGAAATGGTGTGGAGGCAAAAATATACATGTGAAATAAACTCAGTATTTTAATACAGTAAAAAAAAAAAAAGCTCTTACCCTGAAACACTGATAGGTTTTGATTTAAAGAAAATTTGATGTATTGCCTTTGTCTCTAAGAAATTCATTCTGTAGAAACTTGCTTATGAACTATTTTGAACAGACAACTAGAGAAAATCAAGTCCTATGTGTCTAACACCTAGATTTAATAAATGAAACTTTCCTTACTCTTTGAATCTAGGAGTAAATGGTTCTTATGTAGTTTTGACTTCTCAACTCATCTAGATTGCCAGCCTCTGAGAATTTGGTGAAAGCTATGGATTGCCTCTCAGAAAGATTTGCACACATATAACATTTTATATACAGTGTTAGAGCATTTATAGACTTTTACAAAAGTCTAAGTTAAAAACTCCTGCTATAAAGAGCCAGTCTGGATAATCCATTGTGAATAGACTTTGGGATGTCCATTGACACAGATAGTTAAAATTTGGGTGAATCTGTAATAACATAAGACTGCTGGGCTGTTTAGTTTCAAACTTAGGGATTTTTAATAAGTGGAGTAATTTTAAAACAAGTTTTAAAGTAAGTTATTGATCCTGAAGTCAAACTGGAAATATTTTTCAAGTGGTATGAAAAACTGTCATATATATATACACACACACAAACATTCATACACAGCAGGCATGTGGTGGGGCTGTTGTGTGTGTGTTACGTCAGGTTATCCTTTGATGGAATATGGCGAATGCAAGGGAGAAGGCAAGTTGCTAGACATGGCATTTCTTTCACCATGCTCAGCCTAGATAAGCCCTTGTGGTTTCTATACTAAGCCATTGTGGTAGACACAGAGAAGAAAAAAGGTACCATTTTTTATGAAAGCTTTCAAGTATATTTTTCAATATTTTATAGCAAAATGTTCTATCCCCCAAAATGCTTGATGAACTTTTTGTTGAATTTCCTTTCCCAACCTCACTTATTATGTATATATATTATGTATAATATATATGCTACATAATGAAAACCAAATAAAAGCAGGAAGGAATATACTCAAATTATCTTTATACGTGAGTTTTTAACCAAGATGCATTTTTATCATCTTAATAGCTGAACATAGTCTCAAGTGCTTTTGATACATAAAATGATTCCAGGTGCATCAGAAACTCCTTCTGTAGGTGTATAACTGGGAATTCTCCAAAATTCCTTCTATGTAAAACATGATGCCTATTAAAGGATAAATAATAAATATGTGCAATTTTGAAGCTTATGTAGACATTATAAAAAACTAAATGTTATTTTCAGCATTATTTAGAATGTTGACAAATAAGATTTCTTTCAGGGTAATATATTTTAATCACTGAAATTGTTTAGGATTAATGGTACATGGTGATAATTAAAAACAGACCAAATTGTAGTTAATTTTTCTACAGACAACTCATCTTACAATTGTCTATTCTAACCACGCTGTCCTTACTATACCACTAGTTTAGCTACCAGGCATTGTATTAGCCAACAGGACTGTTAGGCAATATACCTCAGTTCTAGCTCTATACTTATAAGGAGATTACTCCCATCAGTTAAATATTATAGGTCTCAATTCTTGCATCTGTGACATAGATTACACAGTTCCTAAAATATTGTCTCTAAAATGCAACAGTTTAGTACTTAGCAGTAAGAATTATAAGAATTGTTGCAATGTGTTTTCATATATGAAGTCCATAAGCAGATCACAGATATGGGAAGCATAAGCCCCCTTAAGTTCTAATCACTGTGCTGCCTCACAACATTTAAGCAGGTCCTTTAACCTTTTATTTTACATCAACCTCATTTTTGTCTGTAAAATGAGAGAGTTGAGCCAGATGACTCTAACGTTTCTGTCTTGTCTGAGTGTTGTTTATTTCTGTATCTTTATGCAGGTTCTTCAAAATATTAATCATACTGTTCATTGTATACAGATACATTCATTTGCTTAGTTGTTATGGAGATAATAAAGAATGACACTTGGGATAACTAGTGTAGATGAAGAAATTGAAGTTCAAAGAGATGAAGTATCCTGCTTCATAAATGAAAGTCTACATTTATTATATAGTGTTAAACGTCACTGGAATTGATTATCTTGTCTATTTGGGCACAGGTTATAGAACTGAATTATCTAAAATAAGCCTACTTTTTTTTTTTTACATTATGTTTATAAATAGTTGTCTCGATCACATAACAATAGGATTTTGGGGCTGCTATAACAAAAATACCACACATTGGGAGGCCTTAAAAAACACTTTTATTTCTCACAGTTCTGGAAGCTGGAAATCCAAGATGGAAATGCCAGCAGGTCTGGTGCTGCGTGAGGGCCCCCTTCCTGCCTAGCATACAGCTGCCTTCTAGTTTTCTCCTCCCAGGGCTGGGAGATCAAGTTCTAGTCTCTTTTTCCTCTTCTTAGAGGACACTAATCCCATCATGGGGTTTCACCCTCATGACCTCATCTAAACTTAATTACCTCCTAAAGTCCCCCACCTCCTAATATGCCACTGGGGGCTAGAGTTTCAACATACGAATTTTGGAGAGACACAAGCATGCAATCCATAACCAGTTGCAACTAACTAGTACTCTTTTCCTAAACTTGTTTTGGTTTGACTTCTCTCTAAGGCTTCAGCCCAAACTTAGAGACTATCTTCATGATTTGACAACCACCAATCTTACCAGAGTTAAGGCTAGCCAGTCCTCATTCTGCAAATGTCTCCCCACATCCTATGCTCTAGTTTTATTTACTGAAGTTCTGGCTGTCTTTGATCTCCTTGTCTTAGTCAGCTCCGGCTGTCATAACAAAATACCACAAACTGTGTATCTTAAAGAAGAAAAATTTATTTTCTCACAGTTCAGGAGGCTGGAGGTCTGAGGTCAAGGTGCTGGCATGGTAGGTTTCTGCTAAGGCTTCTTTCCTGGGCTTGCAGACATGCATTCTCTCTGTGTCCTCACATGGCCTTTGTGCACATGCGCCTGGTGTCTTCATATTTTTATAAGGACACCACTCTTATTATATTTGTGTTCCACCTTTATGACCTCATTTAACCTTAATTACATCCTTAAAAGCCCTTAACACCAACTACAGTCATATTTGAGGTTAGAACTGAATCTATAAATTTTGGAGAGGGGCACAATTTAATCCAAAGACTCTTTAAGCTGTCTGATGTCTCATGGAACTTGTACTAATCCTATGTGGTCCCATCTCTGACTATATCACTCTGATCCACATTTGTTTATTGTCTTTCTACTTCACTGGACTGAGCTTTTAAAAAGCTAGGAGTGAATCATTTTTAAGTCTAAAACTCTGGGACAGTGATTGCATGTAGATTTATTAAGCAGTACATAAAAGCTTTTATAATTGATTAATAAAATAGTTTTATTTCGTATAACATTTTTAGGAAGGGTAGAAAAGCGTGCTGCATGTCTTTATCCTAGATATTAGCAATTGAGATTGTGCCTTCTTAAGATACTCTATTTTAAAGAGTATCTGTGAAGAGGTTAAGGCACAATAAGTACTTCAAAACACTTGTGGAATAGAAGCGAGAGAAGTCTCTAAAACAGCATTTTAGAAAAATGACTGCATCAAAGAGAACTGCAATATATGATTTAAGTTGGCCTGAAGCAGAGATGAGGGGATAATGTGTTTCTAAGGTGGCGTGACCACAGAATGTTCTTTTTTTTTTTTTTTTTTTTTTGCAGTACGTGGGCCTCTCACTGTTGTGGCCTTTCCCACTGCGGAGCACAGGCTCCGGACACGCAGGCTCAGCGGCCATGGCTCAAAGGCCCAGCCGCTCCGTGGCATGTGGGATCCTCCCAGACTGGGGCATGAACCCGCGTCCGCTGCATCAGCAGGCGGACTCTCAACCACTGCACCACCAGGGAAGCCCCCCACAGAATGTTCTTGATAACAGGTGTGTTCAGACTACGAAGCCTGGATGAACAACAGCCACTAGGGGGATGTGTGAGGTGAGAGGAATAAAATATACAGGAGACTCTTTTAGGAAGAAAGCAGAGATGGAATGATTCCACTGGTGTTTTATTTCCTCAAGCAATTTCTTGATACTGCAGGGACACTTTTCTAAATGACTTGCTTGCCTCAGCCTTTTTTAGTTTTGGACCAAAACTTTTGCCTCCAGATTTTGTGAATCCAGTCTGCTGATCCATTCCATGACATTAAACTTAACACCGTAAAGAATTTAGATACTGAGGCTTCTAAAAGGAAAAACGACTTGTGGTTATAAATAATTTTCATTCTTGTAATTTCATGTCACAGTGATCTTTTAAAAATTCTTAGTTGAGATAACATTACTCACCTATTTAATAGTCCAATGGATGTCTCCTTTGATTCACAGTAAAAGCCAGAGTCATAAGGATTCCTTGGCAAAGCCCACCGTGAGCTGAGCTTCCTTACTTCTTTGACTCAGATCCTGTTGTTCTTTCGCTTCCTGTCTCCAGTACATCAACCTGCTTTCTTTCTTTGCAAAGTACTTGTTACTTTCAAGTACACTATCTAACCTGTTTATTCCTTTTGTGTGTTGTCTAATCTTTCCCTTAGAACACAGATTCTACCATGACAGAGTTGTCTGTTTTGTTAAATGCTGTATCCCTAGTGCATAGAAGAGTGTCTGGCATGTAGTAGACACAACACAAAACACTACTGTTGAATGAAGAAATAGGATGCAAATTGACACATGGAATTTGTTCTGGAAGTAAAATAAGTTTTAAATTTATGACAGAGTATTGGCAGAGGAAAATAAAATCAGTAACATTGCTTTTAGCATTCGATTTTCACCTTTGTATAATCATGTTGAAAAAAGTTGATTTCGTTTTGCTTTTCTTAGGATACTCTTCATGTTAATAGGATAGTTCTAGGTGATGTAAATAATCCATGATCATATTTCTTCACTGAATTTGCATTGGTAATAGTCTCTGTGTCTCCCACAATAATACCTTTCATTTTTTAAATTAAGTCCTGCGGGATGCAAATAGAGGAGAGGAAGAGGAAAGGAGAAAATACATGGGGAAGAGGAGGAAGATCAGACAAAGGCTCTGTTGCTCCATTTTACTCATGCCAGCACTTTCTTATCTGTCTTTATAAGGGATACCTTTCTATGTCCTGCTGAGGAAGGTGGGCTAAACTCTACTCCCCTTAATGCTAAGAGGCTTCTATATGTGAGATAAAAGGTAAAGAAAGAAAGGAGTAGGTGCTTTGTAGAGAACTTAGAATCGTTTTCCTTTCCAAATTACAATTTATTATTTTTATCTAGGAAAATAAAACAGTGATTTCACTTAGAATATTATTTTCAAGGCATGATTTTCACAGTTTATTTTAATCTTTTTCTACATGTAACATACATTTTCATAGAAGCTGGCTTTGAAAGCTCAGCAGGAAGGAAAGACTAGATGCTCTCCCTGCAGGCTTACTTCTTGTTACTGTAACAAGATGTTGAAGGACCAGACAACACAGAAAGGGGCAGGGCATGCTTGGGAGAAACAACTGCTCAAAGACAAAAAATATAAACCATCAGTTATGTATTAGAGAAGGGTTTCAATTAATGATCACACAGATGCAGCTTTGTTTACAGATAAAAATTTAGTCTCCCCACACTCTGGGCTCAACCTTGAAAACATAGGCTCATTAGTCAGAATCTTTTTCTAACTACTCTTCAAATCAGAAATTCCTTTGAGAACATGGGCCATTCCATCCATCAGATAACACACAGCTTAAGAGGAATTTATTGACCCTGACTCTGGGAAACCTCGTTGCAGACCTTGTTAGCACAAGGTGGAAACCCGTGCTACCTTCTTAAGCAGGATATTACTCTGAAAATTCTTTTCCTTGTCACTGGGACATCATCCAGACACAAATCTCAGATGATCCTTTCTTCATTATGGAGCTAAAGAGGGAGTCAAATGTGAGTGAAAGAAATCAATTGAACAAGTTGGCGACTGCTTTAATCCATAGACACATAGTAATGATAATAACTAACAACATTATTGAGTTTACAAAGCCCTTCTCATATACTTCATTTTGGTCAGTCTTCTAAACAGCATTATGAGTTAGATAAAAGAAATGTGTATTTGTTCTTGGTACTGGTTGGTTGCTACCAATTTCACCTTACTTGTAGCAAAAATGGGATTCTGCTGGATCCCAGCTGGAAGGCTTAATGGTTTTTCCTGTATGGTACATATTACTTATCAGGAATCATAGCAAAACTCAGGAATAAATTTTATCTGGAAGATTGGTGAGGCTTAGAAATACAGCTCATGGATGACTCCTACTCTACTGACAGAGCTTTAGACTCCAAGTAGGCTATTAGTATGTAAGGCAACAGCAAAATATATCTAAAGTTAAAAGAAATTTATAGTAAGAGAAACAGTAGCTGGCAACTTTAACAAAAAAAAGAGGTCATATTAACCTAGTTTTCTGGAATCAAACACACACTTAAGCATGGCCAAATTTTTGTTATTTAGGATAGTCTCTAACACCCCAAGTGTTGGGGCCCCCCAAGACCACCCTCAGAATAAATTATTGACTTGATGGACGCAAAGGATTCAGAAGCTCTTGTATTAATAGTTACAGCTTATGACAGTGAAAGGATACAGATGAAAATCAGCAAAGGGAAAAAGCACATGGGGGAAGGTCTGGGAAAAACCAGGTATAAACTTCTAGGTATCCTCCAAGTGAAGTCTCACAGGATCACTTAATCATCCCATCGATGTTGTATATCCCATCAATGTGTATGACAACATGTGGGAAGTGTTGCCAACCAGGGAAGCTCACCTGAGCCTTGGTACCCAGCCTTTTTTAATTAGTGGTCAGGCAGGTAGGCAGCCATTCATTGCCTGTGACTTATATATGCAGCTGGTCTGCTACTCAGACTCCAGAACGTCAAAGAAAAATAGGTGTTTACCATAAATCACATTGTTAGCATAAACACTTTGGTTAAATTTGTACAGAATAGCCCGAAGCTACAAGCATACAAAAACACTGTTCTCAGGCAAAATCTTCCAAAGCTCAGCAGTTATGAGCTAGTTAAGGGCCAGTCCTTGGGGGAAAAGAAAGCCTTTCTTGAGAATGTGCAGGGTTTAAGCAACTCTGGCCTGCTAGGTTAACCCTTTCCTGCACACTATGCTATCCTAATGTAGGAACACTAAAATCATTAAAGAAATATTCTTTGAAACCAGGTTCCTCTCAACCACTGTAAAGTTGTTCAAGTGGTCTGTACATATTGATCATTGGAATCTTTTATAAGTTTAATATATATAATGCAATTAACTTATTGTAATATTTTCTTTGAAGGTAAATAGAACTTATTATATTATTCTAAAAATGTACCTTTACACACTCAAATTTTTTAATCTATCATTTATGCTCACTAAATGGGCTGATGCTTTATCTGGTTCCTTTAGCATCAAGGACACAAAACTCAAGCCTTTTCTTTGCCTTTCCTTTCATTTCTTCACCAGCCCTATTTTATAAGCCTGCATGTTTATCTGAAAATGAGTAGCCACACCATTTTCATTTTTTCTAATTGCATCATTATTTACTCTTTACCTATTTGTCTTTCAAGATCTGAATTGTTAGCAGATGAAAGGATGTATTGATACATGGTTTTAAAAATAAAAGTTTCAGCCAAACAGGTAAGAAATTCCTCTCTACAATTCCAATTTTCAAAAAACTTAGAAAAATACGAGATGTTTAAAAACTAATTCCATACCTAAACCTTGCTTAAAGAATCAGGAAGCTATTTATAACCTTTCTTTTTGTAATCCATGAACTGTGAACATTCAAATGTTTTATTTCAGAAGTTTGAATATATATGGTTATAGGATGCTGCCCAAAACTCCTTTGGATGTGTAACATAATATTTATTATTTTTGTACCTTGTTGCTTCTCTAAATGGAAAATTTCTAAATTTTGAATTCTGAATCACCAATGAATTTTGGATCGTTACAGAGATCTAGGCTCTAAATCACTCTAGCACAGTTCTGGGACTCATTTCCCAGAGGTGGTGTTTTCAGCTCTTTTACTTAGTATTTATGTTTTTTACCTTCATATTTCAAAATGATGTGCTTTATACTATAGAATTTTTAATTTTGGACAATACATATTGATTTACGAATAAAGAGGTGGAAGATGGGCACTTATTTCTCTCATTTCAAAACTTTACTCCCCATATTTCTAAAACAGATTGGGAGATGATTAAATTTAATGCCTTTATCATTTAGAGCTGAGACACATATTATGATTTTTATTCTCTATAATTTTAGGATTTACCTGGAGTAAATAATTGCCCTTTAATATTTGCTAATTTTTTTAATGTAACTTTCACCAATTCAATAAAAAATTATCAAGGAATCAAGAATATCCTCTCTATATAATCCAAACCATCAGGTCATCTATCAGTTTGGTTTTTCTTGGAGCCCTTCTTCATCCTATGCTCTGGGATGGTTTCTCTTTAAACCTTTTTCAAGCTGCCAACCCCAGAGCTTCCTCATATAAGCAACCTTGGAATTCTTATCTTGTCTCTTGTATTTTCTGAATTCTTTGTATTCTTGTTACCAAATTGGTTGACTGGACCTGCACTGAGGTTCTAGCCTGAACCAAGACCCTTTGTCTCGGCCAGGGAGCCTCTCTTTCCAATCAGATTCATGCAGCCAGTTACAAAAACTGATGCTGAGACTGGAACAGCACGAGCTTTATTCAATGGCTGAAGAATGGAGAAGTGGGAAGTGAGTTCACAAATCAACTTCTCAACACAATTTGGGTGGAGACACCAAATATATAGGAGGGTCAAAGTAAAAGGGAGGGAACTGGAAAGAGGGGGGATGAGGTAAGTGGGAGGGAACTGGAAAGAGTGGGAGGAATATTCATGAGTTATCTGAGAACAGGGACGTGGTTTGAACCTAGAACTGATGCAACTCTCCTTTTTAGTCCTTGTATGTGATTTTCCAATTGTTGTCGTGGCAATTGTCAGCTGTTGTGGTACTGGTGGGTGTGTCATCTGGCAGGGCAGTGTATTACAGTGAGCATCTAATGAGGCTCAAAGATTACTGGAAGTCAAATCTTCTGCCATCTTGGGCCTTGTTGGTTCTAACCAATTCTTCTTTTATTCTCTTTGCAGCTTCCTACTAAATCTTAGATAAGAGTAATTGGTTTCCACCCAGAGGTATGACTCTGGGGCAACAGCCATGGTGCCATTATGACACCAAATGTACTATAATACAATTCTGATAATCACTCAAAGTTAACACAGACCCCCAAAGTTAAAGGATGTGGTTCCCAATTGTACTCACTTCAGACAACAGTTGCACTTTCGGGGTCCCCAGGCCACTCGCAACTTTGACCAACCGTCTACAAATTCAGTAGCTTCAATGATTTGCTAGAATGACTCAGAGAACTCAGGAAAGTGCTTTTTTTGGTTGTTTGTTTTGTTTACTATTAAATTTCAATTATAGAGGGTAAAATGGGCAAGGTCTGGGAGAGTCCCAAACCCAGAGCTTTCATGCCTTCCCCCCATGGAATCAGTGTGCATCACCCTCCAAGCACATCAAGGTGTTCACCAACCAGGAAATTCCAGTGAGCATTGGTGTACAGTGTTTTTTTTTGGTTTCATTATGTAGGCATAATTGATTGAATCACTGGCCACATGATTGAATTCACTTTCCAGTACTCTTT
>NW_006792531.1:335688-336260 GCF_000442215.2 Lipotes vexillifer
GGAGTTTGGGCTGTCTCCAAACTCAAACCTTCTGATTACATGGTTGGCCTTTTTTATTGACCAGCCCCCAGCATGCATCTCATTAACATAAACTGAGGTGTGATCTAAGGGTTCATGATTAACAAAGACATTCCTATTACTTGAGAAATTCCAAGGATTTAGTCTCCCTTTCAGGAACCAGAGATAAAGGTCAAATTCTTTATTATACAACACCATGTCTTTCTCTTTCTTGGTTTATTATATTATTTTGGTGGAATGCATCTTCTAGAAGCTTTCCATGGTTCACAGGAGCCAGTGACAAAAACTGATTCTGAGACTGGAACAGCACAAGCTTTATTCAATAGCTGAAGAATGGAGTTTTTCTGAGATACTGTCTGAAAATGTATCTCTCTATCACATTTTATGGATAATTTGACTGGGTATAGACATCAAGTTTGGAAATAATTTCCCACCAAGATTTTCAAAGCATTGATTCACTGTCTTCTAGCTTTCAATGTTCCAGTTAGTTGAATAATCAGATGCCTTTCATAAAACTGATGATAAGTATGATATTTAGCTGTTACCTCTTTCCC
>NW_006792531.1:336270-340015 GCF_000442215.2 Lipotes vexillifer
TCTTTCCCTTTTTTATTCTCTGGAAATTTTTTATACCTTTCATTTTTTCATTGGATTCTGAAATATCATTGTACTGTGAGTTGGTGTGGCTCTGTGTTTTGGGGGTTCTTTTTTAATTTTTTGTTTTTGCAAGTCATATCCTTATTTTTTCACTCCTGTCACTTGTCCAAAGCTGCTCTTTGGTGGCTCTGCTCAATGTTGTCTTTACTGTGGTACCTAGTCTGCCAAATCTCACAACAAAGGAAAAAAGAAATATGCTAAATCAAGAAATGGCTTTAACTACTTCTTTGGGAAGTGCTACCTCTAGTTACTTCTTACTGAACAAATCAAATCACATAGTCAGTATTGCCATCAACAGTATAGGGAGGGTCACAGTGGACGAGGTACAATTTCTCATGCCAGGTCCTAACATAATCACACTACTTTTAATTTTTTAATTCTATTATGGGTCACTCAGATATTTTGGAAATCTTTCATTTTCCAGCCTGGGAGATAAATCTGTTTTAGGAGTTGCATAGGGAATTGGAACATTTCCCTCTTTACAATCTAGATTTACAATGAATTATCATATTTTAGTATAGCTGCCTCATACTCAGTTGTGCCCAGTATCCCCAAGTCAAGAAATTCCTAGATCTAACTTTCAGAGGTTGACTTTCTAAGTGTCTGCCAGGATGGATGTTAAGTAGTCCTGTGTTGGGTGGAATTGGGGAAAAAGTCTTAAGATGTCTATATGTATATGAGTTTACCAGCTATCTCTAGCTATTCTGCTTCCTGTTTTCTAAAACTTTAATCTGCTATCATTTTTTGATATCTTTAACTGCTGTCATTTTGTCAACTTCTTTCTTCTTGATTTGTCTATGTAACTTTATATCCTTTAAATATAGAAAGAAACAAACAGAAGTTTAACCCATCACATTTACTGAAAGCTTCATGCTAATGGCCATATATTATCATCACAATGTTTTTGTATCACATGGCATCTACATTTGCAGCTCAAGTTGTTTGCTTCTTTGTTTCTTGCTTTGTGTTCTATATATCTATGCTAAGTATTCAGAAGACATTCATCTATCAAATTACTTAATATATTATTGTCCTTTACTCTTACCTTAGAACTCAGTCTTATATCTTTGCTCAAATCTCTAGAATACCCATACTTGTCATAGAGTCATACAATATTGAGGTATGTTGAAAAATAAGGTTGTATTTTTGCGTTTATGTACCTCTCAGTTTTTAACATAGGATTGTTTTTTCCTAGATGCCTTCAGGATAATACTTTATGTTAAAATGGTTCCCTTGACTAATAGAATTAAATTGTGTTATAAAAATCTTTCATTTCCTTGCTGGGTACCATATATAACTTTTATGTCATGTTCTAAGGGCAATAAATTGCAGTGTTTGGAATTAACATTGCTCTTAAAAGCAGAACAGTTTGGTTAAAGGATTTTATGAGACAAGGTACTTAATACTCACATGGTACTTAAAAGGTCTGGTTTCTTTACTGCCCTCATATTGAGTAACTGATCCCATAGTAATTGAAACTTCATTGTGAACTACCAAATAGTGAATAACCAACGGCTATGGTATACTCATCACCTTGGTACATGATGATGGTATTATTGCCTTAGTTATACAGTCACAGAATAAGCTACTTTTTTTTTTTTTTTTCCGCGGTACGCGGGCCTCTCACTGTTGCGGCCTCTCCCGTTGTGGAGCACAGGCTCCGGACGCACAGGCCAGCGGCCATGGCTCACAGGCCCAGCCGCTCCATGGCATGTGGGATCTTCCCAGACCTGGGCACGAACCTGTGTCCCCTGCACTGGCAGGCGGACTCTCAACCACTGCGCCACCAGGGAAGCCCTAAGCTACTTTTATAGTTTGAGAATGCAATGCTACTTCAAGCATGTCCAGATCTCAAAGACTGCTCCTTGACTCTTACTTGAGTTTTAGGTTACTTATGTAAGTGAAATATTTTCAGGGGAATTTATCCTGGATATTCTAGAAATCATGATAAATGGGTGGAACAGAAATACATTCACAATTTTCTTCCTTTCTTGAAGGAACACACTAAAGCAATGTACATAATTGGGATCCATGTTATGTGTTGGTGGTCTAGGTAAAATATATATGTCTATTATATATATTAAGCTTAACTATAGCTGAAATTTTTCTTGTTATGAAACAAGTATTCTGTAGACCATCTTATAATTGTTTTGAATATTCTGAATGAACTGACCATGATTCTGTGGGTTTTATACTGAGTTGGTCTATCAGGAATAAATATGAAATATTAATTTTTTTGTTTCCAAGCATGACATAAAAAGTATGTCCTTTCATATCCCTTAACAGAAGAAATTTCATTTCTTCTTTAAGTAATAAAAGTCTAAGTCATTATGAGAGTTTAGTCTTGAACTGAATTTAAATTTATCTTCCTTTTCTTCCTGATCATAGGCTTGAGTTGTATCTCTGCTTGGAGTAAAGAGGGAAAGCATGGACACCTATGATAAACACATCTCTCATATCTTTCAGCTATTACCCGATTTGGAGTCACACAGACATGAGAGAATATTGTTCTTAATATAAGAAAATTTGTATTGATCATGGGGAGGTGTCAATTTGTCAGTTCATCTTCTGCGGTGGATTCTACCTTCACCAATGTGATTGTTTGTTTTTTTTGTTTGTTTTTTATTGTGGCTGTGCTGGGCTTCACTTCATTGTGGCATATGGGCTCCTCTAGTTGTGGCACGTAGGTTCCAGAGCACGTGGGCTCAAGTAGTTGTGGCGCATGGGCTCAGTAGTTGTGGTGTGTGGACCCAGTAGTTGCAGTGCGTGGGCTTAGTTGCCCTGTGACATGTGAGATCTTAGTTCCCTGACCAGGGATTGAACCCTCGTCTGCTGCATTGGAAGGTGGGTTCTTAACCACTGGACCACCAGGGAAGCGCCCCTGTGATTGTTTTTGTGTGGGAAGTTTGCAAGTTTCTTTGGGAATAGTGTTCCATTTCATCCAATTCCCTTTGATTACTGAGGAACTTTTCAGAGAGAATTGGTTGATTCTCCTTTAGTCTCACTGGTGGTACATGTCTCCAGCTTATTCTTGGGTAAATTGTCTACTCAATAGACTTGATGGTCCTGGGTGTTTTCTCATGCTTGCCACCTCTTCTGATGTTTGTGACCCTTTTACAAAAGTTCCAAGTTCCTTTTCTGCAGGTTTTGAGGGAAGGCTTCCAATAACTGAGATTGAGATGGGGAGGAAGATTGTACTTTTTCACAAGAATACTATAATCGGTTCCTTTATTCTTTTTTTTTTTTAACCCAGGCATTTCCAAGAAGTTTCAAGTGCTAGAAATTTATAGACTAGAAATGGATACTGAGCTCAATGTTTATATCCTGCCTCAAATTGCAATGGTTATATGTCAAGTGCTCTTAAGAACTACCTCCTTACGATCAACCTCCCTCTAACTGTGGTACAGGTTAGAACTCAGGATTCTACAGCACATGAGTTACCCAGCCAGGGGTGAAGTGATCATTTTCCTTTCTTCTTAGTACCTCAAATTTTTGTGAGGGGTTAAGCTAGACCTTCCTACCATGAAACTTGACTTGAGGAGATGGGAAATACTTCCTTACTTTATCCAGAGGGACAATTTTGCTCACCACTGACATAGTTCCCATAAAGGAGAGAGCTTTTACATTTATGTTTTATCTCTCCTTTTTTTTTTTTTTTTTTTTTTTTTTTTTTTTCCCCCCTTTT
>NW_006792531.1:340075-344291 GCF_000442215.2 Lipotes vexillifer
TCCTTTTTTTTTTTCTCTCTTTTTTTTTTTTTTTTTTTTTTTTTTTATTTCCCCTCCTCTTAAGTTTGTCAGGGAGTGGAGTGTAAAGTGGTGGCAAGGAGCCATGAGAGAGGAAGATGTGGATAATTGTAGTAGTGCAGATTTTACTGACCCTTGTTAGACCCTCAGGGATTGTGTCCGGCTTGATTATGTTTAGTAGTCTTTAAATGTGGAATAATTAGCACTTTTGATTTCATTCTTTCATCCCTAGTCAAAACAACCTGTAATTTTAGTTATTACAGTTAAATAAACGGCAATGTTCTTGTAGATGGTGTCTAAATCAGAGATCAGCAAACTATGGCCCACAGACTAAATCTGCTTGACAACTTTTTATTGGAACATGGCCACACTTGTTTATTGTATGTGACTGCTTTTGAGCTACAGCAACAAAGTTGAGTAGTTGTGACAGTGACTGTATGGCTTGCAAAGCCTAATATGTTTATTTTTCTGAACCTCTATAAACAAAGTTTGCTGGTCCCTGGTCTAAATAATTTCTCTTTGCATGTTATTGAATTTCTCACTATTATTATCACTTTTATAGTTCAGTACAACATAAAATTAGAGTATTGTATGTACCGAGGAAAGGCACATGTGTCTTAGACGTGGGATCTGTGTTGGTAATTTTTGCAGAAATCACTATACACTACAGAAAGGAGTAGAGAAAAAAAAAGGGACCAATATAAAATCAGTGATTGGGCATTGTCTACATAAGGGGTGTCTGCATATTGAGGGTGGGATGATAAGAATAAAGAGAATTCTTAACCATTTGATGTGATGATGATTGAGCATTCAATTTGATTCCCAGATTTTGACACCTATCTGTGGAAATTTAATACATACTTAAAATCTAAAAGTCTGTGAAAATCCATTAGAAGCATACATATTACCCATAAGGAGCTCTACAGTCTTCTCAAATTTCACACACAACAGCAATATAGTAGGTCCAAGTTTATTTTAAAAAGCACAAAGTTTGTCTTCAAAGAGATTACTCTTCTATCCAATGATAACCAATCATTATGCTGATAACTGACCACTTCCAAATATGAAACCTATATTCAAAAAATTTAAAATAAAATATTCACTCTCCCTCACCAAGAAAAAAGACCAAATTCAGTAGTTTGATAAGATAATATTATGATATATTGTTTAAGAACAATCTTGGCCTTAGGTACATTAAGAGTTGGAAGCAGAATTGAACAGTAAATTATTCAGTACTATGTTTTTTGAGTTTAGTGGAAAGTTATGAAACACACTACAGAGAACCATATGTCCTCTTCTTGAATCTGAGACTCTGGAATTCTGTTAAAATCTAAGACCATGGAACTAAGTAAAGGAGTCATTACTGAAATTCCCATGAGGTGTATATCTAGCTGTAGAGCTTGATGTTGATGGTGACGACTAAATCTTATTGTTGTGCTACAAGTACTTGTTCCATCATCCCCAATTCTTGCCTATATTGTTCCTAAATTCCTACCTCTAGGTTACAACTTGTTTTCCATTCTGATTCTCCATATCTCCCCTTATTTTAGAAATTTTATTCTGCTCTGATTTTAAGACCCATTGGCTGATCTCTGCTACTGATGGTCAGAATCCCAAACATCAATTATTCTGTATCCTCAGTACCTAATAATATTTTAATGAATAAGAAGAAGTGACCTCATGGTCCATTTATGGCTTATTTATGGCTGGCTATAATTCTGGTTTCTTGCTGCTAGCCAATGAAAAAATTGCTCTAGTGGCCATCATTAGAATAATGCAAACCATTTTCTGCTCTATGAATGAGGCTGTTATGTGTCAGGTGGTACACCTAGGAGCCAGCTGCTAAGGACCTACCAACCAGGCCTATCCTATTCCAATGTGTGAGCTCATTCAAGCTTCAGAGTTTTTCTTTTTCTGCTGTCCCATGTTTCCATGGGAACTATCTTGCCCTGAGGCTTTGCCTGAAATATAACATATTACATCTGACATAGTACTCAATATTTTATAAGATGGATCTAAAAAATGAGATCTGTATTATGCAGTATAGGAATGCAAATAGCTAAAATTCCACAGACTTGTGTGTGAGTCCTGGCTGTGTGAAAAATTAAATAATTTCTGTGAGCCTTGCTTTCTTCATCTATAAAATAGAAAACTCATTTTTGGAGTTAAAATGGGAACATCAAATGGCATAATGTATATAAAGCATTTATCTCAATTTATAACCCATAGTGCATACCCAGTAAAGATCAGCTCCCTCTGTTCCCTTGGAAAAGCAATTTATATTCAGCAAGGGCAATTGCATCGTATAGGCAGTTTGTGTTTTCAGAGTTCAAATAAGAAACAAACTTGAGAGTTCGATGTATTTAGCAGAACTTTTTGAAGATGGGAAATTCTTCTAAGACTTGAAAGGTAAAAATAACATCTAACATATATTGAACTTTAGTTAAAAGCTTCTCTCTTGAATTTAATGATACTATAAGGGGCAAAGCTACAGGTTAATGAAGACTGCTATAGCTGGCAGGGATAGGGTAGTTCTGGCCAACTCTACCTAGAAAAAGTTAGAATTTATTCTGGTTCTTGCTGTATTTAACAGAATCTACTATAGTTTAAGTAGTAAAGGATTCAATTAAAGGATAGTGCAAAGGTTACAGCATTTCAGGAGAGTTAAAAAACCAGGCTTAGAGGCTGATGGTATTGGTTCACCAAAGAGGAGCCTACTAACCCAGAAACTTAGAATTTAGGAAATTCTCTAAACACAAAATGGATCTTCTAAGTACCCTGGATGACTAAACATGGCAAATATCCACTAGAGGAGTAGTTTGTGATTAGAGAGCATATGAAGCTAGGCCTTGCTTGTAAATAAAATATATTTTACTGAGCCTGTAGACTTCGAAAATTCTGGGATACTTAAAACCAGACATCAGTTCAGTGATGATAGTCACAGTAAATTGTTTTTTTTTTTTTTCATGAATCTACATTATTATCATGCTGGCATTTTGGAGAGAGCAATAAGCTTGTCTTCATATTCTACTCTGATTCTCAGAGTTTCAAACACATCAATAAAAAAGACAGGGAGAGAGGTGTAACATTATCCACTTTATACATATGAAGCCAACTGGAGAATAAAATTTTAGATGGGCACTAAAAGCATTAGATGGGCACCTAATGCTTTACTTCTCTCATAAACATGTTCAAACTATTGCATGACTGGATAATTTCAGGTCTTTTCTGGGGCAGGCTATTTGCACCAAGCAGACTGAAGAGAGTGGAGAAACAGAGGGGCTCTTAGTTGCATTCAGGGTTTACTCAGTTCCTTCTCCAAACTTACCAATTGGGAGCAGAGTCTAGAAACAGGGCAGAGAGAGGCCAATAGTGTTATTCTAGAAAAATCTAATGAAAGCATTATTCCAAGGTAATGGTGATCACCCTCTAACATGACACTAATTCTATTTAGTGGTCATCACTAAGACAAATTGGAACCATATTTTATAAACACTTGAATGTCAAATAGAGTGTTTGAACATCATAGCTATTATAGGTTTTCCTTTAATATCCCATGCACTCAGCCAGGCATTAACAATATTGATAATGTGCTGTCAATATTGGTGTTGACAACCAATATTGGTGACACCAATATTGGTTGTCAACACCAATATTGATTGGTGTTGTCCAAAGAGAATGTTCTTGGATTATTTAGTCTACACTATTTCTGGAAATAAAAGGCTGAGTAAACTTAGCTTCCAAAATGAACAGATACAGTGTGAAGAGCAGCCCACCAAACTTGAGGCCACTTTTGTCACTCTAACATGTCAGTAAGCACACTGGAGACAGAAATCATGAGTTAAACTTCTTTCTTGACTCTGCTCAGCCCTTTGTGAGATCAATTGGTTTTCCAAAAAAGTTCCTGTTAGTTGTCATACCTGTACAGATTTTCAGACTTGCCTGAAGTACACGTGACTTTACATCTATATGTATTACAGATAATAAGATGGAGAACATTCTACTTACAATAATTCCCCCTACAGTGCACACTATTTATTTGAGAGTGATTTCTTGGTAAGCTCACTGAGATAGAATTTGAGTCATTGTGAGCCTGAGTGTCAGATAATACCTGCATTTATGGGGAAGGGCATGAATCTATGCTCCAGGTGATAAGAATTTTTGTTTTGAATCCTGAGTGGGAGAAGGGTGTAGGGAA
>NW_006792531.1:344302-348008 GCF_000442215.2 Lipotes vexillifer
GGGGTCTATATTTAGAGGGCAGGTGGCTGTAAGGCCACTTTCTCCATGCTTTATCTTTGCTAGTAAAGTGTACTAAAATTTATCCTTTTTGAGGACACTCATATTTAAGATGAATGAAAAACCATAATGTGAAAGAGAAACACATGTATAACTATAGAAATTGGGGATAGGGGTTATTCTTACAGCTTAGCAGAAATGTGATAAGGCTTAAATTTTTCTGCACAGGGTTTCACAATAATCTTACCTTGATTTTGAGGGCCTGAAATGCCCCAGCTAACATTTAGGCTGTATGTGTGTGTAGGCATACCTGCAGTGGCAGAGTTTTCTCTTACCCTCTGATATTGTCTGCAAGAAACAAGATGGATTTGCCTTTTGTTGAATTACTGAACTGGAGCCAGAAACTTACAGTCACTGGCCATAGCCCTTGTCTCTGGAACCATTCTTTGTCTCTTTTCAGCTTCCCCAAGAACTTAAACAACAATAGCTCGGTGATCTCTCTTGCCAGCTTACTGAATGTCAGTGGGTAACAAGGGAGAGATCTGTTCACAGCCCCACATAGCACTTCACCCTCATCCCCAGGCCCTCCATCTATTCCTTCTGTCTCTGAGCTCTAGTTCAGTCATATTGCTGCATATACTGCCTGGGAACTGTAGTCATTCTTATATTCTTGGTGTTTTCAGTGGCAATCAATCCATTTTATCTCCTGAAAAAGGTTGGTATCACAATGACTTCTTTCTCAGAGGAGAGGCAAAAAGTCATTAAGGACATTTATTTGTTGTAGCTGAGTCTCCTTCAGCTTACAGTATCACCCCGATCCTTTCCTAATTTTCCTGGGAAGTTGGTTGGGAATCTTCTCTTTATCTCTGTCGGTGTCTTTGCCTGGTTCATATTGGTAGTGTTCTCAGAATTTTGGGGACTTAGCAGCTAGCAGCAGATATGATGCCAAAGTATCAGGATTTAACAGTGTTTGGGTGACCTTACAGAAGTTCTGTGTTGGGTTTCTGATCACATTTTTTTTTTTTGCGGTACGCGGGCACCTCACCGCCGCGGCCCCTCCCGCTGCGGAGCACAGGCTCTGGATGCACAGGCCCAGCGGCCATGGTTCACGGGCACAGCCGCTCTGTGGTATGTGGGATCTTCCCGGACCGGGGCACGAACCCGAGTCCCCCGCATCGGCAGGCGGACTCCCAACCACTGCGCCACCAGGGAAACCCCACAGTTTTTTTAAGAGACTTAATTTTAGAGAAGTTTTAGGATCACAGTAAAAGTGAGTAGAAGGTACAGAGATTTCCCATATACCCTCTGCCCACCCCTGTGTGTAGCCTCCCCCATTATCAACATCTCTCACCAGAATGGTACATTTTAGTACAATCGATGAATCCACATTTGACAAATTGTTACCACCCAAAGGCCATCATTTACATTATGGTTCACTCTTGGTGTTGTACATCTTATAAGTTTGGACAAATGAATAATAACATGTATCTCTGATGACAGTATCATACAGAGTAGTCTCACCACCCTAAAAATCCTCTTTGCCCCATCTATTCATTCTTCCCTCCCCACTAACTCTTGGCAACCACTGATCATTTTTACTGTCTCCATTTGTTGCATTTCCCACAGTGTCATCAAGTTGGTATCATAAACTATGTAGACTTTTCAGATTGTATACTTTCACGTAATAATAAGCATTTCAGCTTCTTCCATGTTTTTTCCTGGTCACATTTCTTTGCTGGGAGTTACTGTGAAGCAGTAATACTGAGTAAAGAAGATTAACGTTTCTATGGTTTTAAGGTCTGTTTATATAACACCACAATTATTAATTAATTGGCTATTTAATCAAAAGGATAAATGATTTGTCTTTAATTGAGTCAAGTGTTAACTGTTGAGTGGCATATATAAGGCTTGGACTTAAACTCAGGCTCTCCTATATTGTATGTGGCATTAGTCAAATTAACTCTCTGAGCATTATTTCCATGTACAAATTATAATAATGGTTCATAACTTGCAGGGATATTATAATTACTAAATGAAAAATGTATATAAAATGTCTGAACGCCCGTCCCACACTGTGCCACACAGAGTAGGTGTTAAATTATTGCATTAATAGGTAAAATAAAGATAAATGAATAAATGAATTAAAATAGGCTGTTTCAGTTTTTAACTAAAAAAAATTTAAATAGTATATGTACAGGGTTGGGATCATGATTTGAAATCAAAACCCCAGCACTGCATTTGGTACTATTTTTTTTAATTTTGAAATATGCTCAAACTTACAGAAAAGTTGTAAGTATTGTACAAGAATATTTGCTTCCTGAACCATTTGAAAGTAACTACTGTTCTGATGCTCTGCCATTCCAGAATACTCCTATAAAACCACACTATTACCACCAAAATTGGGGAAATCTACATTGATTCATTACTTCCACCCAACCCACAAATCCCATTCAAATTTCATCAGTTATTTCAATAAAAACACATGGCAAAAAAAAGATCCAGTTTAGAATCAAGTAGTGCATTTAGTTGTAATGTTTCTTTAGTTTCCTTCAGTCTGGAATAGTTTCTTACCATTTCTCTGGCTTTGGTGACTTTGACCCTTTTGAAGATTACAGACCAGTTTATTTGTTTTTTTTTTAGAATGTCCTTCAATTTTCGTTTTTATGATGTTTCCTTATGACTGGATTCAGATTATGTACCCTTGGGAGGAATATCACAAGGAGTGATGCTTTGCTCTTATTATTTCAACCTACCAGATGGTGCATAATGTTGATTTGCCCTATTACTTAAAATAATAACACTTGATTATTGATTAAGGGGATATTTGCCTGGTTTCTCTATTATAAAGGGTCTCTTTCCTCCTTTTAAAACAGTATGAGTTTTTTGGGGAGGTACTTTGAAACTATATAAATATCTCTTTCCTTTTCAAACTTTAAATTTATACATTTTTGTTTATATCTGTACAGATTTATGACATTTTAAGTGGTTTATAATCCCATACTTAATTTTTTAAATGATAGTCATGTGGTTGTTGAACTGGCCAGTGGAAACCCCTTGAAATTGGCTTCTATGTCCTTCTGACATGACTGTGTCTTTCTTTAAGCACTTGTTTGCTTTCTGGCACAGCAGTGGATTCCAAGTTTATTTCATACTTTCCCTGGTCCAGCAATGGAATTAGCCATGTCTCCAAGGAACCCTATTAGAGGAGAATACATTCAAAAGCCACAATTGGTATGCTAGATGTGTATGGTATTCCTACTTTCAGGTTCTTTGAATAGACAAAGCTAGTGTGTGTATATGTGTGGGTGTGGGTGTGTGGATGTGTGGGTATGGGTGCATGCACTTTTTAAGCACTCCCTTTCTTGTGCTCCAGCTTGCTTGGGGCAAATTATATGTACTTTTATATGTATTCTATATCTATAAAGATTGTATGGCATGAGTTCACAGTGGTGTTTCTACTTCTAATTCAACACCTCAGTGTTCATTCTAGTTTTTTTCTCTTTCCATTTCTTCTCTAAGAGTAAGAATCTTGGCTCCCATTACCCTTTAGTCAGTCAGTTCCCATGTATATAATGAGTCTCCCATCTCCATGGTTATTTCATCCCCCCTGAACGCTATTTGAACTAGGCTTTGGCTAGTTTCCCATGGCTTTGGCCCTCACTGCATTAGGCTGTATTGCCTTATGAAGATGCTTTCCCTACTCCCCTCA
>NW_006792531.1:348067-351773 GCF_000442215.2 Lipotes vexillifer
TTTCCCTACTCCTCTCAGGCTCTGAAACCTCATACCAGACTGCCTTGCCCCATTTGGGCTCTGAATCTCTACATCTGGCTGCCCCCAAACGTGGAATCCTTCCTTACCCTTTTTAGACACCCCCAACTAGGCTGACCCTGGAATGGGTGCCATCCATATTATGCTTGGGCTCTGATTCCACACACAGGGCTATTCCCTGTGTGGATACCTCTGTCACTTCACCTTCTATGCTTGGGCTTCAAAACCCTGTATGGGTCTACTCTCAAGTGTGGACTCTGTCTTCATCCTGCTTAAGATCTGACTCTGCACTGGACTGCCCCAGTGCATGGGTACCCTCCTCTGCCTCCTCCAGCTCTGACTTCCCATGTCAAGCTGCCCAGCTCCACCCTCACTCTTAGGTAGATGTCTTTGTCATCCTGCTCTAATTCCAACATCTTGTGCTGGACCAGCACAGCAACCCCACCCCAACTACAGATATGCCTTGTCCTGCTTCATTTAACAGTTGGACAAGTGAATAATTCAGGAAAGGAAAGAAAGAGAAAGAGGAAGCATCCTTGCACAGTTTTAAAGCATCTTATTTCTTTACTTGGTTAATATACAATAGAAAACATACAGGAAAAGTATTAAATAGTTTCACTGAAGATAACTAAGTAATGTCAGAAATATAAGCTCAGAGATGTCAAGATCATGTATTTCTATATTTGTATTCTCAGTATCTGGCATATGGCCTGGCACATGGCAAATACTTATATTTGATGAATAGGATGAGTTTAAGTTTTAAACACCACTTCTAAATTTTTCATGAGTTTAAACAACTTTCCCCCTCATTTTCATTATTCTAAAATCATATGCTGAATAAGATAGTATAATTTAAATTGTAAAGCACTTTGAATCTTTATTTCTTCTTTTTTTTTGCCTCATTAGTTTCTCTCTCTCTCTGTTGTATCATTGCTACAGATATGCAAATGGACTAGGGTATCAATCTTTCCTTTGCTCCATGTCTATATGTCCATTCACCCCTTTTCATCCCTCTGCCACTAACATATTCTAAAACACTGTTGTCTCTCATCTGAGGAATAATTCCCCTAAGGGGAAGGGGGTGTACTGAGTCTTTACTAGTCCTTTCGCTAGTCCTTCCACTTTACTAGTCCTTCCACTGTTTCCTCCTCCAGTTTTGTCTCCAAGTAGCAATGTGAGACTTATTCCCGATTACCATAGCCTTATTTCATGCCCTTGTTCCTGGTCACCTACGTCAGACAATTGACCTCTTAATGATTCCTTATACACACTAAAATATTTCCATTTGATGTCATTTTACTGGCTCTCCTCAGTCTTGGGGTTAGGGTTATGTCTTCAAAGTTTGCCTTTTCTTCCAACTTTACCTCCTTGTTTTTATATTGGAGGTTACTCTATCTATGCAAGGTTGTCATGTTTATTTCCTTAACTTTTCATAGTCTGTAATTATTTTGGTTATTTATATCTTTTTAATCACCTAAGTCTTACAAAAAAAAAAAAAGACTAGATCATGGTAAGACCCATGCCTATCTTGTTTTCCAGTCTCTTCTAAGTAGACAAGTTAGATGGTCAATAAACATCTGCTGAATGTATGAATAATAATGCTGACACATTTACCCAAATAAGATGAGGTTGGGTGAGACAGTTTTAAAAATACTTGTGCACTATAGGAATAAATGTTTTACATATATTTGTTAGGCTTTACAAATACACCCTTAATGCAAATTTTAAAAAATCATGTAGCTTCCGGAAAAAAAGAGGACTTAGTGTATGTACTTCATTTATATTGACGAAGTAATGGATTTTAATTTACAAGAAAACTATGCAAATCTAATGTTTCCATTTAGCTTACAAATATGTACAATGTACATGTATATGTACATATACAATCGCTGACATGTTTTTTAGCTTAGTTCAAGGTTTCTCAAGGTTTCCATTAACTTACAAATACTTAAAAGCCGAGCCTAGAATTCAAGTAAGCCTCTAAAATGTTAATGTGTCAATTCTCACTCTCTGCCAACTGAAGAGATGCAAAGGATTTCGAATATTTACCTCATATGTATTTTGGTGAGATGTAAGAAGGAAACAGGCTGAGTGTATATTACCATACCCAATATTGTATGTCTGCCTTTGCAGTGCTTAATGTCTGTAGCAATTGATGAGTTCCCACAGAACATAAATAAACAGTTTATTCTAAAGCAGGGATTTGCAGACTATGGCCCATGGCTTGTCTGTATTCAGCCCTCGAGGTAAGAATTGTTTTCACATTTTTAAAGCCTTATTAAAAAAATAAATAAAAATATGAAATAGAATGTATGTGATCTGCAAGTTCTAAAATATTTACTCTGTGCCCTTCATAGAAAAATAATTGCCAACTTATGTTCTGAAGCATAATTGAGGCAAAAATAACAAAAATGGAACAGATGAATCTAATGTAGATAAGAAAATACATTTGGGAATGGACTACTCACAGATGAATGTTTAATTTTTTGGTACCTTTAGATTGTGATAGTATGGTCATTTTTTCCCCCAGTTTCCCCTATGGTTATGATAGCTAGAGGCACAAATGGCTCAGAAGTTACTTGTGATGTTTCAGATATTTAGCTTGGATCTTAAATATATGTTGCAATTTCCCAGACAGAAGAGAAACTCAGGAATATTACTTAGTAATATAGGTATAATTACACAAGGCAGGATTTTGCCTAGTACAACACTTCTTACCATGCAATGGGCTTATAACCCTATTAAACTACAAGTGCTAATTACCCTAATGTTCTTTCTCTTCTGTTCTTCAGACAGATTTAGTGAGGTGTAATTGACATGAAATAGATGAAACATTTTAAGGTATACAGTTTGATAAGTTTTTAGACATAAACGTATACACCATGAAACCATCACCATAGTCCAGATAATAAACATATTCTTTCCCTCCAACCATGAGAAGTGGAAAAATGCCTATTATAAATCCTAGAGAAACTACTAAAAACATTAAAGGAAGAAGTTTAGCTAATAAGCCAAAAGTGGACATTAAATAAAATGCTAAATAACACTCAAGTAATCCAAAAAGAGCAGAAAAGAGGGGAAAAAAGGAACAAAGAACAAATGTGAAATACAGAAAACCAATAGCAAGATGGTAGATTTAAACCAGCCATATTAAGTAATATTGTAAATGTAAATGATACAAACTCTAATTAAAAGGCAGCAAAGCATAAAAGTTGGTAAAAATCTAGACATAACTATGTACTTTTAACAAAAATTCATTTAAATATAAAACCAGATGAATTAAAAGAATGGAGAAAGATAAACCATGTGAACACTAATCTTAAGAAAGCTGGAATTACTGTATTAATATAAGACAAAGTAGATTTCATGGGAAGGGATATTACCAGAAATAGAGATATTTCATAATGATAAAAGAGTGAGTTTAATGACTCATAAAAATCATAGATATAATAGATACCTAGTACTGGTTGTTTGAGAATACATGAAGTGAAAGGAGAAAAGGACAAATGAAAAATTACTATTGGGGATTCAGCATTCCTGTTTTAGAAATTGATAGAAAAGCAATGCAACAATTAAGGATAAAAGAATACCTGAGCAACACTGTCAGTTAACATGACTTGATTGATAAATGTTTAGCATTTCATTCATCAACAGCAGGACATATATTCTTTTTTTTTTTTTTTTTTTT
>NW_006792531.1:351873-355269 GCF_000442215.2 Lipotes vexillifer
GTGCGCAGGCCTCTCACTGTTGTGGCCTCTCCCGTTGCGGAGCACAGGCTCCGGACGCGCAGGCTCAGCGGCCATGGCTCACGGGCCCAGCCACTCCGCGGCATGCGGGATCCTCCCGGACCGGGGCACGAACCCGTGTCCCCTCCATTGGCAGGCGGACGCTCAACCACTGCGCCACCAGGGAAGCCCAGGACATATATTCTTTTCAAGCACTCATGGAACATATTTAACATGATAAGCTATATTCTGGGCAATAAAACAGGTCTTAATACATAAATGATTGAAATAATTTTATTTCTATACACTGGCAATGGAAAATCTAAAAATGAAATTAAGAAAACAGTTGCATTTATAATAGCATCCCCAAATATAAAACACTTTGGGATGAGTTTAACAAAATATATACACTGAATACTAGACAATATTTCTTGATTACATAGATTTATACCTTTGACCAAATCCATTTAGTTGTATACTTAAAACTGATGCATTTTACTTATGTAAATTATATTGCAGTGAAGTCTGTTTAAATAAAATAACACAGGGACACTTTTTAACAGCTTATTGCTTTTTATAAATAATACACAAATTTTCATCACTAATCCTCTGACATAAAAAATTCTAAGATTTTAAAAAGTTTGGTTCTCTGGGCCTGGGGCAATACATGATGCTGAATTCTTAAAGCCAAGTGAATTTTTAATTACTATACTATTAAAATATTTTAAATATTAAAAATGCATAATATCATGCTTGTATTTGACAGAAAATGCAGGATGAAATCACACAAACAATGACAGACTGCTGCAGCTTCCACTGGGGAGTGTGCGTAGGGGATTAGCCTGTGCAACATTGTAAAGAGCTGGATTACACTATGTACCATAATCCCAGCAATATGTGCTTTGTCCTTCTAATTCTACTTGGCAAAACCTACATCATGATCTGTCTGCTCTAAGTTGATGATTTTCTGTTTCATTTCTGCTCTACACTACTACAAACCTACCTCTCTTTCTAGGGTGCAGGCTAAGGTTTAGTTGTAAACTCTAGACGTTTACAAGTGAGCTGAACCAGGTATCATCAGGCACCATTTTGGTGCTTCTCCCTGTCATTCGTGCCTCCTTTCATTCAATATCTTTTTTCTGAGGTTGTTGTTAAGTTTCAAGAACTCTGGTTTATAGTAGGAGTTTAGGGGGAAAAGAAATTGCTGCATGTAAAATGATCATAATTTTGTAGGAAGGCCAACACAAACTAATAATCCATGTAATCTACTCTCATACAACTTTAGAAGTTCTCCTGATGTCAAACTATTGCTCACATTGTTTCAGTGTCTTGTTATTCACTTCTGAATGTTTTTGGACAGTGTCTATGGCCTGATTCTTTCTAATTCTTACCCATTGTCTTTCTGTGACTTTTGATCCCAGGTTGGTTTCTGTGCCTGATTATTAAGTTATATTCTGATATTAGGCACTTCCTTGGGAGCCCTGCATGAATTTGGCTGACTGTCTCTGGTTGTACTTTGGTCAACCTCAGATGGAACCCATTTCTTCTAGTTTTGGCTTAAAATTGATTATAATTGACTGTTCCCTGTGGAGTTAAAACTGAAGACAAGGTTATTTTATTTTATTCTATTTTTACAAAACATTATTTTAGGCTTGTCAGTACGTTGAAGATTATAATAATCTATAGAGAACATTCATTTTAATTCCAGGGGTTTTTCTCTCAGGAAACATTTTATACTCTCTGTATTTCATGACAATGCAATATTTTCTCTTCTAAAAACTGCTCATCATGACTGCTGAACACAGTTTAAAAGCCATCAGGAGGATTGTGGACTGAAAGTGGGTGTTTAGTTGTTAAGGCCTTATTGATTTTATAAGTTAAAGAATGATTGAATCCTTTTTTTTTCCCCCCTACTCCTAAGGAATCCTGTAATTTGTTTTTCTGAATACAAAGTGTATCATAGAAAAGCAATAAAATGGGAGTGTCTAGTATAGTTTCTACCAGGAGCTTTAAGAAGTCTTTGGAGAATTATACTCCATGTAGGCATCAGAATACAGTGTTTAGACTGGCTGTCTAGACAGTAGGAAATGAAAATATGGCAGCCTGTGCCATGAAATACACTGTTTATGCATACTGTGTTATGGTGTAGTCATGAGCTGCTTAATGTCTACGTGGAAAGCTAAAATAAAGTTAGCTTGTACCACATTTACTATGTACATTTATATTTCATACTACTGAAATTAGGACCCATAGCTTCTGACTTTAATGCTCAGAAGATTGTTATGTGCCCATATTTCCATACAGCATTGAGTAAATTTGTTCAGTAAGTTTGACCGCCATAAGGTTTATTTAAGTAATCAAGTATGCTTAAACATTTTTCAGCCATGAAAATCGTTTTTCCTCTTCTTTTCACAAATGGAATTGAGATTAATAATCTGAATATATGTGACATTTTGGATTTGAGGTATTGCAATTAATGACTTTTTATGTTTTTATTTTGTAGAGCAACTCACACTAAAAGTCAGCAAGTGACTCAGCTACACAATGTTGTAGAGCTATGTGAATATCCAAGATAAGTTCTTACTGGATGCCAAGAGAGTTCTTATAAAACCATGTTTGTACCTTTCACTTTTCTCTTGAGTTGCTGTTTCTGTGGAAGGCTTGCTTTTGCTTTTTAAATCCAGGGGAGTTTGACCTATGTCTATTCCAGGCAGCAAATATTGAAAACTAAATTTCTATCAGTAAATAATCACCCTCTTGGCTAGTAGATTCTGAAGTTATATTTTTAATAATGTGACAGCTATATTTTTGTAATAATAAAATTTTAGCTTTATTTACTAATCAAAATATTGGCTTTTCTTTAAGCTCCTAGAGTGTCTTTTTATCACTTTATAAAATATTTAAGATTATGAAATTATTCGATCATTCAGAAACAATTTTCAGGTTATTGACCACAACAAATGAAATGGAAATTTTAAATAAATAAAACTTTTCAGAGTATGAAATCATTTGAACTCCCTCACTAAATAAATTGTCAGTTTGGTATTTTAGCTGTAGGAATCACAGATTGCTAACTAAGTTTTTAGGTTGCTATATAATTAACTTGGTTTTCTTTAGAGAACTTAAAAATAGAAATCATGTAGGCAGGGTTCTTAAGGTGTGCCATTTGATCATGAAATGATTACGGTAGACTAAGTAAGGGTAATATCCATTTCATAAAAAGTTGCCATTATCATGGTCAAAATTCATAAAAATGATTTAGGGATTAAGATATGATCTATAAAAATAGTCTTATTAAGTAAAAATGCTCTGATAATTATAGTAAGTTTAAAACTTATTTTGGATGACCAGGCATTCTTGGAATATTCCTATAAAATAACATATATATATATATATATA
>NW_006792531.1:355339-391204 GCF_000442215.2 Lipotes vexillifer
AGAAAAAGGAAGAGAAACAAAGAAAATTTGAATATTACTTGTTTAAATACATACATATATATATATATATATATATATAAAAAATAATATATATATATATATATATATATATATATATATATATATATATATATCAGATGAAAATAATACACTATGGAGATTCTCTTTTTCTGTTTTGATGTGTTTTGACTCTAATTCACCTGAGAGATCACCCTCCAATTTGTAACAGTGTCACCCTTTAGCAATGACTCTTGGAGGGTTGTAAAAGAGAAACTGCCTGGAATTGTCCAACAGAGTCTGAGGTAGGCAATTGAAAAAGCTCCTGAAGTAGTTGAGATTTGTAGCCTTGTGTCTCAAATAGAGTTGCACTACATTTATTTCAATATTTAGTAGCCTACAGTCCATCAACAAAGGAGTTGTCTTTAAACTGGTACTGTTACTATTTACCTATCTTTGTATTTTAAGCACAGTGGGTGGCTTAGTAAATATTAATTAAAAGATATTTAAAACCAAATAGTTCATCATCAAATAGAATCTTACATAAAAATTAAAGTGAGAAGAACATCCTACACTGAAGATAAGTCTACTGGACTTTATTATTTGTCCAAAAATATCAAGTGCCAGCTATGTCAGTCACAGATAAGACAAAATTAGATATGTATACTGTTAGCCTTTAGGAAACTCAAATTATAGTAAGACATACACCTAAATAACCTGGTTATAATGTGATCAGTTCTACAATTTTTATTTGTGAAGTATTATGGTAGGACACACAGATCATCATTTTTTCTCTGGCTTTCTACAGATTGTTGGAGGCAGGGTGGTAGAGGAGCCACAAAATGCTTCATAGAAGGAAACTTGTTAGTGATTTTATGTTTTGAATCTTTAAGAGTTATATCTATACACTCAGTTAACTTGATTGTTTTGGGTGAGCATGTAAATTACTTTAGTTCATATGATTAATTTTTATGAGCCATTACTGATTCTTCTTAAACATTATGAATTCATTCATTAAAATATTTATGGACAATATTGGGGATTAAGGACTAAACCAGAGACTGTACAAGAATATAAAAGAAAGGAAGATTTTGGATGAAAGATGATAAATAAGAACATGGACAGGTTGATATATGGTCCTTTAGGACATCCCAGATGGGTGAGTTTGACAATGACAGAATGTGCACATTAGAGCTTAGATTCATCACGTGGGTGCTATAGTGGAAACCCTTAGCCTGGATGAAACCACAGAGCAAAGAGCACAGGCCAAGGGCTTAATTCTGGGGTCCCACTGTGAACACAGCAAACACAAAGGTTACTGGTATCATATATTCATAAAGGTGAAAAAAAGTCTGGGAAACTCAGGCCTTGGTGAATTTTTATAGTGGACCAATTACAAAAGTAAAGTCCCCCTCCCCCCCTAGTTTATTGGATTTGATAATATGGAAGTCTGTGATGACCTAAGCCAGAAGAGTGAGTAGAGAAAAGGGAAGGGATTGAAGAGAGAGAGACTGAAGGAAGCAGAGATGGGGAGTATGGATGATTATTTCAAGAAACATGGAAGAGCCAGGAGGACAAGAAAATGAGAGCCAAGTAGAGAAACATACCCAGTAATCCCAGAATTGGGGAGCCATGCACCTTGCACATGCTGGAAAAAGAACCAGCAGATAGAAAGATGGAAGAAGCAGAGAAAAGGGTTGCTCTTTATCAGACTTCTTACATGCTGAATGGCATATCCTGGTTGGTTTATTTACTACGTTTAGTGGCTTATAAAGAATACATAACTTTTCCAAATCTTTCCTCAATGATCTGTTTGTTAATTTTGTGAAGGATCGATGTGTTGGGACGAGTCCTGACTTTCCCAGAGTGGGGTGTCTGGGTGAGCTCTGAGAGGAAGACAGAGACCACTGGCCTGTGGTCTCTCCTGCTTGGGGAACCATCTGCTGCTCTGGTTTGTTCAGCTGGGAGTACACATGAGGGGGACAGACACTGTGGGAATGGGCCCTAGCTAGGTGACTAGAGACAGATGTTATCTCTTGCTCAGCCTCCCTTAAGAGAACACACACTGCTAACCCAGAAAGATATTTGAAGTGTGTTTCGTTGTTATTCTTAAATGAACAGTCATATCAGCATCTCAAAGCTAAACCAAAGAGTACAATTACCAGTTGCAGCCTAACTCACTCACTCCCATGTGCTTCAAAAAGAGGTCAGGAGTGGTGAAGGAGCGTGGAGAGTTTAGGCCCTTGGAGCGCGTGAAATATTCCTGCTCTCACAACCTCACAGTTTTATTTCAGTCTCCTGTGACCTATTTTCCCTGACTCCCCCTTGTATGTCTCTCATTCTCATCTTTGGTATGAAAAATCTCCTTCCTCAGAAAACTCAAGGTATTCCTATTTCTTGAAGGAAACTGAGGACAATTTCCTTTCTCCTATTCTGAAGACTCAAGTTTCCTTAAGCATAGACTTTGTTAAGGCTCTGTGTAAGTTATATCTGTGACAATTACAGAAAGGAACTTCCCATCACAGAAAAAAAAAAAAAGTTTGCATGCTATTGCAAAGTCTGAACAACCACACACTACAGCTCACTTACGAGGGTGAGGAATCATGAGCTCAGGTACTTGGTAAAATTTCGTGTATATTTATGTGAAAGGTCCCGTATATGAAAACCCTTTTCATTATTTTTAAAAAAATTTTATTTGAGTATAGTTGATTTACAATGTTGTGTTAGTTTCAGGTGTACAGCATAGTGATTCAGTTATACATATATGTATACATCATCCTTTTTCAGATTCTTTTCCCATCTAGGTTATTACAGAATATTGAGCAGAGTTCCCTGTACTATACAGTAGGTCCTTGTTGGTGATCTATTTTATATGTAGTAGTGTGTGTATGTTAATCTTGAGCTCCTAATTTATAACCTCCCCAATCTAAAAATGGGCAGAAAATCTAAATAAATATTTTTCCAAAGAAAACCCTTTTTAAATCCACCGTTACAGCATATGCATTGGATCTGTAAGGATCAGACAAAGCTTCTAAAATGTAATTCTTCTCCTTAACTGGCTGTGCATGTACCCTGTTATGCCCATAAGACAAGGGTGGACAGGTTTGGGAGAAAAAAGCCACCTTGGCATTTACAAAGACTATGGGAGGGACAGGACTTGCTGCCATGCACAGGTGTGCTGGTGAACATGTGTGCACATTCTCTGTTGGAGAGTGTGCATGACTGAATGTGCAGGTGCAGGATTTGTAGGAAGCTTCCTCTTCTTCCAGCTCTAGGATTTATCAGAGATGCCCAGAACCTATCTATACACCATTATGTGAGTCAATACCGTTACATGACTGTGCTAGAATTGATGCCCTTAATTGCAGCATCCTTATGAAATACACAACTAAAACAATGTGCGTCAGTTTGCAAGGACAACGTGGAGAGGGGTGGCTTGGGTTCCCAGGAGTGAGAGGGGTGTAGTCCCTTCTTTCCACTAGTGTGATTGCAATCAGTCTCCTCTCAAGATAACTCATCTTTGTAATTCCTATATTTTTGTTATTTTTTTATACAACACAATTTAGTATTACTTAAAAATGAAAATGCTTTCTATTTTTTGGCTTTTATTCTACTGATTGAAGGAAAAATAAACCCTTGATATTTTGCTAAGAATCATTTCAATTCATTCCTAAGGCTAAGATTATTTTATTACAAAGTGCCACAAAATAAGAATTGAATAGCTCTGTTTGAGCCACCTTAGACAAATAGTGGCACCTAAAATTAGATTCTTTCTTAGGTTTTAATAGGGATAAGGGGTTAGTCTAATCAATTTCAAGCAGATCTTTGTCACCTGCAGTTTTAAAAAATAAAAACAACAGAATGACCAACTTCACAGGCAGAGGCTTATTGCCAGGTTTCTCTGTGTGATCTCTAGACCCAAGCTTGGTGTTCTGTGTCATAATGATCCTTGTAGCTATTTCTTCCAGGGGCATAAAGCACAGAGATTTTTAATAATCTTAAAATACAGTTAATGGAGTTTTAATTAAGTGGAATAAAATAGTGTATGCATTGTGTTCATTGATGCATATGCTAATTTAAAATCAGAGTAGCTAGGAATTGTTCTATCCTGCTCTGCCAGCATGATGAGGGGAGACACAACTACTCTTATCACTGGGGAGGTTAATCAAGGGGTGAGGGAAGAAATGTTCTTAGATGTAAATAACAGGCTTTTAGGAGCTCTTCTGCATGCCTAGAATTGGCTGCCAGACCCACATCTGAAAATAAGTCTTCCTTCACTCTAAAGGAGTCAAAGCAGTCAGAAACTGGGTTTAAAGACTTCTATGTAAGTTCTTAAGGAGCAGCAGAAAGGCACTCCTGGAGGGAAGCACTACCCTAGCACTTCTATCAGTGTAGAGGAGACAGGGTCTTGATTTGCAGGGAAAAGAAGCTGAGGGAACATTCTTGAGTCTTGTGGACTGGATAGGATTATTGCTGAGAGATTTTCCTCCACTCAGAAGAAGGGAAAGTGGTTCTTTCTTCTCCTTGAAGCCAAGTGGGAAAAATAGAACATTAGGAAAACTAGTTAAAAACATTTGGGGAGCATCTAAAAGAAGGGGAAATTAGGATGCAACTCCTTTGAAAATCTACTTAGAACTGGTCCAGCTCAAGTAGAACCAAGGAAGGAGAATGGAGAGATATGGCACAGGAGGTAGCTGTGATGCAGATTCCACTGCTGGTATTTGAGTCTGGGATGTGAGAGGTTTCCCTCGGCAGCAGAAATCATAGAAAAGTAGCTCAGATGAGTCATATTGCAAGTATCTAACTGAAGCAGCCCGCTCACTGGACAAACAGCTCCATCAGTGAGGGCTATATATGAACAGCTATGAATGGAAGAGTTTGAACTAGATCCAGATAACCTACGACAGAAAATTTTGTGGGTCTCAACTCTCAAAGTACATTCCAGAGAAGCCAACCACATATCGTTCAAAAGAGTGCTTGAACACTGGCTGAACGGAGGGCATGGCCTAAGAGGAAATAACCTTCTGAAAGCAGTGGTTTGCAACCAAGTAAAGAGACTTTTACCCTTTATAATCCTCCCTGTTTTTAACTTAGTAGAAAAGTAAACATTTGTAAATGGGAACATAAATGTTGTTGAGCTTTTCCTTGGATATGAGATTAGAAGTTTTAAATAGAGTTACACTACATTTTTTTAACCTAACCAGAAAGAGGTGGGCTCACTTAGTATTTCATAGACAGATAGGGAGTGTATTTCAGTAGGATCCAAAGCAAGATTGAAAGAAGAGAATGGAAACCTTACCCCTTTGTTTACTCTTTAGTCAAACCCAGTCCAGCAGTGTTTTGAAGACAGCAGATTTGGAAACTTTTAATGACAACAGTAGAAATTGTCCCTTCAAAGGGTCAGTTTAAAGAGGGTCAAAATCGCAATGCCCTTATACTCTCTGAAGCATGGCTCATTACCTTAATAGAGAAACTGCCAAAAGATTTATTTCCCTCCCTACTTACTTTTGTATACATGAAATGCCTACATGAATATGACTTGACAGAAGTTGGGATCCTTATATCTGTGTTCTTTATTTTAGGTTGAAATATAATTGACATACAATATCATATTAGTTTCTGGTGTACATCATAGCAATATGAAATGGTCACCATGATAAGTCTAGTTATCATCTGTCACTGTACAAAGGTATTAAAATTTTATTGACTATATTCCCTATGATGTACATTACATCCCCATTACTTTATTTTATAACTGGAAATTTGTATCTTTTTATCCCCTTCATCTGTTTTGCTCACCCACACCACCATTTCGCTCCCATCTGGCAATCACCCCTTCTCTGTCTGTGAGTCTGGTTTTGTTTAGTTTGTTTTGTTTTTAGATTCCACATATAAGTGAAATCATATGGGATTTCTCTTTGTCTGACTTATTTTGCTTAGGAGAATACTCTCTAGATCCATACATATTGTTTCAAATGGCAAGATTTCATTTTTATGGCTGAGTAATATTCCATCGTGTGTGTGGGTGTGTGTGTGTGTGTGTATGTGTGTATTCACTACAACTTCTTTATCCATTCATCTGTTAATGAATGGATGCTTAGGTTGTTTCCATAGCTTGGCTATTGTAAAAAATGCAGCAATGAACATAGGGGTGCATATATCTTTTTGAATTAGTGTTTTTTTTTTTCTTCAGGTAAATACCCAGAAGTAGAATTGCTGAATTGTATGGTAGTTCTATTTTTAATTTTTTGAGGAGCCTTCATACTGTTTTCCATAGTGGCTGCACCAACTTATATTCCCACCAACAGTGCATGAGGATTTCCTTTTCTCCATACTCTCCCCAACACTTATTTGCTGTCTTTTTGATAATCTCCAATTCTGACAGGTGTGAGGTAATATCTTATGCGGTTTTGAATTGCATTTCTATGATGGTTAGTGGTCAAAGATCTTTATACGTACCTATTGGCCTGTATGTCTTCTTTAGAAAAAGTCTATTCAGGTCCTCTGCCTGTTTTTAAGGTGGATTGTTTGTTTTTTGATAGTTTTATAAATTCTTCATATATTTTGGATATTAATCCCTTATCAGATATGAGCATTTGCAAATCTCCCATTTAGTAGGTTGCCTTTCCATTTTGTTGGTATTTTCTTCTGCTGTGCAAAAGTTTGATGTCCCATTCATTTGTTTTTCTTTTTCTTTTTTTTTTTTTTGCCAGAGGAGACGTTCAAAAAACTATCACTAAGACTGATGTCAAATAGCTTACAGCCTAACTTCTCTTGTAGGAATATTACTGTTTGAGGTCTTACGTTTAAGGTTTTAGTCAGTTTTGAGTTTATTTTTGTATATGATGTAAGGTAGTACTCCAGTTTTATTCTTTTGCATGTATCTTCCCAATTTTCTCAACACTGTTTATTGAAGAGATTGTCTTTTCTCTAATGTTTATTGTTGACTCCTTTGTTAAAAAATTAATTGACTCTATATATGCATGAGTTTATTTCTGGGTTCTTTATTTGTTTCCATTGATCTATGTGTCCATTTTCCTGCCAGTACCATACTGTCTTGATTACTATAGCTTTGTAGTATAGTGAAGTCAAGATGTGTGATACCTTCAGCTTTGTTCTTCTTTTTCAAGATTTCTTGTCTATTCAAGGTCTTCTGTGGCCCCATAGAAATTTGAGAAGTTTTTGTTCTAGTTCTGTGAAAAATGCCACTGGTATTTATAGGGATTGCATTAAATCTCTAGATTGCTTGGTGAGGTATGGACATTTTAACAGTATTCTTTTCATCCATGAGCATAGTATATCTTTCCATTTATTTGTGTTATGATCAATTTCTTCCATCAGTGTATCACAGTTTTCAGAGTATAGGTCTTTCACCTCCTCAGATAAATTTATTCCTAGGTATCTATTTTTACTGATGCAATTGTAAATGGCATTGTTTTCTTAATTTCTCTTTCTGGTAGCTCATTTTTAGTGTAAAAAACCCCACAACCTTGTTATATATCAATTCTCTATTCTACTACTCTACTGAATTCACTTATTAGTTCTAACAATTTTTTTTTTTTTTTTGCGGTACGTGGACCTCTCACTGTTGTGGCCTCTCCCATTGCGGAGCACAGGCTCCGGACGTGCAGGCTCAGTGGCCATGGCTCATGGGCCCAGCCGCTCCGTGGCATGTGGGATCTTCCTGGACCAGGGCACGAACCCGCGTCCCCTGCATCAGCAGGCGGACTGTCAACCACTGTGCCACCTGGGAAGCCCCTAACAGTTTTTTGATGAAGTCTTTAGGGTTTTCTATGTATAATATCATTTCATATGCAAATAATGACAGTTTTATGTCTTTCATTCCAATTTTGATGCTTTTTTGTTCCTTTTCCTTGCCTAATTGGTCTAGCTAGGACTTCCAGTATTATGTTGAGTAAGAGTGGGGAGATGAAAAGCTTCTAACTTCTCACCATAGAGTATGACATTAGCTGTGGGCTTATCATATGGCCTTTATTATGTTGAGGTATGTTCCTTTTATACCCACTTTATTGAGACATCTTATTGTAAATGGAAGTTGAATTTTGCCAAATGCTTTTACTGCATGTATTGAGATTATCACATTATTTTTAGCCTTTATTTTGTTAGTGTGATGTATCACATTGATTTGTGGATATTGAACTATCCTTGCATCACAGGAATAATTCCCACTTAATCAAGATTTATGATTCTTTTAATGTATTGTTGTATTCAGTTTGCTAAGGATTTTTACATCTATGTTCATGAGGGATATTGGCTTATAATTTTCTTTTCTCATGGTGTCTTTGACTATTTTGATATCAAGGTAAAGCTGACCTCATAAGGTGAGTTTGGAAGTGTTTCCTCCTCTTCTATTTTATGGGAGTTTGAGAAAGATTGGTATTACTTCTTTAAATGTTTGGTAGAATATAGCAATAAATTTGTCTGGTCTTGGCCTTTAATTTGTTGGGAGGTTTTTGATTACTGATTCAGTCACCTCACTAGTAATCAGTCTGTTCAGGTTTTCTATTCCTTCATGATTCAGCCTGTGGAGGTTATAGGTTTCTAAGAATTTATCCATTTCTTCTAGGATTTCCAATCTGTTGCTGTATAATTGTACATAGTAGTCTCTTATAATCCTTTGTATTTCTGTGATACCAGTTGTAACTTCTCTTTTATTCTGATGCATTTTATCTGGGTGCTCTATTTTTTTCTTGATGAGTCTGGCTAAAGATTTATCTCTTAGTTTCATTGATCTTTCTACATTTTTGTCTCTATTTCACTTATTTCTTCTCTGATATTTATTTTTCCTTCCTTCCACTAACTTTGAGTAATGTTTGTTTTCCTTTTTTAGTTCATTGAGGTAAATTTGAAATGTATATCTGAGATTTTTCTTGCTTTTTGAGGTATGCCTGTGTCACTATGAACTTCCATTTTTGAATTGCTTTTGCTGCGTTTAATAGATTTTATTTAATTATTTTATTTATTTTTTACATCGTTATTGGAGTGTAATTGCTTTACAGTGTTGTGCTAGTCTCTGCTGTACAACAAAGTAAATCAGCTGAATGTGTACATATATCCCCATGTCCCCTCCCTCTGGAGCCTCCCTCCTACCCTCCCTATCCCACCCATCTAGGTTGTTACAGTGTACTGAACTGATCTCCCTGTGCTATGCAGAAGCTTCCCATTAGCTATCTATTTTACTTTTGGTAGTGTATATGTCAATGCTACACTCTAATTTGGTCCCAGCTTTCCCTGTCCCCCCATGTCCTCAGGTCTGTTCTCTACCTCTGCATCTATTCCTGCCCTGCCACTAGGGTTTTTTTAAGATTCCAAATATATGCATTAGCATATGGTTTTTTTTTTTTTCTCTCTTTCTGACTTACTTCACTCTGCATGACAGACTCTAGGTCCATCCACCTCACTACAAATAACTCAATTTCATTTCTTTTTATGGCGAGTAATATTCCATTGTATATAGGTACCACATCTTCTTTATCCAATCATCTATTGATGGACATTTAAGTTGCTTCCATGTCCTGGCTGTAGTAAATAGTGCTGCAGTGAACATTGGGGTATATGTCTCTTTTTGAATTATGGTTTTCTCAGGGTATGCCCAGTAGTGGGATTGTCGGTCATGATAGTTCTATTTTTAGTTTTTTAAGGAACCTCCATACTGTTCTCCATAGTGGCTGTATCAATTTACATTCCCACCAACAGTGCAGGAGGGTTCCCTTTTGTCCACATCCTCTCCAGCATTTATTGTTTGTAGATTTTTCGATGGTGGCCATTCTGACCAGTTTGAGGTGATACCTCATTGTGGTTTTGATTTGTAGTTCTCTGATAATTAGTGATGTTGAACATCTTTTCATGTGTTTGTTGGCCATCCATATGTCTTCTTTCAAGAAATGTCTATTTAGGTCTTCTGTATCTTTGATACTGAGCTGCATGAGCTGCTTGTATGTTTTGGAGATTAATCCTCTGTCAGTTGATTTGTTTGCAAACATATTTTTCCTATTCTGAAGATTACCTTTTTGTTGTTTATGGTTTCCATTGCTGGGCAAAAGCTTTTAAGTTTCATTAGGTCCCATTTATTTATTTTTGTTTTTATTTCCATTACACTAGGAGGTGGGTCAAAAGGATCTTGCTGTGATTTATGTCATAGAGTGTTCTGCCTATGTTTTCCTCTAAGAGTTTTATAGTGTCTGGCCTTATATTTAGGTCTTTAATCCATTTTGAGTTTATTTTTGTGCCTGGTGTTATGGAGTGTTCTAATTTCATTCTTTTACATGTAGCTGTCCAGTTTTCCCAGCACCACTTATTGAAGGGACAGTATTTTCTCCATTGTATATTCTTGCCTCCTTTGTCAAAGGTAAGGTGACCACATGTGCATGAGTTTATCTCTGGCTTTCTATCCTGTTCCTTTGATCTATGTTTCTGTTTTTGCACCAGTACCATACTGTCTTGAGTACTGTAGCTTTGTAATATAGTCTGAAATCACAGAGCCTGATTCCTCCAGCTCTATTTTTCTTTCACAAGATGGCTTTGGCTTATCAGTGTCTTTTGTGTTTCCATACAAGTTCTGTGAAAAATACCATTGGTAATTTGATAGGGATTGCATTGAATCTGTAGATTGCTTTGGGTAATATAGTCATTTTCACAGTATTGATTCTTCCAATCCAAGAATGTGGTATATCTCTCCATCTGTTTGTATTGTCCTTGATTTCTTTGATCAGTGTCTTACAATTTTCTGCATACAGATCTTTTGCCTCCTTAGGTAGGTTTATTCCTAGGAATTTTATTTTTTTGTTGCAATGGTAAATGGGAGTGTTTCCTTAATTTCTGTTTCTGATATTTTGTTGTTAGTATATAGGAATTCAAGGAATATCTGTGCATTAATTTTGTATCCTGCTATTTTACCAGATTCATCAATGAGCTCTAATAGTTTTCTGGTGGCACATTTAGGCTTTTCTATGTATAGTATCATGTCATCTGCTAACAGTGACAGTTTTACTTCTTCTTTTCCAATTTGGATTCCTTTTATTTCTTCTCTGATTGCTGTGGCTAAAACTTCCAAAACTATGTTGAATAGTAGTGGTGAGAATGGGCACCCTTGTCTTCGTCCTGATTTTAGAGAAAATGCTTTTAGTTTTTCACCATTGAGAATGATGTTGGCTGTGGGTTTGTCATATATGACCTTTATTATGTTGAGGTAAGTTCCCTCTATGCCCACTTTCTGGAGAGTTTTTATCATAAATGGCTGTTGAATTTTGTTGAAAGCTTCTTCTGCATCTATTGAGATGATCATATGGTTTTTCTCCTTCAATTTGTTAATATGGTGTATCACGTTGATTGATTTGCGTATATTGAAGAATCTTTGCATTCCTGGAATAAACCCCACTTGATCACCGTGTATGATCCTTTTAATGTGCTGTTGGATTCTGTTTGCTACTATTTTGTTGAGGATTTTTGCATCTATGTTCATCAGAGATATTGGCCTGTAGTTTTCTTTCTTTGTGACATCTTTATCTGGTTTTGGTATCAGGGTGAGGGTGGCCTCGTAGAATGAGTTTGGGAGTGTTCCTCCCCCTGCTATATTTTGGAAGAGCTTAAGAAGGATGGGTGTTAGCTCTTCTCTAAGTGTTTGATAGAATTCACCTGTGAAGCCATCTGACCCTGGACTTTTGTTTGTTGGAAGAATTTAAATCACAGTTTCAATTTCAGTGTTTGTGATTGGTCTGTTCATATTTTCTGTTTCTTCCTGGTTTGGCCTTTGAAGGTTGTACTTTTCTAAAAATTTGTCCATTTCTTCCAGGTTTTCCATTTTATTGACATATAGTTGCTTGTGTAGTCTCTCATGATCCTCTGTATTTCTGGGGTGTTAGTTGTTACTTCTCCTTTTTCATTTGTAATTCTATTTATTTGAATCTTCTCCCTTCTTTTCCTGTTGAGTCTGACTAATGGTTTATCAATTTGGTTTAAATTTGCAGAGAATCAGCTTTTAGTTTTAATTATCTTTGCTAATGTTTCCTTCATTTCTTTTTCATTTATTTCTTATGTGATATTTATGATTTCTTTCTTTCTTTATTCTGATGCATTATATCTGGGTGCTCTCTTTTTTTCTTGATGAGTCTGGCTAAAGTATTATCTCTTAGTTTCATTGATTTTTTCTATTTTTTTGTCTCTATTATACCTATTCTCTGATTTTTATTTTTTCTTCTACTACTTTGAATACTGTTTCTTCTTCTTTTTTTAATTCATTGAGGTGTTAATTTGAAAGGTATATCTGATATTTTTCTTGCTGTTTGAGGTAGGCCTGTGTCACTATGAACTTCCATCTTTGAATTGCTTTTGCTCTGTTTAATAGGTTTTAGAAAGTTGTGTTTCCACTTTCATTATGTCAAGGTATATTTCTTTGATTTCCTCTTTGATTTCTTCATTGACCCATTGATTATTTAGTAGCACGTTTTTTAGACACCATCTGTTTTTTGTTTTTTGCTTTTTTTTTTTTTTTACAATTTTCCTCTTAATTTGTAGTTTCATACTGTCATGCTTGGAAGTGATTTCAATCTTATTAAATTTATTGAAACATGTTTTATGGCATAACATGTGACCTATACTGAAGAATATTCCATGAGCTCTTGATTCAAGAATGTATATTCTACAGTTTGGGGATGAAATGTTTTGCATATATTTATTAAGTACATCTGATGTAATGTAACATTTAAGGCCAATGTTTTCTTACTGATTTTCTGTCTGGATGATCTGTCCATTGAAATAAGTGGGGTATTAAAGTCTTCTACTAATATTGTTTTATTGTCAGTTTCTCCCTTGATATCTGTTAATATTTGCTTTATATATGTACTTGCTCCTATGTTTGGTGCATACATATTTACAAATGTTATATTCTCTTTGGGAATTGACACCTTTATGATTATGTAAAGACCTTCTTTGTCTTTTATTGCAGTCTTTGTTTTAAAGTCTGTTTTATCTAAGTATTGCTAATATAGCTTTTTATTTCCATTTGAATGGAAATTTTTCTCCATTCTTTCACTTTCAACCTGTTTGTGTCTTTAGATCTGAAATGAGTCTCTAGTAGCCAGCATATAAATAGGTCTTGTTTTTTTTATTTATTCAGCTACTGTGTGTCCTTTGGTTGGAGCATGTAGTCAATTTATATTTAGAGTAATTATTAATAGGTATGTACTTAATGACATTTTGTTCATTGTTTCAGGTTGTTATTGTAGTTTTTCTCTGTTCTTCTTGTCTTGTTCTCTTCCCTTGTGCTTTTATGATTTTTGTGTGTGTTATGTTTGGATTTCTTTATTTTATGTATCTATTATAGGGTTTTAGTTTGAGGTTACCACAATCTTTATTTATAAAAATATTTGTATAAATCAGTCAATTTTAAGTTGATAGTTACTTAAGTTTGAACACATTCTAAAAATACTGCATTTTAACTCATCCCCCCACAGTTTGTTTATGTCATATTTTACATGTTCATATTTCGTGTGTCCCTTAACTACTTATTGTAGTTGAAGTGAATTTTACTGCTCTTGTTGTTTAATCTTTATATTAACTTTATAAGTGTTTGATTTACTGCATTTATTATATATTTGCTGATACCAGTGAGACATTTTTCTTTCATGTATTTTCTTAATTCTAGTTATGACTTTTTCTTTTCCACTTAAAGAAGTTCCTTTCACATTTCTTGTAAGGCTGGTTTAGTGGTGAAGAACTCCTTTAATTTTTGCTTGACTCAGAAAATTTCTTTCTCCTTTATTTCTGAATGATATTCTTGGTTGTAAGATTTTTTTCCTTTTCAGCACTTTGAATGTATCATGCCACTCCCTTCTAGCCTGAAAATTTCTCCTGAAAAATTCACTAATAATCTTATGGGTGGGGTCCCTTATATGTAAGTAATTGTTTTTCTCTTGCTGCCTTTAAAATTCTCATTATTGGGCTTCCCTGGTGGCGCAGTGGTTGAGAATCTGCCTGCTAATGCAGGAGACGCGGGTTCAAGCCCTGGTCTGGGAGGATCCCACATGCCACGGAGCAACTAAGCCCGTGAGCCACAGCTACTGAGCCTGTGTGTCTGGAGCCTGTGCTCCACAACAGGAGAGGCCGTGACAGTGAGAGGCCCGTGCACCGCTATGAAGAGTGGCCCCCACTCGCCACAACTGGAGAAAGCCCTCACACAGAAACGAAGACCCAACACAGACCAAAATAAATAAATAAATTTATTAAAAAAAAAAAAATTCTCATTATTTTTCTCTTGGCATTTTAATTACAGTGTGACTTGGTGTGGATCTCCTTGAATTCATCTTGTTTGGGGTTCCCTGTGATTCCTGGACCTTAATGTCTGTTTCCTTCCCCAGGTCTGGAAAGTGTTCAGTCATTATTTCTTCAAATGAGTTTCTTCCACTTTCCCTCTTTCTTTTCTTTCTGGACTTCTATAATGTAAAAGTTAGTATGCTTGATGTCCCAAAGGTCCTTTAAACTATCCTCATTTTTTAAATTCCTTTTTTTCCTGTTCTAATTGGGTGATTCCCACTACCCTGTACCATCTAATCTTCTATTAATTCCCTCTAGTGAATTTTTCATTTTAGTTTTGTATTCTTCAGCTCTGATTGGTTCTTCCTTGTGTGTTCTAACTCTCTGTTGAAATTCTCCATTCTTCTCCTGAGTTCATTGAGCATGGTTATGACAGTCACTTTGAATTTTTTACTAGGTAGATGACTTATTTCAATATCATTAAAGTCTTTTTCTGATGTTTTGTTTTATTCTTGTGTTTGGAACATATTTTTTCTATTTCCTAATTTTGCTTGTCTCTCTGTATTTGTTTCTGTGTATTAGGCAAAACTGCTACCTCTCTCAGTCTTTAAGGAGTGGCCTTGTATAGGTGATAATCCTTGTTGTTTAACCTGACCTACCTCTTAAATTTCTCCTGAAAAATTCACTAATAATCTTATGGGTGGGGTCCCTTATATGTAAGTAATTGTTTTTCTCTTGCTGCCTTTAAAATTCTCATTATTGGGCTTCCCTGGTGGCGCAGTGGTTGAGAATCTGCCTGCTAATGCAGGAGACGCGGGTTCAAGCCCTGGTCTGGGAGGATCCCACATGCCACGGAGCAACTAAGCCCGTGAGCCACAGCTACTGAGCCTGTGTGTCTGGAGCCTGTGCTCCACAACAGGAGAGGCCGTGACAGTGAGAGGCCCGTGCACCGCTATGAAGAGTGGCCCCCACTCGCCACAACTGGAGAAAGCCCTCACACAGAAACGAAGACCCAACACAGACCAAAATAAATAAATAAATTTATTAAAAAAAAAAAAATTCTCATTATTTTTCTCTTGGCATTTTAATTACAGTGTGACTTGGTGTGGATCTCCTTGAATTCATCTTGTTTGGGGTTCCCTGTGATTCCTGGACCTTAATGTCTGTTTCCTTCCCCAGGTCTGGAAAGTGTTCAGTCATTATTTCTTCAAATGAGTTTCTTCCACTTTCCCTCTTTCTTTTCTTTCTGGACTTCTATAATGTAAAAGTTAGTATGCTTGATGTCCCAAAGGTCCTTTAAACTATCCTCATTTTTTAAATTCCTTTTTTTCCTGTTCTAATTGGGTGATTCCCACTACCCTGTACCATCTAATCTTCTATTAATTCCCTCTAGTGAATTTTTCATTTTAGTTTTGTATTCTTCAGCTCTGATTGGTTCTTCCTTGTGTGTTCTAACTCTCTGTTGAAATTCTCCATTCTTCTCCTGAGTTCATTGAGCATGGTTATGACAGTCACTTTGAATTTTTTACTAGGTAGATGACTTATTTCAATATCATTAAGGTCTTTTTCTGATGTTTTGTTTTATTCTTGTGTTTGGAACATATTTTTTCTATTTCCTAATTTTGCTTGTCTCTCTGTATTTGTTTCTGTGTATTAGGCAAAACTGCTACCTCTCTCAGTCTTTAAGGAGTGGCCTTGTATAGGTGATAATCCTTGTTGTTTAACCTGACCTACCTCTTGGTTGTCTCTCAAATCTGTGTGCCTATCTGTATCACTTGATATGTTCTTGATATGCCTCTGTGGTTGAGAGTGTGCCAAGACCTGTCAGTGTTCCAAGGAAGGAATCTCATTTAGCCCATAGTTTCATACTAACTGGAAGCCAGATCTTCAGACAGCAGCTTTTGATCTATGCAGCTATACAAAGTCCTGTGGGTCTAAAGTGTTAATCCCCTCTGTCCTCCAGACCAGGAAATCTGGAGGTGTCCTGGGTGACATTTACCAAAACTGGGGCTTTTGGTAAGTATATAATCTCCTTTTTGAGGAGTTTTGTCAAGATATAGTGAGGCCAAGGCAGTGCTCAAGGATGATGTCTCCCTGCTTATGTTCCCCAGAGTGCCTCTTTAGCCTCTAGATGTGTGAGAAATCTGAAGTCTGCCTCTCCTGATGAAATTCCAGATCAAGTAAATAAGCCTTTATCCCAGGAAGATTGGGGTTGTGTTTCAGTCTGCTGTCTGTGCAGTGTGCTGGTGGAGGTGGCCTGTGAAGAACTCTTTCTGACTACTAAAGTCCCGTGGAGCTCAGGAACACCAACACCATTGGACGCCAGTGCCAGATGATCAAGGGATACCCTTTGTGTGGATTAAGCATGGCTGCTGGCTTTAGCTAGGCACCTGGAGACTTTAGGGGGAAGGACTTGCTCTCTTGCTTCAGAAAAACAAAAGGAATATAACTTGTGCCTGTGGGCTTCAGAAGTGCAGCAAGAGAGTGCCTTGTCTGTGCATGTGCATCAGCTTGAGGCCGGGAGCAGGAGAATGCTGAGATTGCCTGCAATCACCAGCCTTAGTCAGGGGACAGGGAATGTCAACTCTGCTTTAGTCTGGGAGAGGAATAATGCCATGAGCACTAATGTTTCCCAGCTCCAGTCAGTGGGAAGGGTGCTGTTGTAACTGCTCATACTTGCAGACATTAGCTAGGGAACAGGAGAATGCCATGACCATTTGTGTCCACCTGCCCCAGCCAGGGAATGGAGGAGTGCTGCAACTACATGTGCTTTCTGGCTTCAGCAAGGTGGCAGGATAGTGTTGCAATTACTCATCCCCATGTTTGAGCTCACGCTCCTATGCTAGCAGGTTAGGGGGGAATGTGACAGTGGTGTCTGCCAATCCCTTAGTCTATGCGGAACAGAGGGGAGAATTTCCAGTGGCTCCCTCCCCTCTAGCCAATGATTTTAGATTTTCAAATGCCTCTCCTTCCTACATAGTCTTGGCACTTTTCATATTGCTATGATTCTTTGGGTCTTGGTGTGAATGAGACCACATGTAACCCCTTGAAGGAGTCTGTTTCCTATAGCACTTTGGAACTTTTGGATGTCAGTACTTTGGTTTTCTAAACTCAACATTTTGAGAGCTTGTCTCTCCAGTGTAGATCCCAGGGACCAGGATTCCTAATGTGGGTCTCCAGCCCCTCTTTCCTCTGGGAAAAGCACTCATTTGGTGAGATACTTCCCTAGTGTGTGACACCATGCTGGGGCTGAGGGTTTTGGGTGAGAGTGTTTTTTGTTCCTCCTACTGCTCTTGATGTTTTTTTTTAATCCTTTGTTGTGGAACATGTGTTCATCTAATTCTCAAGTTCTTTTGAGAGGGAATTGATCCATATGTAACTGTATATTTGATGTGTCCATAGGAGGAGGTAGATTCAGGCTTTTCCTTTGCCACCATCTTGAACTACCCAAATCTGTGAGTTCTTTAGTTTGGTAGACTTAGGGAAGTAAAGGTATGTTGCAAGACACTGCTGAATCAATGGTACCCTACAGTTCTATGTCTGTGAACTTGGGTATATCTCCTCAGAATTCTTTATAGCTGGGACAGAAGCCTATATATCTCCTTAAAGAACAGGAGTGGACCAATTATTCCACTTAAACATCGCTATTAGAGTGTGGAAGACCCAGAACGCTTGTAGGTAGCTCTATCTCTGGATAGGGGTGGAGCGGGAGGAAGGAAGTCTATGAGGGTTAACTGTCCTTGGCACAGCCTGTGGAAGTCCATTTCTCTTAACTACCCAGAGTTACAGTTTAAATATAGGTTTGGGTGGAGATCTGTGGCAAACTACGTTTGATTTTTGTATGTGCACAGTTATTCAAGGGAGCCTAGAATGTCTTAGGGATTCCAGCACAGAGTTTAATGAGTATGAAAGAGTTTAATGAGAATGGGCACCCATTGTTGTGAATTACATAGTGAATAGGTATATTATCCCTCATCATATGACTGATACACAAAACACCAGGCTCCTCACATGACTCAGAATAGGTAAGAATCGCTAAGCGTGATTGGTAGTCTTCTCTCTTTAAAATGGAGCTGCTTATCATTTTTACTTTTACAGATAATGCTTTTCTACAAATATTTAAATAGCCCAGGGTAGTTCAATTTGTACATTCAGGAAGGTCAGGTACACAATATTCCAGAGCTCAGTTCACCCGCTTTAGATTAAGTTGTGTTTCAGCATGCAGGCCTCAAGTCTTACTAGCTTTACAAACATACTTCAAATGATGATCTAAGTCATTTGTTGTGTGTGAAGCTGCAGATGTATCTGGGCCTTAACAGCTTTGAAACAAAGAAATTATGTTCCTTCCCCAAAAGGCTTATGATCTAAAGAAAATGATTGAGATTACTTCACACAGGAAATAAGAGAAGACGGAATGCAAATGTCTGTGGCCGATGGATTTACTGAGCAGTGGATTTATAAGAAAAATTAATCACTGAGTGTCAATCAGGAAAGAATTTTGTCTTGGAAATTTCTATGTACAGTTGTAACAGTTCAGTGGAAATAAAACAAAAATAAAGGCTTTTATTCTAAACTTGCTGGAAAGCAAGTTTAGAATATTTCATCTTTTTGTACTACTGCTCTTAATTATTAGCACTTAAAATATTGCATTAAGTCTATTTCTTGAAGTGCTATGCAAAGCCCAATTAAAGTCTATTTTACAAATTGTCCACATTTGTAGGAGTTAACCATCTAAAAGATCTGAAAGGCTCTATTTGTATATTTTGTTAAATAGATAATGCTCCAAGCACTTGCAATCTGCTTGCTTTTCTTTGAACTGAATTTTTCTTTACATGTGGAAAATTCTTTATCATGCATTGATCTGATGAGGCCCACTGAGTTTCTGTGTCAAAATCCTTTATATAACTTTTAATAAGCACACCTTTAACTGAATCTTCTAAGTTCCTTTTTTACCATGTACTTTCTTTGCATTGATGACCCCATGTAATATTTCAAGAACAGAATTTATTCCATGGCCAAATGAAATATTTTTTTAAAGAATTCTTTTCACCACTGTCAAATTTTGAGAAAGCTTGCTGAGCAAGTGGCAGCAAAACTTTAAGGGATGATGTGTATTACTTCAGTTGATATTTTCTATATCTAATATTCTGATTTTTCCTCTTTATTCCTTCTCTATGGGACTCAGTATAGACAATAACTCCCAGTCTTAAATTTCTTCTCTTCTTTCACAGTGGACCTGTTAACCAAAATATAAGCATATGGATGTGAGTCAATGAGACAGCATGAGAGAATAACTCTTTTTAGGAAGTGGCAAACATAAATATTTTAAAATAAATCATTTTAAAGGTTCATATTTACTATAATTTTCTTCACTTTTAACATTTGTACTTTTCTTCACTTTCATGTAATGCTAAAATTTTCATGAGGGTTTTGGTAAAACCTTCACTAATGTCTAGGTAACAATTTATTTACCATGTCTGCTAAGATGCTCGCCCATTTCATGGTACTGATTTCATTTTATTATTTTATAGAGGATACTTGGTGTTTTACTCATAGGTTTTGACCAAATAGATGTCTGTCATTAAATATTTAAAACTTTTTTTCTAAATTGATGAAATTTGAAGTTTTTTTATTCGTTCACTCAATCACATTCATATATTTACCAGGCATGAGTGTGTGCGCCAGAGTCTGCTAAGATATGGGAAGAATGCAGAAATAACTAAATGGGTGTTTCAGAGAGTACACAGTCTGATGAGTGGCAATGGCAAATGCAATTACTTTATAGTAGTATCAGTATTGTAACAAAATTAACCAGTAAGTTTTATAGAATTAGGAAAAGGAAGTACTACTATTTCATGGGGCAGCTGGTTAATTTAATCTAAGATACAATAGAAGAAGTTTCTGCGTAAAGAAGGAATTTGGTATATTCTAGAGGAAAAGGGCGGCATGAGCAATGCAAAGAAACAATTATTTTGTAGATATAAACTAGATTGTTTTAGATAGCCTCATCGACAGCTCAGTCTCCCAAAATGGGATACTTGGAGTCATTCTCATCTTGAGTTGAAGGGAAATGACAGGAGGTATAACTAGAGAGATGATTATATGTATATTTAAAGCTAATCTGGTGCCTATCATTATTAGGTGCTTCCCATATTTTAACCCTTTATTTTTTATTGTGATACCTCTGTGTTATGTCCTAGTATACAACTTGTACAGATAAGGGAATGAATTTAAGACAGATTAAATCTAGCCAAAGCTTGCTAATTAGCGGCCATGCCCCAGGCATTTGCTAACTCATAGCCCGTATTGTTTCCACCATATCAGTAAAGGGCATTGATTTCCAGGGTAAAGGAGTTTGGCTTTGTACTAAAGTAAGTGGAAAGCAAGTATTAGCATGATTAGATCTGAGACTGAGAAAACTTATCTCAGCAGACAGTTCTGTAGATGTTGGCAGAGGAGCAGGGATTAATAGATAAAAAGTCATTCTAACAGACAAGGTGGGAGATAATAATTGTTCCAAATAGGGCAGAGCATGTGATTCTCTTTGCAGAGAGTGGAATGGAGAGAGATTATGAGACAGATTTAAAAGAAAGAAGGTGAAGAAGGAAGTGAAAACTCAGTACTTTGAGGTGGTGAGCTTTTTTATATACCAGATATATATATATTTTTCCATCTGTACATTGTGTCACTTGAATCCTCACAGTAACCCTATTCCTTCATTTGCTCTATCAACAAATGTTTGTGCTATCTTGTAAGGAATAGAAGGTATGATAGTGAATTAAAACATAGTCTCTGCTGTCTAGGAGTTTATAGTCTAATCTAGGGTATTGTTAGATCTCTTTTACAAACGTGGAAAGATAAAATCAGAGACATTACCTCCTCCAAATTCAAATGGTGGTTTAGCCTTACATTGCCACCTCCCAGTCTTCTGACCTTGTTTCTCACATCTATACCAAGGAAGTCCAGTATCTCCACTTATTTCTTGAAGATCATTGTTATGTACACCTCCAAAGAATGATGCCAGCAGATGATTAGGACTTGCTCCAGGTGTTGTCAGAACACTGAATATCAACTTATGGGTGAGTGGAGTCATGACGATAAATTCTTTGTCATTGAGTCTCATATTCTACTTCACCTTCCAGTCCAACTCTCTAGATCCATTCATGTATATGTACTCCTGCTTCCTGCCAGTACAACTTAGCCAAGTACCGGCTTTTTTTTGGTATGCCAGCTATTTCTTACTGGAGAAGGGACTTTATATTACCACTTCAGCTCTGTTAAGATGTGATGTTATTTGCCTGAATGTAATGAGAAGAACTGGGGAAGATCTAGAAGAGAGGAAGTATTTTTGTAAGAGACATCTGCCTCATCTGAAGCCATTGTAAAATTACCAGTCAAGAAGTTGTTGATCACTGGATGAAGTGAGGCTATTCCTACTAATGCATAAGATTCAGAGAATTTGGAGGTTCAAGATTCTCAGGTTCATCTAACTAATATCCCTATCTTAGATTTCTTAGTTCTACTCCTATTTCCTATTAAGGATCGGAATTTGACAAATGACCTGTTGAAACTGTGCATTCAGTTTCCTTTGAAATTCTATCCTGATTATAATGATATCTTGGGCTGATTTTCTGCACAGTATGCCCCTCAAGAGCTGAAAATCTCCTCAAAAAGATGGAAGAGAGGCCTTCTGGCTTTCAGATTATAACTTGAATTGACAAATGGCTACCCTGATCCTTTTATGTCCCCCACCAAGATTTCTGTTTCTATTAATAGAAATCAGTCTGCTCTACAATTTATGAAATTGGTGAAAATCTTACTGATTATGAAGCCACTACCTGTAAGGGATTATTATGATCACAAATAGCAAATAGTGGGGTGCATTGTCAACTTATGAGTAAATGGGCCCAAGGCTTGGCTTGGTCCGGTCCATTAGTTATTGAACCCTCATCTCTAAATCAAGTGTATGTAAAAGGGGAGAAAGAGTGGATATGTGATTTGGAAATTCTGTGTGGTTGGTATTTGATCGTGGGCTTTTACACTGTGGTGGATTTGAAAGCATCAGGATGCTTTGGAGAAAGATAAACCCCTGAATTCACAGGGTCCAGATTGTGTACATCCTATATGTCCATCCAGGATATCACCTACTCCATCAGGAGAAACAGTGAATGTTTCATAGAAACCAGACCAAATCACTAGTACCCTATACTAGCCCTTGTATCATCTTTCCTGTTCCTTAGCATCTCTGTTGGAATGAGACCACTGTCTCATGTTTCCATAATAGTGAATTCACCCCCAATAGCCCATGATGGGAATCAGAATACACAGTGGAGATAATATTGGGCCCCATGAGCACAAAACCCAATCTCAATCTCTGGAAAGAGGAATGTCGGGAAGGCAGTCACAATAACTTTAAAGAGCTTTTAAAAGTTCTACACATATCTCACTTTTCCTCCAGGGAAAGGCAGGAAAGCTCTGAAAAAGGTGCCAAGGAATAGGGTGTTTATCACCTAGGAATCCCAAAAGAGGAGTTGCTGAGTTTAGTCAGTTTTGGGTAAAATTACACAGAACCAATATTAGCTAATTCTGAACCTATTTTACTTTCACTTGTTTTCTATGTTGCTAAACTCTTGGCTCTGTGATTTTTCACTTTCATTTTCTGGTCTAATTCTTTGGAATTAGACCTTGCCCAGGAATTAGACCTTGCCCAGGAGTTGAAGCTCAATTCTTTGCTCTCAAATCTCCACTCTCTGCTCATCACACTGATCCTGACATTCCAGCTCTTCTCAGGGGATAACTGCTTACTTACTCTAGACCTTGACTGGCAGAACCCAAAGTTGCTGATTCACTCAGTTGGCATCAGGCTCTGTCACCCAGCTTCAGCAGAATAGAAGGAAATTGGACAAATAACATCAAATGCTTCTAAGAATGACAGTTAAATTGAGACTGAAAAGCCCTCTCCTAGTATTTCAGTTTACAAAAGGTGATTTGCTTTAAGAAGGCCAAGAGAAAAACTGTTTGGATTTGCAACAGATAGATGCAAGTGAGAAGTAGGCTATTGTTTCACTTGGAGTTAAAGCTTTCTTTAGAAAAGATGTGCTCCAGCCATGCCAGTTATAGAACAGTTAGAGTAGGCTGCCTTCCTTCCTGATGCACAACTTTTTATCAGTACAACCTGGGAAAAACATTACTTTACAAATTATTCCAGAAATATTGCAGGGTATTCTGTAAAGGCCTTTGACTGGACTCATGAGGTTTTAGGCTCAGAGAGAATTAATCCAAAGAAAGTTCTGGTTCAAGGCCTTTGCCCAAGATGCTGATAATATGTTTAATAACTCTGTGACTTAAAGAAAAATTTGAAAAAGGAAATAGGACAGAGATGAATCTTATCTGTAGGACTTCACTATTTTGCTCTGGGAACACTGAATATCTGGTTGAACCACCTACTGCAAAACACTGGGTTTCCCAGAGATATCATGAGTTTTTGAAACACACATAGAGATGGTGTTAAATACAGTGTTTCAACATATAAATGTGTCATTTCATAATGACAATTCATTATATTTTACAACCCTTGGAATCCAGTGATATTAGTGCCAGCAATTTCAATAACATGCGGGGATGGGGAAGCAGGGAAGGGTTGTTTGGATCCTAAAGAGGAAAGTTCAATTATTAAGTATATAATTTAGCAGGAAGTTTTTCTACAGGTGGGTATATTTCTGTGTTTATTTGGGGGCTCAATTTTTAGCCAGGTGAAACCCTCAGATATTAGATAGGTCCACATGTATACCATCCAGTAGTAATTGTTCTTTTCTTCCCATTCCACTGGGGTTATGAACAGTAGTTCCTGTCAGAGCACATTTCTCCTAGGAATTCTACCCCAGAAGGTAAAGAAAAAGCATTCCCTACTGATGCAGAAAACTTGTCCTCTGTGCACCAGTGCCAAATCGAATCTCAGAGACAGAGTTTGGGGTGAAGTAGAAAAGGATAGCTTTATTGCTTTGCCAGGCAAAGGGAGACACAGCAGGCTCCTGCCCCGAAACACTGTATGTCCCAACCTGGGAGGATTTGAGGAGGAGTTTTATAGCAGTGGTTCAAGGGTGGGATTGCTGATAAGATTAGAGTGTATGCAGGGCCTGCACTCCTTTAATCTGACCTCAGGTGGTCTCCAGATAAGCTTCTCTGGTTCTCAAGGCTATCAAACTGTGACCTTCTCTCTGGAATGAGGGTTGCTTCATCTTCATTTATTGGGTATTTTAGTTGTATAAAGAGCTTAGAAGATATTGTGTTTCCCTTGCCACAGAACCAGGACCCTGCTCCAAGGCTGCACTGTTGTTTCTTGGCTGCTCCTCCCTTGTCTCTGAAATCCCTCCCTTCCCTGATTAGCAACTGTTTGAACCTGCCTTTTGGAGCTCAGGGAAGGTCATGGAGGCTGAACAGAAAGACTTCCATGCCCGGGAGCCCCACAGGGTCTTGCTTGGTTTAACTATCACTGCCACTTAATTCCTAGCAAAGTTATTTAGATTCCCTGGGCTTCAGTTCCTTCAACTGTAAAATGGACACTAGTAGTCCCTTTAATATAGAGTTATTAGGAGAATCACATAAATAGCACATGAAAAACACCTGGTATAATAGACAGAACACAGTTTAGCCTAAACACATTTCAATTCCTATATTCGTGGTGTAAAATTCATGATTTCAGGGCTTCCCTGGGGGAGCGGTAGTTGAGGGTCCACCTGCCGATGCAGGGGACACGGGTTCGTGCCCCGGTCTGGGAAGATCCCACATGCCACGGAGTGGCATAGCCCATGAGCCATGGCCGCTGAGCCTGCACATCCGGAGCCTGTACTCCACAATGGGAGAGGCCACAACAGTGAGAGGCCCACGTACCCAAAAAAAAAAAAAAAAAAAAAAAAAAAAAAATCATGATTTCATTACCTTTGGTAAGACTTCTTTTTCTTTTCTTTCTGAAGCTTTATCTCTAAGTTCAGTATTTACTTTGAAGTACATTGATCTTTGGTCTTTCTTTGAATTGCCACCATTTGTCATTTAAACCTATATTGAAAGTAAATGTATTTCTTTGCTAGGCAGAATTATATTTAGATATTTTTAGTTGAGTCCAGTTTAAGGTATTTAAATCATAATCTGTTTCTATTTTACTTAATTAAGTGACTACTTTTGTTAACAATTTTCTAAATTAGGGATACAGATCAAGAAAATTGTCTGTCGTCTTAGTACTTTAAGGTGTTATTTTAAACCTGCCAATCCTGTTTGTTTGGCCCACACATTCCCTCTCCCCAGTTTACCTATGCTGGATGAGGTGTAGCCTGGTATGTAAACAGAGGAGCTGGAATAAGATGTATGTATGGAGTAAGTAGGAAAAGCCAGGACCAAAATGTCTTGGAACAATATTCAATTCATCCATTAAGTGTCTGTTCACAAGGTCTGGTTTGTATCTGATATCACTTCTGATTGAGTAGTAATGAAGCTATACAAGTTGTTAAACATTTTAACTATCACCTTTCTCAGGAGGGAACTCGAAGCTTCACACAATATCTGTGGGTTAGAGATTGACAAGAAAAAGTCTGGAAACAGAACTGGGATTAAGAATTAGGGTAATAGAACAATAGTCAACTGTGTAGAATTAAATGAAATTTTGGTGTAAATTTCATGTCTTATGTGTCTGATTTTAAAGCCCACACATAAAGAACACATACATTCTAGTACCTCCTAATCCCAGAGATGGGTTTGAATGCTTTCTCTTCTATTAATTTGCTGTATTAGCTTGACTGTATTAACTTCTTCTTGGATTAGTTTTTAATGTGTATTTTTTGATTATTGTGATACTTATCTCTCATGTTTAATCATAATATTTGTGAGTTTCTAAAACACAGTTGGTGCACAGTACTTTTTAAATACCTTCTCCTTACCCTGGATACCCAACATTGCTGTGAAATCAAGTATGATATACATTGCCAAGATACTCCTAGCAATATGACCTACTTCCTCAAATTTGTCACTAATCCTCTCAACATGTATAATTTTATCTCGTGACAAAAAGAAAAACTGTTTTGAGGTCTATTTTTTAGAGTGTATTTATTTTGTTTCCACAAATAAGCTATACACTAATTATATTTCAACTTTGTTTTGGTTTTTAGAAAGGATAATTTTAAATTAACTTTATAATTAGAGTCTATTAAAGGTTTTCTTTATGATTTCCTTTTCTGTTTCCATATCTTTAAACTCATCATTATTTTATATTTTCCCTGAGTTATTCATTGTTAGTATTAAAGTGGCCATTGAGGAAAATTATAAACATATTCACATACAATAATAGAAATTAGTTTTCAACAAGAGTTTCAATTATTACTAGTTAAAAATGTTAATTTTTTTAAAAGTTTTGGTGTATTTTTAAATTTTTCATCAATATTTTGTAGTTTTCTGTGTACAAGTCTTTCACATCCTTGATTAAGTTTATTATTTTTGTTTTGGATGCTATTGTAAATGGAATTATATTCTTTATTTCCTTTTCACATAGTTTGTTGTTAGTATATAGAAACACAACTAATTTTTGTATGTTGATTTTATATCCTGCAACTTTTTAAAACTTGTTTATTCTATCAGCTTTTTTGTGACATGTTTAGGGTTTCCTACATATAAGATCATGTCATGTCATCTGCAAATAGAGATAGTTTTACTTCTTCCTTTGTGATTTCGATGACTTATTTCTTTTTCATAACTAATTGCCCTAAGACTTCTAGTACTATACTGATACTATATTGAATAGAAGTAGCAAGTGTAGGTATCCTTACCTTGTTCTTGATCTTAGACGAAAAGCTTTAAGTTTTTTACTGTTGAGTGTGATGTTAGCTGTGGGCTTGTCATATGTGGCCTTTATTATGTTGAAGTAAATCCCTTCTGTAACTAATGTGTTGAGAGTTTTTATCATGAAAGTGTTTTGAATTTTGTGAAAAACTTTTTCTGCATCTGTTGAGAAGATCATGTGATTTATATTCTTTATTCTGTTGGTATGTCACATTAGTTGAACCATCCCTGTGTTCTAGGGGTAAATCATACTTGGCCATTTTATATGATCCTTTTAATGTGCTGTTGAATTCACTTTGTTAATATTTAAGGATTTTGAAGCAGTATTCATTAGGAATATCAGCTTGTAGTTTTCTTGTGGTATCTTTGTCTGGCTTTGGTAACAGGGTAATTAGGACCTTATAATACATGTTTTGGAGTATTCAAGGCTGTTTAACTTTTTGGAACAGTTTGAGGAGAAGAATCAACATTAATTATTCTTTAAGTGTTTGATAAAATTTATAAATGTAGTCATCTGGTCCTGGGCTTTTCTTTAGTGGGAGGTTTTTGATTACTGATTCAATCTCCTTACTCTATTGTTTTGTTCAGATTTTTTTTAAAATTTCTCCCTGATTCAGCCTGGGTAGGTTGTATGTTCCTGAGAATTTATCCATTTCTTCTAGATTTTTCAATTTGGGGTATAGTTGTTCATAGTAGCCTCTTATGATTCTTTTTATTTCTCTGGCATCAGTTGTAATGTCTCCTCTTTCATTTATTATCTTATTTGAGTGTTCTCTTTTGTTCTTAGTCTAAAGATTTATCAATATGCTTTTTCTTTTCAAAAATCTCTTAGTTTCATAGATTTTTAAAATTGTTTTTCTATTCTCTATTGCATTTATTTCTTAAATTGAACCCTTGTCTTATACTCATCAACTCAAAATGGATTATACTTAAATATAAGACTCAGAACTGTAAAACTCCTAGAAGAAAACATAGGAGAAAAGCTTCATGACATTGATCTTGGCAATGATTTCTTGGCACCAAAAGCATAAGCAGCAAAACCAAAGTAGAAAATGAGGGTACATCAAACTAAAGTTTGTATACTGTGAAGCAAACAATCAACAGAATGAAAAGGCAACCTATGGAATGAGAGAAAATATTTGAAATCATATTTGATAAACAGTTAATATCCAAAATATATAAGGAACTCCTATAACTCAATAGCAAAAAAAAAAAAAGAAAGAAAGAAAGAAAAAATATGCAGAAGTCTTGAACAGACATTTCTCCAAAGAAGACATAAAAGGGGTCAACAAATAAATGAGAAGAGGCTCAATATCACTAATCATCAGGGAAATGCAAATAAAACCACAGTGAGCTATTATCTTATACCTGTTAGGATGGCATTATCAAACAACAACAACAAAAGATAGCATGTGTCGGTAGAGAGTAGAGAAATTGGAACTCTCGTATATACTGTTGTTAGGAATGTAAAATGATGAGGTTGTTACGGAAAACAGTATGGAGGTTCCTCAAAAAAATTAAAAATTGAACTACCATATGCACCAGCACTCCCACTTCTGGATATATTGTACATCTGAAATAATTGAAATCAGGACCTCAAAAAGATATCTGCACTCCTGTGTTCATTGCAGAATTATTCACAGTAGCCAAGACATGGAAATAATTAATTTACATGTCCATTGGCAGATGAGTGGATAAAGAAATTATAGCATGAACATACAATGGAATAGTATTCAGCCTTAAAAAGAAGGAAATCCTTCCTTTGCTTTGACAACATAGATAGACCTGGAGGACATTATACTAAGTGAAATTAGGTAATTACAGAAGGACAAATACTGCTTGATTCCAATTATATGAGGTATCTAAAATAGTCAAACCCACAGAAGCAGAGAGCAGAATGGCTGAGGGAAGGAGGGAAAGGGAAGTTTCTCTTCAATGGGTAAAGTTTGTTATGTAAGATGAGTAAGTTTAGAGATCTGCTGTATAGCGTTGTGCCTGTACTTAACATTACTGTATCGTACATTTAAAAATCTCAGAGGTTAGATTTCATGTGAAGTATTCATAGCACAATAAAAAATTTTGGACAAGAAATCAAGTTAACAAAATGTATTTTATGAACAAAATTATAGTTATTTTTATTTTGAATTTTATTAATCTACTCTTACCATGTAATGTTTTATTTTGTGATGAAATACTTCCTCCAAATAATTTCTTGTTCCCTATATAATCTTTTAATCACGTTCTCTGAAAGACCTGGAATGAGTAACAATGATTTAAAGGAGACACATTGTCTCCATTTTCATTTAAATTCTAATTAGTTTATTTCAATTTCATCATGTTCTAACTTTCATTACAAATTTTATCTTGGGTATAGGTAATTCATTATAATCCTTCTATAGATCTTGGCTTTTCTGACTTTAATCATAGCAATTTATTGAGAATATTTAATGTGACAAACACATTAAAAGCATTAACTTCCTCTACTATTTTAATACTCTGAGTTAAGAACTATCATTACCTGTATTTTGCAATTTAGAAGACCAAGTTTTACAGAGGTTAAGTAAGGAGCCCACATTGATATTGCTCCTCAGAGGCAGAGTTGGAACCCAAACCTGAGTTTTAGAATATTTAGAGAAAAATAAAGAGAAAATACCTAGTTGTTGGTTTCTTTTCAGAAATAATATCTATATCTTTGGATTAGGATGTTCAAATTTTATAGAGGTTATTTTCTCTTCAAATCATATGAACTGTACCCAGCCAGTAATAATCACTGAAATATTTAGATGCCAGTTTTAGCAATACAATTCATGGGGTCAGTTATGATGTTTTACCCTATTCATTTAGCAAAGATACAATCCCACTGGTGAAATTTCCTTTCAGGATTGGGAAAAATAAAAGAATTTTGCCTGTACCTTTTGATAATTTGTGTTTCTTCCCTTGAAATTGGTCTTCAGTAATAAATTAAAAACGGACAACAAACATCTGAAAGTTTGGTAAATTAAAAAGACTAATGATGCATGTTGGTAAGAAAACGGGCAAGCAGTCTTTGATCGTGGGCGTGTAAATGGAATTAAAATTTTTGGAGGGCCAATTGCCGATAACTTGGAAAATTAAAACATGTAAACGTTGGACTCAGCCATTCCACCTCTAAGATTTCCTACCTCTGAATTATGCAAATAGATATCAGAAAGGATACTCACTGAAACTACATACAAAGTGTGTGATTTGCTTAACTCCCCTGTAAATTGGAGTTTTTAAGAGAATCTACATTATAGAGTGTTGTATGAAGTAATCAATTGAGTAATTAATTTGCATCTACCAGTGTTAAGTTTGTAATCTTAAAATATTTTGCCTTTAATCAACTTTACTTCATTTTTAAATTGCACAAATAATATATACTTGTTAGAACATGTGAAACAGTACGAGATGGAAAAATTTCCTCCTCTGACCCTGTAAGAAATACTTTGATTTTGATAATTGACCACATGGGAGATCTTTGATTGGAGCTCTTGTGTGAATTACAAATGATTTCCTGGGGTTTTGAGTTTATTCTCAAGAGCTAATATGTAGGTTGAGGAAATCTATTAGATTCATTCTATTAGAATATTAGAGTTGGATCATAGTTTGCTAATTGAGATACCCTTAAACCAACATGGAGATAATAATCAATAGCCAGATCAACCCCTCTAAATTACTAACATTGATATATAGCACTAATGTCACTTACCCATACACAAATCCTCTTAAGTAGTAAAATCCTTTGGACCTTTCTGCCAAGTGCACATCTTTCTTAAAAATATTTTAACAGAGATTTAAAAATATTATTAGATACTCTGAATTCATAGTAATTAAGGAGCATCACAGCCATTGGGGGAAATAATTTGACAAAATGTTCAAAAAATAGATTGAAGAAATAATTGAAAAAAGACAAAACAGCTTGAGAAGGTTTAAAACCTTAACCATCCCCGCTTTGACAGGGTCCTTATTAATATGTAGAAATGATAAATCACTAGTCTAGGAATGAAAAAGTGGACTTAAAATTATAAAACTTTATGGGACATTACATATTTTCAAGTCAGATTTTAAGATCAGACCACTAGTTGGAGGCAGTCTAAGAACTGCCTGCCTATCTCAAGGCAGGACTTTTTTTTATAAGGCACCACCCATGATATTTCACTTTGCTATTCCCAGCTAAATATACCTAGGGCTGTTGAACAGAGTCACTTTACCTTATACTTACCTCTCCAGTGAGAGGTACGTGGGCCTCTCACTGTTGTGGCCTCTCCCGCTGCGGAGCACAGGCTCCGGACGCGCAGGCTCAGCGGCCATGGCCCACGGGCCCAGCCGCTCCGCGGCATGTGGGATCTTCCCAGACTGGGGCACGAACCCGTGTCCCGTGCATCGGCAGGCGGACTCTCAATCACTGCGCCACCAGGGAAGCCCTCTCCTGCCTTTTATGGACAGGAATTGAAATAAAAGACAAGGAAGAAGCTCACATGTTTACTATAGAATATTGAGTCACTCATTCTACAATTATTTATTAAGCACCATAAAATGCCAAACATGTCCTTCTATTACTGTGGTTACAGACGTGAACAAAGTGATTGTTTTAAGCAAAATGGATTAAAACATTTAGATGATTTTAAGGCCTGCTCTATGTGGATTCTAACTTTCTAGTCTTATCCATACTTCAGTATTTCCTATCCTTTTTTTGTTTTGTTTTGTTTTGTTTTTGCTTCTCAAGCATTCTCCAAAGGAATTCTAGCATGCTGCTTAAATATACGGCATCTGGAGCCAGACTGTCTGAGTCTCGATTCCAGACCTACTCGTTATCAGCTGTACAACCTTAGAAAGTTTTTAAAACTCTCTCAGTATCTCGTCTTTCTTATTGGTAAATTGGGAACAATAGTGTTAATCTCTCATATAGAGTTGTTTTGAAGACTAATAATGTAGATCATGTAGAAAAGATACTGGCACATTTTTGTTATTGCTTCTTTAGTCAAGAAACCAATAAAGCAGGAGGAAAAATAAAGTGTTAAACTAGTAAAACACACTCTCCATCAAAATCAGAAAATACTCCACCCCTGTAGCATTACCTCTTCCACTGAATACTGATCATGGCATGCCTTTCTGCTAAGTTTCAACATGGCCTTTCAATCAGTCCAGTGGGCCAAGCATTGCGTTAATGAGAAGGGACATTTGAAATGAAACCAGTTTGCCATCTGAATCTTTTCTGTAAAGTTCCAAAGCTTCATATACTGACAGTTTTTTTTTTTTTTTTTTCCTGGAAAAAAAGAAGTAAATTTGAAGGAATCAAAGTTTATTGTAGTTAAGGTAGTCATATATGCCAGTTTGTCTGGGACAGGTTCAATTTTTACCCCACTGTCACTCTCAAAGTTGTCCCACTTTGGATAACAAATTATACGGCCACTTTAATTATAGCTCATTATAAAGAGCCATAACATAGATTATTTTAACTATTTTTAGCTTGATGTTTCTACTAACCTTCAGAAGTGGAAACAGACAACACAACTGATTTTCATGATACACATATTGATTATTAAGTCCAGCTGTAGAGACATATTTATATGTATGAGGAAATAACTTCATAAGCCTTTCAAAGGATGAGTCATGTCTTGTGTGCTTTTATTTTTCCATAAATGTTATAAATGTTATATATATGTTATTGCTTCCACACATGCCTAATTTTTCTGTGTATAAAGTTAGAATTTCAAGAAATATAGCCTTAAGACTTGTATTGAATGTCTCTTGCGGGCCACCTTCTTTTTAAGTGACTAGAACAATTTACCATTCTTTTTTTTTTTTTTTTTTTTTTTTTTTTTTTGCGGTATGCGGTCCTCTCACTGTTGTGACCTCTCCTGTTGTGGAGCACAGGCTCTGGATGCGCAGGCTCAGCGGCCACGGCTCACAGTTCCAGCCGCTCTGCGGCATGTGGGATCTTCCCGGACTGGGGCACGAACCCGTGTCCCCTGCATCGGCGGGCAGACTCTCAACCATTGTGCCACTGGGGAAGCCCAATTTACCATTCTTGAGAGGTTTATTAATTTCTTTTCTCCAGATGACAATCTTAAAAATTATGCCACAGTCATAAAACTATTGGATAGTCTTTTATGAACTAAGGCATATGTTTTTTGTTTATCCTTTAATGTGAATTTATTTTTAAACATTAAATAAATTGAATTTAGGACATATTTGCATATCTCAAATCAATTACATGTAAAAAATATTTGTATAATTGTGATAGAATTCCTACTATGAGAATAAAGTTTTAGTAATAAACATTTTCATTCAACTGTAGATATTGACTGCTAAAGAAACAACTTTACTGAACTTTGCCTTTTCACAAAACACTCATGGATTAATTTACAACAAATAATGAGTTGAAAAGTGTTAATGGTTAAATGATTTTTAATTATTTTTAACTTCTTTGAAGCTTTCAATATATCATATTAATAGAAATCCGTGGTCCAGTATGTCATTCATCAAAGCAGATCTTACTCCTAAATAATCCCCTCACTGTTACACATGTACACACACACACACACATACACACACACACAGCATTTGCAAATAATTTGAGTTTTTATAAACCCCTAAAGATTGTTCATTATAAGCCACTTATCATTTACAACTTTCCCAGTTGAAGTAATATAACACCAGTTCAAGCTGATTTTAATGAGAAGTTCAGGTAAAAACAGATGTTATTGGAAAACCCTAAATTTTTACAGACTCCTGATTAAAACCTGAAGACCAAAGAGTAAAAAATGTAACATGGTACACAATATAAATATACTAAAAATCTTTTTCATTGTTTATATTTTAGACAGCCACAATAGTATGATTTTTATAACTGTATAATGTTAGAAAATATTATTTTTGTTACCAATAGGTATGAATTTTGCTTGATAAGTGCATTTCTTCCACATGCAGCTATTAGTTATGCATTTGGGTATGGTTTTATAATAAGGTTTGGTGAGTACTAGCATAGAAATATCAGAAATGTACTTGCCAATGATATAAGTTTTGGCTGCATTATTTCTGCTAGAAATACAGTAAAATATTTTGATAAAATCTGTTAAAAATAGACCTGCCTTAGTTTCTGCTTAATAACAAAGTGAATCAGCTATACATATATATATATATATATATATATATATATATCCCCATATCTCTTCCCTCTTGTGTCTCCCTCCCTCCCACCCTCCCTAACCCACCCCTTTAGGTGGTCACAAAGCACTGAGCTGATCTCCCTGTGCTATGCAGCTGCTTCCCACTAGCTATCTGTTTTACATTTGGTAGTGTATATATGTCCATGCCACTCTCTCACTTCAACTCAGCTTACCCTTCCCACTCCCGGTGTCCTCAAGTCCATTCTCTACGTCTGCGTCTTTATTCCTGTCCTGCCCCTAGGTTCTTCAGAATCTTTTTTTTTTCTTTTGAGATTCCATATATATGTGTTAGCATATGGTATTTGTTTTTCTCTTTCTGACTTCACTCTCTGTATGATAGACTCTAGGTCCATCCACCTCACTATAAATAAATCAATTTGGTTTCTTGTAAAGCAGTTATACTCCAATAAAGATGTTAAAAAAAATTTTTTTAAATGAAGGCAAAAACGAAAGCTGAGAGAATTCATTGCCAAAGGATCTCTTTTATAAAATCTGTTAAAGGAAGTGTTTTATATTTTGGGAAAGTAATACCAGATAGACTTGCACAAAAGATACAAAAGTGATATAAATGGTACACATATCAGCAAATATAAATTATCATTTCAAGTTTTTAGTTTTCTAAAGCAAAGTTAATTTTAATAAAAATAATATTCTATTGGGGGTTTAATGACATTTGTAAAAAATGTATAACTAAAGGATAGTAGAGTTGAAATGGAGGTTGCAATGTTAATTTTATTTGTCAACTTGACTGGATCACAGGGTGCCCAGAATTTTGGTTAAACATTATTTCTGGGTGTGTCTGTGAGGGTGTTTGCCTCTGATGAGGTCAGCACGTAAAATCAGTAGACTTAGTAAAGCAGATTGCCCTCCCCAATTTGGGTGTACCTCATCCAACTTACTGAGGACCTGAATAGAGCAAAGAGGTGGAGGGAGTGGGAATTTGCTTGCTGCTTAATGTCAAGCTGGGACAGCAGTCTTCTCCAGGTCTTACTAAAACTGGACTAAATGGACCAAGGACAGAGTTCAAAGGTGAAATGGTCAAAAAGAGTCTTCAGAGGATCCTGACTCAAGTTTGGTCAAGGAGAGAGTGTTTGTCAAATTAGAACAAAGGCCAGAGGAGATCTATATCTACTATAGATATAGTAGATATAGGTAGATATAAAATAGTAGATATAAACCCACCTATATTAATAATTAAACATCAATGGCGTAGACACTCCAATGAAAAGACAAAGATATTTAAGCTAATAAAAGGGAAGAAACAGTAATATCCTGTCTTCAGTAACTCATTTTAAATACTTATACTATAAATACATACAAAGTGAAAGTAAAAGGATGAAAAATTTATACCATATAAACACGAATCATAAAAGAGAGAAACAAAAACATTATGTAATAAAAAGAATTCATCAAGGAACTATAACAGTCCCAAATGTTATTAGTGAAATAGCAGAACTTAAAACTCCATGGAACGAAATCACAAAACTGAAAAAGGAAAAAGATATATGTACAATTATAACTGAGGACTTCAAAACTCCTTGCTTAGTAATTGAAAATATGAGCAGTGAAAAACTCAGCAGGA
>NW_006792531.1:391214-392237 GCF_000442215.2 Lipotes vexillifer
TGACAATTTGTAGAACCCCATTGGCCAATTTGCCTTAATTGACATTTATAGAACACTTCACTCAACAACAAAAGAATGTGTATTATTTTCAAATGCACACAAACTCTTACCAAGATAGACCATATTCTGGTCCATTAAACAAATCTCAATAAATTAAAAAAAATTCAAAGCCCACAAAGTTTTTCTCTGACCAGCTGAAATTCAACTAGAAATAATAAACAATAAGTGTGTGTATGTGTGCTTATGTGTGTACGTTTGTATGAAAATTGAAAATGTGTAATAAAAGTAATCACCTACCCATGATGCTGCAATGATTTTTGAGACAATTAATTTATCACTAGTTTTTGTCATTATTCTTTAACTAAATGAATAAGAGTCTTCCTAAATATTTTTACCATTTCATTCATTGATCAAATTTTTTCATGACTTTATCATGTCATATAGAATTAATCACATTTAAATCTTTTCCCATTATACTACCTGTAGATATTGTAAATTTCCCCTTTGAATTATAAATTCTTGTTCACTGAGCAATTTTGAATAAAAAGTGTTTCCATTTTTAGGCTTACTTTCATTGTATTGATTTCCAACAGTGAAATTCTGATTAAAAGAGAAAAATTTTAGATACAATTTTCAAAAAAAAAAAATACACTTGTCTGTGGATTATGAAAACTCATGTTCTCATTCTGAATCAAATTGACTGTGAAGAGTTAAGCCATAAATATCTAAGTTCTGTTGGAAAGAGTCTGATCTATGTTGTCTGTTGGAAGTTGTTTTTCTTGTTTGTTAGAAATGGTTCTGTGGAGTATGTTTGTGTACTTTAACAAAATAATATATGTGAAGAATATATAACAGTGCCTAGCACATAATAATTGGTCAAAGAATGGGGTCATTCTCTCTGTCTCTTTCTCTTTTTATCTCTTTAAATCTCTCCTTCTCTTGATCCCTCCATCTCTGATTTCCTCAATCCTTTGTCTCTCTTGGTCATGCATATGACTCTGACTTGCTCTCTTGCTCTCTTTC